>NW_024100603.1:0-572500 GCF_016545835.1 Crotalus tigris | reverse complement strand
CATCAATTTCTGCTTATAGCTGACCTGCAATCAATTGTCTGATTACTTTCTCTTGAAGGTTGATATATATTAGGGAACAACTCTGTGTGTGGCTTGTGCTGATGTTTCATTTTCACTCTGAACAGCCAGAGAAAGAGGAGCTTACAATAATATAATGCTGGGATAGGTATGATTTTCTCTGTCCTTTGGTTAAGCTTATCATCTTTATGGACATATCAATGTGCTTTGATTGGCAAAGTTATGGAAGTGTTCTGCTATTGTCTTCTTCAGTCTAATCTACAGCCCTTGTATTCCCTGGTAGTCTTTCCTCCAAGTATTAAGCAGGTTTGACCCTGTTTAACTTCCAAACCTTGACAAAATCAGCCAGATGCTGCCACTACAGAACAGTATGTTAATGCCTAGATTGCTTGATCAACTGTTCTGCTCTCACAATGGCCCTCATCTACAGCATTCTCCCCCTGGGAATTAAAATCACACCATTTTAATCAGACTGAGGAGAATGGGTCATCTCTGCCAGGAACACAAACATTATCCCAACTTGATCATGAATTTCCAAGAACATTAGGTTGATCGCTTGGGAAACAGAATACAGGGCCAGATGGATCTTAGCCTAGCACACATTTGATGAGGACAAAACTAATAGTATGTTTCAGGCTTCAGAATTCAGGAGCTCAGAAATTTATTCATGTATAAATATATGCATTTGTATCCCATCTTTTCTTCTGAATATTCATAATGGCATACAGGTAGTTCTTGACTTACAACCACAATTGAGCCCAGACTTTTGGTTCTAAGTTGTTGCAGTCATAAGTTGAATCACCACATGACTGGACTTGAGTTTATGATCATTTTTACAGTGGTTGTTAAGTGACTCACCACAGTTGTTAAGTGAATCACAGGTTGTAAATCTGAATCCATCTTAATCAACTGGGTATTTTTTCTGGAAAATGGAAAAACTTTACAAAATAGCTGGTCACCAGGTGCCTGAAATGCAATCATGTAACCACAGGGGTGATACAGCGGTTGTCATTTTGAGGACCTGTTGTAAGTAATTTTTTTTGAGTATGTCATAACTTCAAATGGTCATTAAGAGACTGATCATAAGTTGAGGACTATTTGTTCACAGTTTCCAATACTGCCTCCTGAGTTTGCTCTACTGGTTAAGGCATCTCTTTTGAAACTGGGAGGTCATGAGTTCTAGTCCTACCTTAGGTATGAAAGCTAACTAGGTGACTTTGGACCGATCACTCTCAGCCCAACCCACTTTGCAGGATTGTTGTTGTGAGGAAAATAGGAGGAAGAAGGAATATTAGGCATATGCCACCTTGAATTATCTATAAAAATAATAAAGGCACAATAAAAATAAATTATTGTTGTTACGATGATCTTTAAAGGAAATTTAGTTAAAGAGGTTACGATTGGCTTAATGTCAAGTAGTAGCTTTAAGACTAAGTTGGAATTGACCAGGAGTCTCCCCAATAGTATTTCATCATTCAGATCATCACAGTGCATTGACCTTTTGAAAATCCCTGATATCCAACAGTAGTTTTCATTATTTTATAAAATCTTATTAAATTAAAAAACAAAGAATGCTTTTTAAAATGTAGCCTGTTTTTAAGGCTTGTTCTAGTCCAATTTCGGATCATTATAGATGAAGTTCCAGTCTTTGATCCCTATGCCATCTGGAATATTATTCCTTTATAATTAACTAAATATTTTAATGGATATGAAATGAGATTATCTACAGGATATTCTCATCAAACTAAGGCAGATTCCATTTCTGAACAATTAATCTGAACAATTAATTTCAATGTGAAATCTTCCAAAAAAATCTATTAATGTATTTCATTTATATGCATTCCCAGATCATAGTACAATAGAGTTTACATGAAATTGATTGTTATTTTGAGGGTTTATTCTTGTATTTTTGCTGGTTTGTAGTTGATAAAGATATTCTTTAAAAGACTAGGCAAAGTCTATATTAAAAAGTTACATTACAAATCTTTCATCACAAAGAACATGGCAGGAGGGCACTGAGTGAGGGACATTGTCATAGGAATAATACAATATCCATCCTGTGGCTAAAAACTAAATTGTATCAATACAGATTTTAATAACCATGCCTAACAATTTGATAAGTAAACAAAGACATTAAACTGTAGTAAGGAAGAGCCATGTTTTACATTTTCTGAGGTATCCTATGTGTCAGCTTCATTCACTTTCTGATACACATAAAAAAATATTTTAATTAAAAAACCTTTCATCTATACATCATAAAAATGCTAAATGGTATACAGACTAGAATAACTGCTATACCTTTCATTGAAAATGAAATGTGCAACTTTGAGAGAAATGCAACATACCATTTGAGTTGATGTGCTGTAAATTTTCACTAATACTTCAGCAGCCAATAAAAGTGTGTAGGTTTTTAATCTCAAGTGTCCCTCAGGAAAGAGTACCATTCTAACTACATTTTTCCCCTCAAATAGCTAAAATCAGCCATCATCCCCATGGATTTTCAACATTGTCTGCCTTACTGATCATATATAGATTTATCAATATTTGAATAAACCGATCCAACAATTAATTCAAATGTATCAAGTTATTTCTCTAACTTTTGGTTCATCCCAAATGTGTTCATGCAGAATGAGCAGGTGGATAAAATCCAAAACACAGAGACACACACTTCCATTGAAGTTAACTTGCTTGATAGAGCTGTCTGGATAAATATAGGAGAAATTATCCAAATGATCTCTGACCTAGCTTTTTTACACTGACCAGAATTGCTTAATAGTGATGTCAATGTCACACTTGTAGTCAATGAAACAGCCTCCATTTCTTTGTGCTTGTAAATCCCTTCATATGGCTTAAAGCAGGAGATTTTTGCCAGATCAGGATGCTCTGGCTGAATAATGATTTGCAACTTCTGCATTCTACTTTGACATTGTCCTTTCTGAATTCAAGCAGAAGATTGAACAGAATGACTACTTAAAGTCAATTATTGGTTGTTTCTTTACATTGAGGAATTCGAGCCAACAAACTGGTGAATCAGGCTTCATTTTATCCTAACAATAACAACTCTGTATTTGGATAGATATAGATTGGTTGGAGGGAAAGTGATTTACCCAAAACCATCCAATAAGTTCCATTGTCAAGAGAAGTGCTGAACAGAAGTTCCCCAAGTCTCTATCTAATCACTTCATCACATCGCCTTGCTTCTATATCTAATTAAGGACTGTCTGGAGTAGGGGGGGGCGGGGGGGAATGGAAAATTACAAGTATTCCTTTAATTGAAATCAAAGAACTCAAAATTTTCCCTAGACAATCTTCTTTCCTACATCCTCCCAAGTATAGTCAAGTTCCTCTGGCACCATCATCTGATATCAGGCAGATAGTGCCTGTAATAATGGGGAGGAAAGATGTTTCTTGAATTGAGCTTGAAGAAGTTACTTTATTCCTTCAAAGGAGCAGGAATCAGGTTTGGATGAGGAGCTGGCCACCATCTTCAGTGGGAAAGCGTTTGCCACCGAGGTTGGCGTATCTTGTGCAGTAAAATGAATGCTCAGAAATGGAGCTGGTATGAGCTTCTCCCTGAAGCGAAAGAGAAGGAACTGCAGCTTCTCTTTTTTGGGTCTTTGCCTTGGATTCTAAGTACAATGTGAGGGTCAGGAAGTATGCTGTCCAATAATACTAAGGGTATTAATACTAGACAGGAGGGGTCTTTTCCTAGGTACCAAAGACTGGGAGGTGGTACAATTATTTTTCTCCAAATTAGAGGCCAAGCAAAATAATGAAATATTAGTAGAGAACATTGTTTATGAAGCAAAAATACAGGCTTCCCGGATTATTTCATCCTTCAAGAGAGAGAAAAAAAGACTGCTTTCATTCAAGACTTTTAATCAGCTCTGTTGCACCCATACAGTATGCTCAACAAGGTTAGGTTTAATATTATTTTTTATGGATTAGCAAATAGTACAACCCTGAAACTAGGCTGCTTCTGTTACCACATTAACCAGGTTGCATAAACCCACCATATGTTTGCTGGTGTGAAAAAGACTTTTTAGAACCAGTCTGCTATACTGGAGTGCTGCATTACATCTTCAGCCTCAACAAGAGGGGATGATGGCAATGCTAGAACAAAAGATTTAAAAAGCCCCAGTTTAGGAAGTTATTCCAGGTAAACTATGCAGAAGAGGCTCAACTGATGCAAGGTTTTCAATAGAGCAATTACTTTGCTGTTAAGCAGAATAGCCATTCACCAGCCAATTAAAATGCTTGAGGACTTCAATGGCAAAATAAGGATTATAGACAAAATACATAGTGATTATTTGCATGCTTGAACAATTCAGACTAACATCTTAGCAACAATATTGTCACTATTCTTGCAAGAGCAATCATTTGCTCTTTCATACAAATATGGAAAAAAATTGCTGGGAAGTTGTAAATATTCCAGTAGAGTGGGATTAAGTTCTGTCCTGTTTAATAAGCACGTTGCATGTTTGTTTTTTTAACTGCAAAACTAGCACAGCTGTGTCTGTAACATATTCCAACATTTAGGTCTTTTTAGGCATTTCATGGCAGACCTTTTTCTTGATCAGAAAACAAAACCTGCTCTGCTGTTGGATTACTGGGAAAGCTACCCCAGACCATTGATTTGGGGTATCATCAAGGGGCAGAAAATCATTAACCAATTAATGCTTCTATTTTTTCTAATATAATTCTTAGGGGACATCTACTTATAGATTTTTTTGTTTGCTTAACAAAATAACTTAACCAGGCTTAGATGCTGGGTATTTTGATTTGGGAATGGGAAAAGAAATGTCTTTTGCATGTCAAGCAGCCTTGCATCTTCAAAAGCTGATGACACACTTGAAGAGGTGTCTACAACGTAGTGTCTTTTAGTACAAGGGATTAAAGGATGGTCTAAAACATTTGGAGAGCTTTAGGTTGAGGGACATTAGCATAGAATACTGTAGTACTTTTGGGACACAGAAAGAGCATAGAAATATATCAGCCTCTACAGTGAAGTATAGATCACTGAACTCAAGGAAAGCTTAATCATTTGATCTGCTGTGAATACAAGCTTGGGTTCTTTGCATTTTGCATAGGTGGAATTGACCTTGGAGAAAGTAATGTTTTGCTCAAAACTATAGAATTACTGAGCTCATTCAAATTAGCATGTCCATATGCAGTGCCCATACAAAAGTAAGTAACCCAACATGATTAGTGGTTCACCCAAAAGGATAAGGCAATACTTTGCTTCTCACTATCGATTAGATCATAAAACCATTTTAAGCTATCCTAGAGCATTATGAGAATTCAGCCCATGAACTTGGAGTAAAAATGGGATCTGAACACTTTTCCTGTCTCTATCAAATCAGCTGCCTGAACCAAAACTGCAAACTGGGCAAATCAGGGATGATCTTTACCTCCCCACTTAGCCTATTTATTTGAAATGCACTTACACCATGCTTCCAAAACACAAAACCCTTCATCTATCTCTTAATGAAGAAGCAAAGTACAGGATTAAATAGGTCTGAGAAACTTGATGACCCCCACCCAGTTTAGCAGTCCAAATAACAGCAGAAGACATGCCGAAGATCTGCATCTCAAAAAATAATGCCATTGATGTATAGAAACAGATGTAAAAGATTAGGCCACAGAACCTGTGCATCTATTTACAAGCATCAGCTAATGGATGGGGGGGGGAGTCAGGATTATATAACCATACAAAGGAAGTGTCTAATATTAGCCATTAGGTCTAGTATGAAATTGCAGGCTGTATGTGTATGCTTCATCGCATGTTAAGTAGACTTTAGATTTCCATCTCCTATGGTGGGTGCCTCTAACAGAAGCTCTTTGCTCATGGGCTGAGGGAGGCACAGTGTAAATCTGTTCTGAGACTGGTAGAAATATTGCATTACAATTGAAAGATATTGTCGGAGTCTTTGAAATATCTCTGTGCATGTGGCATGTGGATGTAGTGGTGGGCATCTTCTGCTGGATGTCCTTCAGTGAACTAGCTGATGTGGTTTGGCAACACTATTGTAATTAGATAAATCTAAGTTAGTTCCCTGCATTCCAGTTGGGTTTCACTATGCATTTGTGGATATCTGATTATTCATCTATACTACTTTATATGGCATATTTATAAGTAGCACAATGCCATATCATTTCATTTAGATATATTCAGTTGCAGTTATTCTCAAGTGGTCGTGTATTGCATTTCAACCATGCATATTCATTTGAAAAGAAATTCGAACTAAGAAGGAGGATAAACATGTGTCTAAGGGTTCCATTTTGGGATACAGTCTCAACCAACTTACTTGCATGGGATCTACATTTATAAAACTACGTTGTTAGATTTTTTCCTACAGATCCAGTTGCTTGCATATGTGTTTAAGAACTGTGTCTTTTAGACAGGGTTTGTATGCATATGTGTAGATATACACATTGATGCCAGGAGAAGGGGGGGGGGAGAAAGAGCGAGATGAGACTTCAATCCCAGAATCCGAATGAGGAAAAGGGGGGGGGAGAAAGAACCTTCCCTTTCAACAGGGACTCATGCATCAAACTTCAATTTTCCGGACGATTGAATTAGTGATTTTTTTTTCCTCCTGAACTAAAATACACTTAAGTCTTTGGGATTAATTACCACGTTCTGGTCTCTCAGACGGTAGTATTAGTTATCGTTGCCACGTCTGACATCAACCCTGACACCTCATAAAATAAGGAACTGAATTTCACTGACTCAACCGTCTCCCTCAACCCAGCTGGGGAAGGGAAGAGGAAGGGTGGGGGAGGGTGCCCGCGGTTACCTTTGGGAGCCCAATGGGACTAGAAGCCACAAAGACAAGACTTCGTGGCAGCGGGAAGGCATTTCGGGTCTTCACATGCCCCCTCCTCCCAAGTATTGGGGAATGGGGGTAACTCAGAATGACCCCATGTTTCTGTCTGGAAGAAACCATAGAAGCGGAGTGATGGCGCCTTTCTCCTAAAGGAAGAATGAGGAGATTGCGTCGGGACTGGGTCCTGTCAGCAAAACACACTCGAGCATTCCGACAAACCATTTTCGCGCGTGGACACGCCCTCTCCGGCACCTACTCGGCGGAAAAATCGGGGATTCAAAGGGATTCAAAGGGGGATTCAAAGGGAGAGAAGCGTAGATGGACCCGCGGGGTCCAGTCAAAGAGGGGGGAGGGCCTGTCTGGGCCAGGTGGCCTTCGCCGGGCCCTCTTTGGCGGCGTCAGCTGGGCTGAATGCGCACCCATCGGGGGCAAAGCAGGGGGGCAGTCCCGGAGGCAGCCCGCGGAAGTACACCGGCTGGTGGAGAACAACGCCTAGCGCAGATTCCGTGGGCTAAACACGCGCTCCCAACACGGAATGGGAAGCTAATCTAGCGCGTCGTACAAGAGCCAATGACCCCCCGCGCGACCGCCGCCGCCGCTTCGCCGAGCGCAGAGACTCGAGGGGGAAGCGGCGATGCCAGATGACGCGCCCAACGCGCCTCCCTCCCCGCTCCTCCCAGCGAGCCGGCTCAGAGCAGGATTAGGCTCCCGCAGGAGGAGATGGCGGGGAGGGTGGGGGGAACCAAGGAAAAGGGGCGGCAGCGGCGAGAAGACAAGGCGCCGCTGGCGGCAGGGCTCTTGCAACTTGAAGACATTAGGCGGGGCCTGTGGCTGTGGAAAGGAATCCTGGACTCCCCTTGCTCCCGGGAACTGGGAGAACGGAGATCCCAGGACAGCCTTGCAAGTGCTTCTCTGAGCTCTTTTTAAAAGGATAATATTTATTAGTTCTTTCTTTTTGGTGCCAAGGCTATCAGTTTCACGGACAGGCTACACAGAGTCAGCTGCAGGGCTCTGATCCTAAACACTCACAGAGTAACCAAGACCCCTTTAGATCCTGGCGCAAAGGGGGTTCTCGCTCTTATCTCTTCCGCGGTTTCGCTGCCCTGCGGCACCTTTGTATTGGGCCGTCTCCAGTGAAGTTCAGTGGGATTTTCTATGCCTAAGTGCGCTTCAAGTCGCACGTTCACGTTCATAGATTTCACGACCGATTGACCCCGGCCGTTTCTGGGGATTTTGCTCGTCCCGACTCGCCAGCGATAGCTAAATTCACGCTAGAGAAAAACTGAGCGGGCAAAGTGCCCCTTTCATCTAATTCCTTCTTCTCCCCAACGCAGAAAACTCGGCCTCCCTCAGATCTGGCCGCTTTTGTCGTGGACATCATCTGGTTGGCTTCCAAAGCGCCCAGCGCTCCTCCCCGCCGCCCTTTTTTTGGCAAGTGATGAAAGTCTCCCTCAAACATTCACTCAACTTTGGCACGCCTTGGTGTCAAGATGTCTCTTAATGGCCTGAATTCCCCCTTTTCACAAATCTCCGCCAGTCTCGGAAAATATATAACCCGTCAGCTTCGAGCTGGGGCAACAGGAGATATATCGAAATAACCTTCGCTCCCGCCGCCTCCCCCTCCCCCTTCCCGGTTTAGTTGTAATTTTTTCGGTTTGATTAGTTGGTGTGGGTCAGTTCCGAGAAAAGGAGGCAAGACGGATTGCCTCTTCGGAGGACTCTTCGGAATCCAGTTGAAGAAACCCACCAAGAGGGAACCTCATCCAGACTCCACGAAATGAACAGTCTAATAGAAAAGCAAACAAATGGAAGGAGGCATGTAACCCCCCCTCCTTTCTAGAAGGACAAAAACTCTTCTTGTCCAGATAGATTTATTTTGACCATCTCTCTCTCTCTCTCTCTTCTCTCTCTCTCTCTCTCTCTCTCTCTCTCTCTCTCTCTCTCTCTCTCTCTCTCTCTCTCTCTCTCTCTCTCTCTCTCTCTCTCTCCCCTCTTTTCTGTCTCTCTCTCTCTCTCTCTTCCTGGAAGATAAAAGGAAAAGAGGCAAGCATGGATAGGAAGGCCACGAATGAACCAGGAAGCCCCCAGGAATGCATAGAAACTTACAGGGATCTGGAGAAAACCGGGCATCTCAGGATCGGGTCTCTGACTCTCTCTGTGCCACCTACCTGACAGCAGCGCAAACAATTTACAGGAGCAAACCTCACCACTGCTAGGCTGGAAGAACGCGCTGCTGCAAACGCGGACAAAACTCTGCTTGTAGCCACGTGTGGAAAACTTGTGTGAGGTTTCTGACTCCATCTCTCTCTTGTACCCTGGAGTCAATAGCTCTAAATGAACTCCTGTTCGGTTCTCCCCACACTCATTCTTTTCTCTTCGCTTTTCTTTTCTTTCTCAAAGCAAACCACATCTCTTGCTTCCGTTGAATTGTAGCATTTTTGCAGCCTCATTAAATCCATTCGAAGACAAAAGAAGAAAAGCTGGAAGGGGGGGGAGAGGGAGAGAAAGAGAAAGAAAGAGAATCTGGGGGAAGGGGGAGGGAAAGAACAAATAAAGAAAACAAATAAAGCCCTTTAACTAGATCTTCACATAAATGTCACAGTTTCTCAGCCTTTACGATATGCCTGCTTAGCATAAAAACACTTAAGGACAAGATTGAAGGCTTTGCGTGGTATCTGGACAGGAGTCAAACAAATCCCTGGCAAACAGACCCCTGCCTCCCCGTAGATGCAAAATGGGGAGGGGACGAGAAAGACAAGTGTTGTCCCAAATAAGACCAAAGAAAGTCCCTTTCATTGTAATTCATAGACTTGTTTCAAATGCCAAGAGAGAAAGGAAAAGAATGGAAGCGCCCTTCGAAAGGCACAGATGCCCTAGTGCGGGGAGGGGGGGCCCGAAGGGGGGCAGAGAGGAGAGCTCCACTCCCATTATTGCGGAGTTAAACAGTGGAAGGGAGGGTTAACCTAATCCATCAAATTGTCTGGAAATGGTGAGGAAAATTCAAAAACCATATGGTCTCCAAGCGGTTTGGTCCTTTCCACGACGGAGGCACACGCTTCTTTCAGTACGGCGAGCCGCAGGAGGCAGCGCAGGCCCCATTGTCGCTTGTCACTTCACAGAAGAGGCCTCATTTGTCCCCAGTTTTCATGCTTTACGCTAAAAATTACAACGCCATCCATTTCCAAAGGGGAGAAAGATTGATTTCGCCTGAGAGAAACTGCTCTCCCAAGCCCTCCCCGGGACACACACACCAAACTAGCGGTGCCCCCCCCTTAGTTGGAACCCCCAGTTCTTCCTCTTTTGCCCCCCCCCAATCTCTTGGCCGCGGGGTCCGCCAGGTTTGTATTTCTCACATAAATTTCACCAAGAATGGGGAAACACGCGTTGCACGGTCAAAAAAAACAGAACGAGCTGTTACTGGGCAGCAAGAGAGAGATTTAGAAGAATAAAAAGGAAAGGGTGGAAATTAAAGACCATTGGGCCCCAAAGTGATAACCAAGAAATCAACATTTACCTGAAGATTCCCCTCCCCACTTCACTTTTGACAATTAGGTGGAAGGATGTCATGATTTTCAATCTGTATTGTGTAAGTTTTTTTTCCTCACTCCCCTTACAAAAGCAAGTGATTTAACTTATTTTCTTTTTAAAAAAAAATCCGTATTAATAGTGCATGGTTTAGCAATAGAGAACTCATTATTTCAAAAATACCTTGCTAGAAATGAATTCATAGATAAAAGTGGAATCTAACGAATAAATGTGATAATTCTGCATGCAACACAGAGAAATCTGCTTCACAAACGTATCTCCTCTATGCTATATTTTAAAATAAAGATGTGTGCAAATACACACAGAGAGGCACACAGATCTTATTTCAAAATCTTATCGTTTTGTTCTTATGGAAGTTGCACCATTTGATAAGTCCCACAATCAGGCATCTTAAAGTATTATTTCTTTAGGATGTAGGGCACATCTAAAGTTACTTTTGCTGCTTGACATATTATGGTTGGTTCGAAATGCATGATTCTTGTTGATAATTACTCAGCTCAGAAGACAGCTAACTTGTTCACCCTTCTGTAGCTAAAAGCAAACTTCACTATTCTTAAAGCATTTAAGGAATTAAATTTGAATCCCAAACCATCTGGCTTTCTAAGGACTTTAATTCTCAAAGAAAACCTTAAAAATCCATATATTAAAATTTTAAAGGTTTTATTGTTTAGGAAAAATCTCATCTGTACAACTTTAAGAGACCACAACATTGTCTCTGTGGTAACTTAAATAAGCAGGCCTTTAAAACTGGATTTTTTTACAGATCAAAGAAAAAAATCTGTACATTTATATTTATAGTGCTAATATCCTCATTTGTTGATGGTAGGATCTTTTATTTATTATTTATATTATTATTAGCAATCATAATAGACTTACTATTTTTCTAGCATGCAAAACAATTCTAAAAAAGAGTACAAAATAAGTAGATTCTTTTCTGAAATCACCTTCATATAAAAATGCAAAAGGCAGCCTTTCTTTTTCTTAAATAAAAGCGCAACAATAGCAATAAATGGTAAAAATAGTTTTTAATTGATAAAATGAGGCAGAATCTCACTTGAGATCAAATCCGAGGTGTTGTGGGTTGTGGGGAAAAAGTATATTTTTCAAACTTCCACAGAGGATATATCCCCACAATATTTCAGAAAAATAGGAGCAAATAATAAAGATAAAATAAACCAAATTAAATAAATTAAATAAAGACCGTGCATATAGGAAACATGCAAGAAAAAGGCTGCTAGCCAGAGTCCAACTTAAATTTCACACGAAGTAAAGTTTTTTTTTTAAAAAAAAGCAAAATAACTTCCTAACAATGCATTGAAGTGGTGGTATTTATTCCAAGGTTATGAGTTCTCTTATAAACAACAAAAACGTATATTTTTAATTAAAAAAAACCCTAAAAAAGTAAGTATCCAATACATATGCTTAAATATATTTATACAGAATTTACCCATAATTGCACAGTTCCAAAAATGAGAGAGCTACCTGCTTAGGCAGCTGTTGGGATATCGATTCATACTATCATCACCGTCGTCCTTCTTGTTGTCATGGTCACAAGTGTGATTATTTTATATTGCTTATTGCTTTTGTTGGAGGGATAAACAACCGAGTTGCCAAGGAAGTGAGTTCCAATCCCTCCTAAAGTCCGGCGGGTTCCCCCCCTCCCCCCGGGGCTGCTGAGGAAGAAGCGTGGAGGGGCGCAGTTCTCTCCTTGCCAAGAGGTGGAAGTGGGCGGGCGGGGGGGGGGTGGGGTGGAGAAGAGCAAATGCCTGGGCAATTTCTCTGCCTGTTTTTGTTTACGAGGCAAAGGAAAAGCTGGGAGAAGAGGAGGAGGAGGAGGAGGAGGAGGAGGAGGAGGAGGAGGAGGAGGAGGAGGAGGAGGAGGAGGAGGAGGAGGACCGCCATCACCACTGTCACCGTTCAGTCATCGACGTCAATTTCCACGTCTTCGTCCTCCGAGCAGTCCTTGCTGCTGCCCGGCTGGTCCGTGAGAGGAGAGGCCGGGGAGAGCTGGAGGGGCCCGTTGCCTTCCAGTCCATGTTTGGGATGGGTAGGAGAAAGGGAGCGGGACTTGGCTCTCCCTTCGGGGGTTGTCTCCAGCTCAGCAATGGCTAAAAGATCCACCTGGCTGCTGGGTCCCAGTTTCTTGGCAGACTCCACGTCTGCTTTCATCTCTTCCAGGTCCCGCTTGAGTTTGGCCCTGCGATTCTGAAACCAAGTTATCACTTGGGCATTGGTCAAACCCAACTGCTGGGCTATCTGGTCCCGGTCAGCGGGGGACAAATATTTCTGGTACAAAAAGCGCTTCTCCAGCTCGTAGATTTGGTGGTTTGTAAAGGCTGTTCTAGATTTCCTCCTTTTCTTGGGGGTCTGCCTCTGGCCAAAAATAGTCATCCCATCCCTTCCTGCAAACAGGCAGAAGAAGGCTTTTCAGTCCCTCGTTCCAACGGGCCCGCAGGCACCCAACGCGCCCGCCCGCCCGCCCGCCCGCAGACCGCCTCCCTGGCTCCCTCTCCCAGGTCTGGGGCCCGAGAGGACCGGAGGGAAGGACAGGAGCCCCACGGCCCTAAGGGAGGTACCCATCCCGGCCTCTCTTCCGCCTCGCTCTCTGGGAAAGGCCCCCCGAAAACCGTGTGGCGGCGACGGCGCACAGGCCAGCTCAGATTCAGCTGGACCCTTCTCCTTCCCGGCTAGAGGGAGAGGAGGCCCACGCTTCCCAGGCGCCGGTCTCCGGGCCGCCGGGGGTGCCTGGCGTCAGGACCGCTATAGGTCTATTGGAGGGGTGGGGGGTGGGGGCGGAAATCCAAGGGGTGCTGCAGGGTCGCCCAGATTCCAGGCCAGGGTTGCTTAATCCAGCAAGGACTAAATAGGGAGGGAGAGGCAGGAGGGAAGGGGTCGGTTTGTAAAACCTCCCGACTTTCGTCCGAACGGCAGTCTTAGACAGGCGCGACTGCTCCTCGTTTGAGGGCCCCCCGTGGGTTTGTTTCCAAGAAGCCGCTCGCCCTGACTCCTTATTTCTCGAGCCGGCCGAGGCGGGAAGTTCTTAGCGGACGCTCTCCGACGAACGCCATCTCCACAACTCCCAGTCCTACCTACCCTCGGCTCATCGCCCCCGAGGAGGCTGGAGGCCCGTCCGGCCCCGCGTCTTACCTTCTGCCGCTTGCAGGACGCTGACTTCCAGTCCCTTGAAGGTCTTGCTGGCCAGCTCCTCGAGGGCGCAGAGAGGCGAGGTCTGCGAGAGCAGCGCCCGGCTGGAAAGGGGCAGGGCGGCCGGGGGGTGCTTCTCGGCGGCGGAGAGCAGGTGGGCAGTCCCGCAGATGGTGTAGCTTCTCCTCACCGAGGGCTTGTTGAGGATGTCCTCGATGCTGAAGGGCGTCAGGGGCTTGTTGGAGTTGGCCGGAGGTGGCAAGTGGTCCAGAGGGCTTCTCCGGCGTTCCTCGGCGGAGGCAGCTTTGCCCTCGTCTTTGGAAGTCATGCTCGCCGGCTCTTTGGGATTCCTCTCCTTCCCCACCGAGGCACCCCCTTTTCGCTCCCTGGTTCCTCTCAGTCTGGTTTGACACCCCCGCCGTCCTTTCCTGCAATCGCCAACGCGGAAAAGCGAAGAGGAGGCAGGGAAGGGGGCGCCCAAAGAAAGAAAAGGCAAAGCAAAACAGACCCCAACCTAACCCAAACCGCGGCCCCCTACCCTATAGCAGGGCTGATGGCCATGGGACGGGAGAATGGGGGCGACGGGGAAAAGAGGGGCTGAGTAGCCCTTCCTGGACGGCCAAGGGACTGCAGTCCTGCCCAGGGAAAAGGTGGCCAAGGCGCTTCTTTCCCACTTTATTCTCTAGCTGGCTCTGATCTTCGCAGCTGCTGTTTTAGGAGACACCCCCTCCTCAGTAGTTCCAGATGCCCCCTTCTCTCCCTCTCTCTCTCTCTCTCTCTCTCTCTCTCTCTCTCTCTCTCTCTCTCTCTCTCTCTCTCTCTCTCTCTCTCCCTTTCTCTCTCTCTCCCTTTCTCTCCCTCCCTCCCTCCCTCTCTCTCTCTTCTCCAGCAAGAGGGGGGTGCCTCTTCCCCAACCAGCCTCTTCTTCCTCAGGCTGGGGCAGAAAAAGCAGCGAGAGACGGAGGCGAGAGGCAATTGACTCTGGCTAACAAGTGATTGTTGACTGGGAGGCGATCCTGACCCTTTTCGCCCCTCTCTCTGCCTGTCTCTTCCTCGCTCCCTTTCAAGTCTGGCCAATGCAGGCTCTCCCTCGCAACTTGGTTAGGCCATTAATTGGGAGGCGGAGGGTAGGTGGAGCCCACTTGAATTATAATGTGGAAATACCCTTGTCATATTCTGTCCCCACTATTTGCTTGGACGTATATATTTTAAAATTACATTACAGCCTGGCTTTATTGCATCAGGATAATACAGTGTGGTTGGAGGAGAAATTAAATAACCCTCCAAAATCCCATCAATATTTCCTTTCCAGCTTCCACTCCCCCCTCCCGTCTTTCCGTATGATGATTATTAGACTTTTAGAAATTGTATTAGATCATGATCATCATCATCATTACCATCATTATTTCTAACCAGAGGCAGAAGGAATGAACTTATCACAAGGTAAGGATTATTTTTCGTCAAAAGCTTGTTCTAATTTTGCGTGTTTATGCATTCTATTTTCCGAAGTTATAATAGTGTACCTTTTATTTGCAATACTCAGAGAAGCTTCCATCAATGCGTGCCCACAACTTGTGTGATTTTAATCTTAACAAGCTTTAAATAAGAGTTCAGAAATAAAGTCCCAGTTCGGGATATATTTTAATCTAAAATAATACAATTTAGAGGACTGGTTATTGGATATATTACTTCTCTCCCATTGTATAGTGTATGACTGGACTAATTCAAAAGCAAATTTTGTCTATTTCTTTAGGGGGAGGGGGTTGTTTGTTTTGATTCTCGTTTAAAAAATTAATGAATTGTTTCATATATTTCTATAGTGTTTGTGTCCAGATCTAAGTGACAGAGCAATCTCTAATCTTTTTTTTTTTTTACTTTACTTCCACAATATTCTTACTAGTGTTCTTGGTTCCTGCCGCTTTGTGACCAATTTATTTTCCGTACATTGCCTTCACTAGATTATCATTATTACTATTATTGTTGCTGCTGTTGCTGCTAATACTACTACATCATTTCCCGCATAGTACATTCAAAGAGCTGAGCATAAGCTTTAGAAAATATATCATCCCTGGTAATACCTTGAGGACAGCAGAGGGAAAGCAAACGAGAACGAGCAGTCCTCCTGTAGCTCCTGCTATAATTCAAGAGAAAAGGGCCACCAAAGAACGGAAGGGAGATATTTCATTTCTCTTAAAAACTCCAGATGATCCTGACAAGGAAGGTTTCCCCCGCCTTTCTCTCCCACAATACCCCCCCCCTTTCTTTTTTACCGCTTCCACAAAAGCTTAAGTAGAAATACTGCACTTGGAGGTGAAGGACTTGGAGCCCAGAGGGGCCGTGTCATTTCTTGCTTTTCGTGAAGGCTGGCTGAATGGGCTAAGGCAGATCAGAAGGTGATAAAGGATCCAGAGGGGCTGGGGAGGTTTATCTGGGACACCGCTCTCCCACTCGCTCGCTTTCAGAGGAGGGCGGGGGGGAGGGAAACCCATTTTCGTTGGTTGCTCTTGGCTTTGAAAAGAGAGAAAAATATGAAAGCGTCGACTTCCAAATTATGATCCTCCTTTGGAGGCAAAGTCCTTTTTGTAAGATTTTTAGCATCTAGTTAAATCTGACAAGGGAACGGTCACTTTCGAGAGGAGGAAAGGGCTGCGAAGGCTGGTGTTGTACAGTAGCTATGTTACGATGCCTGTTGAGGTATTCGTTCTCAAGGCCCTTTGTTTATAAACGAAGAGCTCTCACAATTTCAGGTGACACTACTTACCTAAATCGGGTTTTGACCCCCCACCATCCCTCCTTCCTTTGAAATCGCAACCAGATTGGCTCCCGGGAAGGGAGCGGGGGGGGGGGGCGCAGAGGAACATTCCAGAATGCCAGCAAAGCTGAATGAACCTCTTGCACCTTCAGTGTTTGTCGTTCTGGTGAGTGACTTTTTTCCACAAACGATTACCTGGAATCACCCTCCTCGCATCCCCCCCCCGCCCCATTTCACGCCTAGGCTTTGGTACTGGAGGAAACCTTCAATTCCCCAGTCCCCTTCCCTGCTTATTTATGATCTGCCCGTGAAACTTCATGTCTGTTAAGCTAAAATTCAATAAATCTCTTCTACACCTTCCTTTGCGAAGCCCAACAAAAGACACAAGAGCTGTATTTTAACGCCACCGCTCCGACGAAGCTCGGAGAGGCTTTGAATCTCTCCAGCTCTGCACACGACATCGAAGGCATATATTTAACTATTCCTGTAAAATATGGGAGTCTTTCAAGGGGGAACAAAGAAACGGACTGGGGGGGGGAGTAAAAATTATTTTTTTAAAAAAATAAAGGGAGGTGGCGGGTGGGGAGGAAGAGACGCGATTTCTGTTCCACACCAAGGCTTCGGATTAAGATAGGATTTAAAGCAGGGTAATTAATTCTCTTCAAAGCCATTTCAACCCATTATTCCCTGGAACTCACAGAGTACTGAAAAAGTGACGAATCCAAGAATTCCCTTGCTGCCTGCTCCGGATTATGAATAAGATGGAGAAGGGGTTAAGCCAATGACTGTGGGTCCAAACAGGCGCCCTCATTAAGTACGGCAAACTAAAAAAAGGTAGCTTGCGATCTGTGAAGTAAAGGTTCAGGGTATGCTAACCCACCACCTGAATTACAGAGGAGGTTACGGCGGATTTCACGTCTTTATTTCTTCTCACCTACCCCCTTTTTTCGGTACTCATATAACCCCTGGCCGATTGGCTTTTGATGCCATCTGCTGCCACCAGAGAAAGCCCACCCTCACACACACACACACACACCCGCCCATTTAAAAGTGCTATTTGTCCTGTGTTGAGTTCATGCCAGGCAGCAAAGTCAAAGGGTTTATGTGCTGAAAAGCGTCCTCGCCCACCTTTCTTATTGCTCTCTGGGAGTCTCTTTATGCAGTGACCTATTTTTAAAGACCTATATTGGGTGATCTGTCACATCAAATAGTACAAGGAGTTTAGGGGAAAGGAGTAACATCCTAAATCTAAATTGTCAGGGTTTTTTTCTTGACTTTATCCAGAGAGGCTTCTTTCCTTTAGATGTCTCGTTTTGACAAATGGCCGTGGCTCTTAATCAATCGCACGCGCGCAAACAGAAGCCTTTCCAATCTTTGTTAGCAGGTACTTTGGCACTGCGATTCCGAGGAAGTCCTTGGTCCTCTCGATGTTCGATCATCCTATGAGATTTAATAGAACGTCTCGGAATCAGGAGCTGATCTCCGAGATATCAGTGGGGCTTCTCTTCTGCAGAAGGTGCTCTAGGAAAAGCCGGTTCAGATGGCTGCAGGCAAACCGGATTCTGCGTTGCGTTTTATATGGTACCGACCTGGCGTGACCGAGAAACAAGGCAGGGGCACAAATCATTATTCAAAAGGACCGGGGGAGGGCAGAGACGGGCTGTATGGATTGTACATGGATTCAAAGGAGTGTCGTCGGAAGGGGCATGGGTCTCTAGGTATTCATCGGAATTCGCTTCCATGTAAACCTTTAATTCACACGTGTATTTGAAATAAATAGATGATCTTTCTGCGCTTATCCCAAAGATCTTTAGATTGTGGTGATGGTGCCTGGGAATCTTCCAAACCCGGAAAGCAAACTTAAAAGTTACAAAAGGCATTTTCACCCATCCTTTCCCTTCTCTTCCCCCACACACTCCGCACCTCTTTGCCCCTGCTGATTTCTCGCGAGACCACTTACAAGTACTCACACGCATGCGCTAAAGGACGCCTCTCGCGGGGCGACTGTATTATGTTCACGCTGAATTTCCTTGTCGCGTGAAATAAAGTTGATCCAGGCTCTCTCTCCCTCTCCCTCTCCTCTTGACGGTTCCCTCTGTAATTATTTTCACTATATCAGTCTAGTAGCCAAGCGAAGTAGAGATTTTTGTTTTCAAATAAATATGGTGATTGGAAGCCTCTAGGCTGTTTGGGACATACCTGTCTCTCGCTTCTCGCTTACTGGGTTTGCGGTGGTTGTTGTCTTTAATCCGAGGTGCGGACGGTCCTCAAGGGACACGGCTGGAGAAACGGGGAAGGTTCCATATCCAGCCTCTGGGTTCGAGATTTGAACCGCCTTTGATACCGAAAATTCAGGGGTAGATAGAATGGTCCCTTTCACCGCTCCTTTGAAATTCCAAAAGTGGGCCTGAAACTGAGATAGAAACCTCTTTCCTGGTGTTCCTGGTGCTCTTTTGTGTGTCTAGGTGTGTGTATATATGTGTGGGGGGGGGGAGATTACGTAGAAGGTGAGGATGATTTGTTTTGCAAGAAGAAATAAGAAATTAATTAGAGAATAAAGTGTTTGGGACTTCGCTGGTTGCTTTTGTCCGCAGTTCTCTAGAAGCAGACCCAGGTTCAGGTTAACACATTTACTCCGGAATTCATTCATCGGGGTAATTGCCAAAGAGTGAAGCGGATCCCGCTAATTTTGACATCGTCCCACGCCTTTTCCAAAATGGCAGCCCCGTCGCTGGCTCCGCAAATGGCCATGGGGTTGGTGCGACGATACCGTTGCTGTCGTCATGGCACGCACATCAAATAATCAGAAAATGAAAACCCGTAGAAGAGATGATTGTGCATCCGAAGTGAGGTAGTTTATTCTGCAGGTACTGTGGAAATGGCATCAGAAGTGAAATAGCCATTGTGCATGTACACGTGACAAGAGAACATTGGGACATTCTGAAATGAATTATTTTATTCGGTTAAAAGTGTCCCTTCTTTCTCAGAACCATTGTTTCTAAGTCAGTCTATCTGTGGCACCACAAATATAAGTACAGCTGTCTACAAATCTGGGTTCATTGGAATCAATTATAAAATCTGCAGGGATTGCATTCAGCGGAAAATGTAGGAAGTGGCTTGAGCTGTAAATACTCAAGAATTAAATTATAAACCCGAGTTTAGATCGGGTTTATAATGTAATCACAATAATTGGTCAGCTTCTTGGAAATAATAAAATCTACTTAAATTGCTGTAATAAGGCTTTAGAAGACAACTACAGTTCAGTTCCTTGTAACTGAGAACTGCAAGTGAGAGTTGCAGGTTTACACCCAAGACAGGAGAGCAGAATTCAGTCAATAGAGATAAAAAAGTAGTGTCAATAGCTGTAACAAATGGAATTCAGTCAAAGATTAGCGAGCAGATGCTTTTAAATTTAAACCTATTGCAACTCAAGAAATGTGGCTACCTATTGTGCAATACTGAAATCCATGGGAATGCCTTCAAACTGTTTCTTTTTACAAGAAAACATTATCACTTCCTTTAAATACATATACTCTATTATCAGTGATCTTTGGAAATAATGGAAGACATTTCTTGTCAGTTCCTATTACCCGTAGCTCAATGCATCATTTCCCTTATTGCTCTCTGAAGGACACTAGCAAGCTCTCCACCATTTGTCTTGAATAGAAAAATTTGGGGGTAACAACCTGAACATTTGGGGTTCTTCCAGGACCAAACCCAAGAGCCATTCCTTCAGTGGCTGAGAACCTTCTTGCATTACTCTTTGATTTCTGAGTGCAATAGCAGCCCTGTTTTCATCACTACTATATCAGCACAGTGCTGTATACATGGTGCTATAAATCCTAGGGAAATGGCCAGGAGGAAATTCATAGCATAGATCCAGTTTGCAGGGATTGGAAGGTTTTACAGTTCACTATGTCTCCCTTTTGTCTGGACTGATCAGTTATCCGGTTTTCCAGAAAGGACAGGTCAAGGTCACTGCCCATCCTATACTTCAGGCTGCCAGGCTGCTAGAGGCAGGAAAACAAGATTTTTTTCTGGACGTGATATGTTCCCCTCTCTAACTTGAAGGTAACATTCAAGAGTGTTGCTTAAAAAAAGTGAGACAGGAAGAAACTAAGGGTCCCCTGTGCGTGAGAGGAACTCTAGTGATGCCACATAAGGAAGGCAACCCAGACTCTCAAATGTGCCAATCCAGGCAGGGCCATGAAGTCTGGATGTGGGGTTCTCAGAAAGGCTTAGGGTATTCTCTTTGCTCCTCAGAACTTTCATTAATTCCAAGGTGTGTATGCTTCAATGCAGGAATTCAGCGAGGCTTCTCAAAGTGTAAGGATAACCAAAGAAGAAGCATGATGAAGGCAATAGATGCTAAGCCCCAGAGCTACCATATGTTTAGTTTCTGGCAAATAACTTGGGTTGTTATACCCCAGCTGGAAACTGCCTCTAGTGACTTAGTTTTCCCCAGCCTGGAGCCTTCCAGCGATAGTTGGGAGTGTAACCTCTCAGATTCCCAGCTGAAAGCAGTGCTACTTGTGAATTCTGGAAATTATAATCCCAGGATATTTACAAGGCACTAGAAGAGAAAAGTCTGTCATTAATCTTGATGTAGATTAGCATTTCCCCACTAGTTTTTCTGGAAATGTGTTGGACTCCCATTGGAGAGCACCAAACAGGGAAAGCTGATTTTTATAGCTTTTGCAAAGGGCTGTCTAGTGCCTCTAGGCTGAATGTTCCCAAAGCAAAGCTTAAGACCTTTGACTGATTTTTTGTTGAAAGGGGATGGAGTTTTTGTTTTGTTTTTTAAAAAATCGTGCTGGTCATGTAGATATCAAGGCTTGGGGGACTAGGCCTGATGTCCAATAAGTTCAGATAGAAACAACCCTATTAAAGAATTGAAGGGCTTAGACCAACAGTTATTTTCTCCACTGACTTCTAGGTAAATGTGTTATAAACTTTGCAGTCTTAGGCATGCTAACTCTGAAAAAACAAGCCTGTCTTCTCAAGAAAAATAACCTTGAAGTAACTTTCATGTGCCTTATTGCAGTCCAAAAGCATCTTTCTCAGCAAAACAGGATAGCTGATTAGATATTTTCACCCGTTGATGCTCAGTTGAAGCTGAGTTTGAAAGCAGATCCCCTTTGCCTTTGCTTCCTGAAGAAGAAAGCTCAAGCTTTCCTTTACACTTAGGCTTAGCACTTCATCCTAGAAGTCATAATAATTGAGATTGATCCTCCACCATCCTGAAAATCTGTCTTTTATGAGGTTCTAACCCTGGCAAGAAGACCCTGGTGATGGGAAGGCTGCTTTTCTGTGAAGAGAGACAAGGTTGGATTTCTCTCCCTTCACTATAGGCTGTTATAAATACTGGCACGGTGGCAGGGAAAGGGAGACTAAGGGGCAGGGGTGGGAGCGCTGTCTGGACATTGCGGCTGGTCCCATTGTTACTTCAGGCTTGATAAATGGGCATTCATCTTGGCTGACCTCTGCCCATTTTCATCCATGGGAGTGCCACCTGTCACAGAAATATAATGAAAGATGGACGGCATACATCATTCAAGTGTTAAGAACTAAAGTGACTGAGTACAAATGACACCTCCTCTCCTTTCCCAACCGGGCTAATCCCCCTGCTCGCCTTTTCGGGCTGAACAGTTGGAGCTCTTTGCTCGGCCCAGAGCCGGTAAACAGATCCCCAGAAAGATGCCAGCAAGGGAAGCCAAAGGGCCGCTATGCTTGCTTGGGCTCGGGCAGGAAGAAGCCATGCAGGGGGGGGGGAGCAAAGAACGGCTGAGGTCGTTTCTCCTTGACTCCTTTATTTATGGAAGTGCATAACATGAAAGCAACCGCCTGGCCAACGCCAAAGGTCAACTTCATTCAGCACCCTGCAGGCTGAAGGAAACTGTGCCCCAGGGAGGCAGGCAGGCAGGCTGGCGCAGCCCTCCAGCAGGCTTCACAGTGGGATTCTCTTGGCCCTGTGGAAAGATGGTTTATAGCAAGGCTGTCGGGCTAATCTGAATTCTCCTTGTAGGTGGAGGCTGAGGTGTACAACGATCTAACAAGTTGGCCACTCTTTTTATTCCCATCCTGCAAGTTGGGCTGAGAGGACAGTGTGCAATAAGTGGGAAGTGAGGTTCACAGCTTTGGAGAGCTGAGGTGGGGGAAAGAAAGGGATTCCTATATTGTTCCAATAGAACCCCAAGTGAGCATAGCAAAATTAGGGTGGGGACTGATAGTAATTGTAAAACATACCCCCAAGTGTCTTGCAAGTTGCAGGAAAAGTTAACTTCTTTGAATTGTTCCCACAATCATCCCTCCAGGTCAAACCAGCCACTGAAATTCATTTACAAACCTCATGTTTTCTTGACTTGCATACCCACTGATTGCATTTAAAACTGTTCAAAAACATTTTTCTCTTGAATAAGCAGGAAGCCAGATCAAATTAGCACAGAAAGCTTTGCCAGGGGTATCAGCTTCCCATCCCCACATCATACCAGGATACACTGCACTATTGAAGCTTTGCTTATTCAAAGTTAGAACCCCTCTTGAAATACCTGTTCCAAGAACGAAAATTAGTTTGTCTGTTCACATGCAAAGTGATCCCTGCTCACTACTAGGCAACCAGTATTCACTCAAATATAGCTAAATAAATTTTCTAAGTCAAGGGCACTGAATATATACATATTAAGGTATTGCAGTCCTGCTTTTATAAATTAATCATGTTTTGTATGAAAAGTGCCTATATTTTTAAAAATATTCTGTTTCTCCATTTCTCTAATTTGATCACAATCTTTTGTTACCCTGTTTCTCTGTGCATGATAAGATTAGAAATGGCTTAAATAACCCAGTTTGTTTAACCCCCATCTTTCTGTAGTCCCCTCTCAGTTTTAAGCCTCCAGATCTCTTTTGATGTAGTTGCTAGAATAATAGGTGACTCACTCTCCAACAATTCACTGGCCTTTACTGAATTCACTGGGACTAAAATGTGTAAATATACTATGAAGTGTATAAAAAAACAAAGTAACTCCAGGCACTGGAGAGAGTCCGCTATATGCTTTTGCCACCATAAACTGGGTAATCCTTAAGACATTGCAGAACTTTTTATTGTGGGTGCCTATAATAAGAGCATGTTTCCCATACATTATGACATCCTTGGGAAGAATTTGATGCATGTGAGCACACCAGCTAAAGAACTATAGCTGTGACTTCCCATTGTTGTGAACAGATCATCATCGTCATCATCAACATCATCATCATCATCATCATCAACAACAACATCTTCTTCTTCTTCTTCTTCTTCTTCTTCTTCTTCTTCTTCTTCTTCTTCTTCTTCTTCTTCTTCTTCTTCTTCTTCTTCTTCTTCTACTCTTCTTCTCTACAAAGTATATACAAACATCTTACAGCAATCCAGTTAAAACACAATTATTCAAAATGGCCTCAATCAATTAGACTTTGCCCTGATAAAGTTAGGTTTCCCAATTCCAAAAACATGTAAGGGAGAATAGGAATTAGGTCCCAGTGCAGTGGAAGCACATTGTGTTGGGGGAAAGCTAGGTAAAAAAAAAAAAATGCTGTGAGTTGAACTGAGCAACAGTTCAGTTTCTTGCTTAAATTCTATTGATTTCAGGGTAACTGCATAGGCTGTCAGAAGTTCAGTGTAATCCTATGGAAGTTTACCCAGACATAATTCCTTATTTTGGACTAATTCCTTATTTTGGACTAATCCAGATTATTCCTAAATAAGAGATAATCAGTTGGATTTACCTTGGATTTACCTCTGATTTGGAATATACAACTATCCACTATGCATAAAATTGTACTTTCTGAATAACAGGAAGAAAAGTTCTCCTTTCAGTTTTTAACTAGACTATGGTTAGGTCAGGATTTATTCTTTTGAAAGAATCGCTTAAGTATTATTTTAAAAAACGATGTTATAATTTTTTTTTTAAAAATCACATGCTAAGCTAGATATTTTTCTCTTTCCATCCTCCCTCTATCCTTTTTTTTTTAAGAAATAAGGAGAGATTAAGAGCTGTGCTTGAATATTGTTTTAATTTTCAGAGTACACCAGCTGGATGAAAAGAAACTAAACTCGAATGTGGATTCATTTGCAGGAAATACTTTACAGACATAAAATTACATCAGAGTGTTTATTGAAGGAGAGGGAAAAAAATCACTGTCCAATGGGAAATTCTCCTATTCAAACTCAATTGAACTGATTGCCCAAAAGCATCAGGCTTTCTCATTCAGGGCCTGTAGAACTGGGTAGGAGAACCTACCAGACAGTTTGGCTTACAAGAAGCAGAAATTCAAAAGCTCCTCCAACATTTGTTTTCAGGAGACTATTTGTGCTGCAGAAAATAAGAACAACAGAGCCAGGACATTTGTTTTGACCATGACCTTTTCAAGTGACCAAGAACAAATTTATAGAGGTCAACTAAAATCTGTTGCCTGAGTGAGTTGCCATGCTTTCTTCTCTGTAAGAAAGTTGTGGGCTATGTCAGAAGTAGCCTTTTTTAGATCAGTGGGACCACAAATCTTTGGAAAATAAAAAGCAAACAATGCTTCACAAAATGCCCAACTGAGATTCTCCAGGACCTTGCAATTTTGCAGTCATGCCTGTGTAGTGTATGCAGAGTGGCTCAGTGTGAGAGATGTGACACTCCTCCTCCCCCCCCAAAACCTCCATAGACTTTCTAAAGTTGCTACTAAGCTATGCTTAAACAAAGAGGAAATCACTAAATCACTGACCGAATTAACTGTAGTTCATTTTAATTACATCTTTTCTGTGTGGTTTCACCCGCGTCTTTTCAACCTGTGGTATTTGCTCCATTGCTCCAGTAAGGCCCTTTGTTGGGAGAAAGTTGCACCTTGAGCTGTGCCCTATTCTATAGAAGGAGCTCTGTTCCCAGCAGAGAGAAAGACATGGTATTGAAAGCAGTGGAGCAATTGCAAAGGCAAAAGAAAACAGCCACAGGAAAAAAATATTGCTTCTTCAAGTGCTCTTTGGGAAACATCACTTACATTTGCAGGCTTGATGAAGGTTCTATGAAATCAATTTGCATATGCTCCAATATGGTACACTAAAACCAGACCCTGATTACTCTGTGAAAAATGTGTTGTTGTTGTTTTTAGCTCACAGGGAGATGCACTACTTCTGTGTATGCACACATTCCCAGCAGCTCAGCTCAGAAATACTTTCGTATTCAGTGGTCTGGCCAAGAGCAGGAAAGTTATAGCCTACAAGAAAAATAACATCTTCACTCCTAATTTAATAGGACTCTGTGCACATACGTGATTATTTGATTGTTGTGTGTGTGGAGGTGAGGTGGATTTCTTTCTACAAATAGTTCATCTTTGGAGAACAAAGAGTAGAGATCCACGGTAAATTATGATGGAGAGACATGAGAGGCCCACAAACTGTTTCTTTCAGGACTTCCTCTCAAATTTGGAAAGCTAGAGATAAAAAGCAAATCCTTCAGAGAAAGAATTAGGGTGGCTTTGGGATGGTGAACCAAGCTGTTCCTTGATTTTCTGACCAACTAACAGTAAAGGCTGCAATATAAGATTAAAACCTTTGTCCTTTAGGGATGTAATTCATTGTGAACATTGAGAGGAAATTACGCATACTGTACATTCACGTCACTTGCTTAAAAGAACTTTTTAGTGAAAGCAGTGGAATGAAAACATTTTCCTAAGTTGTGAATGGGGAGGGTGGGTCTCTTGCGCTATTATCATGACCTCATTATTTAGTCTTCTCCACACTAAATGCCTTCCAAATGTGTTGGAGTCCATTCCCAATTCTATGATTCACACTGACTAGGAAGTAAGAGGGTGGTAGTCCAAAACATCTCCTTTTCTTCAGAAGACCTAAGTGATACACTAGCACTTCCTTCTCCAATTTCTCTCCTCCATAATAAAATGTCAATAAGTTAGATTGAGCTGAGAGTTAAGTGTTTGGTCCTAGATCATCAAATGAATTTCTGTACTGTGGGTGGAGCTTAAATGGACTCCAGAAGATGGTAGAGGACAGGAAGGCCTGGAGGAACATTGTCCATGGGGTGATGGTGTGGATACGACTTCTCAACTAACAACAACAACTGTGGGTGGATTTGAATCTAAGTCTTTACAGTCTTAGTGCAACCCTTTAATCGGTACACAACCATTGAGAAGGTTAGAAAAAAGGTAATGAAACGTGCCATTGGATTGCTCACCAAATTTTCATAGATCTTCTAACCTTTGTACTTTTTACCAAGGGCTGGGCTGGCTGGATCTGCGTCCTACTTTTTATCTACAGAAGATTTCTTAAGGCAAAATTAATTGGAGAGAGTCAAGAATACAGAAGTCAGTTCATTCCAGATCTGAGGTTGTTTCCAGACTTTAAATTCCTTGTTGCCTCATTTGGTAGCCTCATTTGCTTCCGTTGCCTCTCTCAGGAGCCAGAAGGAGGATAAGGTAGTCTTAAAAAAACTGAGGGATTAAGTACAAGTGAAAGAACCACCAAAACAGATCGCCATTGGATGGAACCTGTAATCAGTACTTCTAGAGCAGGGCTTCCCAACTTTGGCCACTTTATTTCTTGTGGACTTCAACTCCCAGAATTCCTCAGCCAGCATGGCTGGCTGAGGAATTCTGGGAGTTGAAGTCTACAAGTCATAAAGCGGCCAAGGTTGGGGAGCCCCGTTCGAGAGAGTTTCTGGATTGCCAAGTTTGCGCTCTAGAGTGACACCTGTCCTACCCCAGACAAACCTCCCGATTTTATTTCTGGAGAACTGGTCAAGTAATTACTGTCCCTTTCCCTTGCAGGCCGGCGGGGGCTCTTTCGTTTCTTCTTCAGCAGGAAAGCTACGTCTCTGTCCCGGGCCAGAGAGGTGATCCGAGCCAAAAAGAGACGCATTGCTGCTTCGAGGAAATCAGTTTATCTGAGTTTCCCGAAACCGGGGATGGATTGCTGGATGGAGACTTGGGGACCACGGTGGGGGAAGGACCGAGCGAAACGGAATAGCATATCATGTAGGCGTCTCCGCGGAATCCAGAGCAGAGATCACGGACTCGGATCCTACGGTTAAATCTTTTTTTTTTCTTTTTCCACCCGAAGGCCTGCTTTTCCGAAAGAGATTTAGTCTCGGTATGAGCGATAGGATCCCAGATCCGCGGGATTAGCAAAAGGGGAAACACATCACGTTCACAGTCCCATTAAACGTCGCCACGGTAGAGCAAATTTCAAATTTTGCCGGTTCTGTCTGGAACTGTCCTGCTTTCTGTCCGTTTTGTTGCCGTGAAAGAAACCCCCGCTTCCCACCCTTGTGTGTGTTTTGCTGAAAGAAGGTAGGGGAAGAGACCGGTAAAAGCCAGAGGATAATACAATAAAATAAATACAATAAACATTTTCATTCGCATGAGGGAATGGGAGAGAGCTCTTTAAAATACTTTTGATTTTAATCGAGTTTTCTTCACTTTTTTCTAACTCCTGTCGAACAGTTCGTTGTAATATTTGTCAGATTTCTCACCGTTTCCCCTTTGTTGCAAACATCCCTTTGATATCCTGACTCCCTTTTCGGTCTTCAATCCCTTTTTATCAGTCTTTAAACTTTTTTTAAAAAATCATCTTCTTTGTTAATATTTGGGTCCTGATTGCACACCTATTAATTTGGCTAAAAATATGGTAATAGTTTACTGCCAAGTAACCAAACCATGATTGTAAAATTTAGGGTTTTAAATTTATCATTCTTTCACTCCTCCCAAATATGTTATAAAATATTAAGCAATATTTTGAAGATGCTTTTAAAATGCTTTTAAGTATAGTTATGTGACTCCTTACCTGCTAAGTGTTATACCCATTGAATCAATGGGGTTTATTTTCAAGAAATAAGTTTACAATTGAAAGGAGGTCCAGGTCGCTGGAATATAAACAAGATCTCTTCATGATGCCCCAAGACTTGCACTCTTTTTTCCTCCAAAGGACTAATATGGCTTTTTGAAATACATGAACTCATTTATAACATGACAATAGTAACAGCAACTCATCTGTTTCGAATCATCAATTACAAAAAGTTGTATTACTTGGAACAGGACATTTTTATGACACTATCTTTAGTTATGTTAGATTCTTAGGAAGGATCCTTATAGTCAAAAGTACCAAAGCCAATCAAATCTATCTGGCAGACTGTGTAAATAGCAATAATAGTAATAATAACAACAATAGTTAACATTTGCACTACAGTTATAACCTCCAGAACCGTTTCAGATTATTCAGTGGTGATTTAATACCTAACCTAACCTAACCCAGAACCGGAAACAAGTGTAAAACGGATTTTTGGCTGAGGCTACTTAATGAGTTCTGAATGGAAGCTAAATCTGAACTGGGAACTTTCTGCTTGTAGCTCAGGGTCTCAGTCCAGGTGCTGTGATGCTTTTATTCCTTTTTTGTTATGAAATATTTGAAGATCTAATCTCTGGTCCCCTACCCACCTCACATATTTTTGTTAACAACTTTTGCAAAGATGTCTTAATGGACAATTAATTCCCCAGGCCATTTACAAGTCAACAAAAGGATTAAAACTGTAAATTAAGAAAGACATGTGTATGGGACTTAGTGGGTGGGGAAGACACTCCCCTAATAAAAGGTGCCCCCTTCCCTCTCTTTGATGTCCTCCAGGCCCAGTGCAAAAAGTTCTATCTTCCTCCTTCAGCTGAAAGTGAAGCAGGTTTTCCCCTGCTTGGAACCTCTCCGGGTGTGGTGGAGTCTGGGAAAACAACTCCAAGACTTTCCAGCCAGCATGGCCCACCAGATAGCTGCAAAATGATCACCGGAAGTTTCAATCGAGAGTTTGTGAGATCTTAGTTGCCTCAATCCCATCCCAAATTCATGGGCCCCAATCTATGCGCTGGAGTCAAGCGAGAACTTTTAAAATAGAAGGGAATATATGTAGCTCAGACTCTACAAAAACTGTTGTTTCCAAAGACTGTTCAACAGCACCCAAGGTCATTCAAAGCAATCCACCAAGTACGACATTTTCTTAAGGGGGGGCACCCAAGTGCGAGAATATGATTCTTGAGTTGCAGAGGATGGGAACTGTTCTGCAGAGCTGAACCTAGAAGGGGAAAAGTGCCTATATGGGTGCTTATCTGATCAAATATCCCGAAATCACCCGACCCTCGAAGAGGGCAAGAGGGCGATTCATGTTATATCAGATCTCATCAGTTCCACAGATGGTGGGTGGGGGAAATTTACAACTTCGTTTTGGAATAAAACCTTCCAGAACGGTAGCATAAAAATGTGAGCATAAGTCCAGGAAGCACAGATTCTGTTTAACTTGACCATCCACCGGGGTGAAACCAGGGGCATTTCAGTTCTTTAGCTTGAAGGACTTAATTGTTTAACATAATCTTATTTTGCAAAAGAAAAAGAAATTTCATTATTTAGAAACAGTTGCTGTCTCGTACTTTCACTGAAAAGGTAGCTAAAGAAAAAATTCCAAACAAGGGTGGGAGAATATTCAGTAAAACTAGCTTATAAAGACGTGTGTGTGTGTGTGTGTGTGTGTGTGTGTGTGTGTGTGTGTGTGTGTGAGAGAGAGAGAGAGAGAGAGAGAGAGAGAGAGAGAGAGAGAGAGAGAGAGAGAGAGAGAGGTGAGCAGAAAATTACTCTCCTGAACTTGGTCTAAAAATATTTAAGAAGCAAGGGATGAAAGTGCTTCTCCCACTAGAATTTTCGGAGAAATTTGTACTACGTTTTATATTTCACTATTCTCCCCTCCCCTCCCCCAGAAGAACCTCAAATCCAGTGATGCGAGTGAATAATATTGGAAGAATTTAAAATGTGATTAATTGATGTTCACTAACATTTGTTTTCATGGGTTTTCTAGAGGGTAGATCATCGGCGGCCTTATCCAGACCGCTCTATCCTATTTGAACAGAAAACATCCGCGTGATCCACTGAAGCAACTTCTCAAGATGGCGTGTCTTGTGCTGGGCCTGCAGCCTAGCCTGGTTCCATTTACATTTCAAAGTCGCGTGCAGAATTGGAAGTCTGGATCGTTTGAATGGGTCTCGGTGAGTTGATGAGCCTTGTAGCCGATCCGTTATGTGGGGGAGGGGGAGGGAGAGATTCTTAATTTTTGTATCCGTAGCCACTTGAATCTAGTGAACAGGACCATGCAAGTAAGTTTGCCCAGCCCAGCCCTCCTCGGCTGCGATACTTCAGGCTCGCGGAGCGGGGGCTCTTTTTTTTCTTTTTTTCTTTTTGGCTTCCCCTTTTCTGGAACCACGAAAAAACTGCCTTGCGATGCCCTCGTCCTGCCATTCTCACGATCATGGTCCTAATGGGGACATCTTCGGAGGAGGGACGGGGACGAAGGCTTCCAATTGGCGAAGGCTCCTTGCATCCAGCTGGCGAAAGTCTAGGCCAGGGATAGGCAACCTTGGCTCTTTTATGACTCGTGGACTTCAACTCCCAGAATTCCTGAGCCAGCATGAAGTCCACGAGTCATAAAAGAGCCAAGGTTGCCTACCCTGGGCAGGTCTTCAATGTAGGGAGACCCCGGTTAGATCCCGGGTCTGTTTTCTAAATCACAATATTTCGGCTCCAAAACGCTTGGTATTTGGCCGAATTGACCGCCGAAGAAGCGCCCCCCGAGAAGACAACGTGATTATTGCGGAGCGCCTTTGACTCTGTTGGAAAGGCGGCAGAATTAGTCGGCCGCCTGTTCTTCCCCTGAAGTAGCGTCTGAGCCCAGAGCAGAGTTCACAAAAGCAGTCCTCGCAGCCTTCGGGCCAGGCTTTCCCTCCTTGCTCTTATCTGAAGGGTTTCCGCAACGGCCCTTAATCCTCACTTCCTTTCCTTTCCTTTCTTCCGGGAAGGAGACGTGGCTGCTTTCAGCTCCGTTATTCTAATATAAATCGAAATGCAAAATGAGCGTTTCATTTTTGAGACCTTTAATATCCGCTTCTTTCGACAACGCCGAGCGCACCTGAATAATTTATTCGTCGTGCCAAATGCAACTAGCATTTCTTGAAGAAATTAAGGAGTTTGGTGTAGGGAAGGCGCTGGTTTTTATTCATCCTCTGTTGTTTTAGGGGGCAGGAAGATGTGTTTGAAATCGATGGAAATTTAATAAACAGGGAGGGGAAGAAATAATCCAGCTAAACCTTCTTATAATAAAGCAGCCGGTGTTAATAATTCAGAACTCCCAAATAAACAAATCATTGGATTATATCGCAGTAGGAGAATTGATGCATTTCAGCAGCAATCTGGACAGACAGGGCAATAATATTTTATTTCACCTTCCAATAAATTATCCCAGAAAAAGTTCCCACTTCAAAGAGTTGTCTCTATTGCAATCCTTAATCTCTCTCTCCTTCTCCCCTCACCATGTTAATTTTCTCCATGCAATTCTATCACCTCTACTGGTAATGAAATTAATGAAAAAAGTAATATTTTCCTCTTTTCTGAAATAAAGGCAAGGGGAAAAAAATAGAATTAACTGTCAACATTTGCTCCAGATTTAATAAAAAAAAAACTTTGCAAATTCCAAGGGTCAACAAACAACCTAAGTTTGGTTGTTGCTTTTCTTGATTCCATCTCAATTTATTTCTGCCATCTTCCTTCAGTAAACTACTTTGTAGGTAGCAGCAAAAATATTGCTGTTTGCCAAATATTGCCAATTAAGGTCCTCATTTCTAGCTACAGGAATAATAACTCCAGTAAAATGAAAAAAACCCTTGAAAGTGCACTCACACACCCACCCACAAACACACACAATTTCTCCTTTACCTAAGATATATTTGAAATAAAGTTATTGCTTTATCACCTGTTAAAGAGATGAATCCATTACATTAAGGAGATCAAGCTTTAAAACAGAGCATAAATTTGTTAATCATATCTTATGTGTTCCATATTTCAGTAAGGCTCTAGTATCATTTCAATGGTTCTATTGTAACTTTTTCTAACGTTTGACTTTTACAATTCTTTATTTCACAATAAACAAGCAATTCCAATTTATGTAGTGATTATTTTTCTTTCATGAACAGGTGCTCCAAAGATTTATAAGAACCCAGTTCAGACATAGGTTAAATATGTTGTCAATTTTATTGTGGATCCGTCTGTCCTTAAGATAAAGACCTCTGAGCATGTATCCCAAAGGATAAATCACCTGCAAAAATTTACCCATCCAACAAAATAGCTAGCGTTCAGGCATTTCATTTCCTGGGACATTTCCTTTAAGGTGAGGAAGTGCTCTAATTAGAAAGTAGAACCACTGTCAAGTCTGAATTCAAATACTAGACCTGAAACATTTGATTGATATGTTCCTTCATTTCTCACCATTTAAACATCATGTAATAATTTTTGTATCCATAGCCACCAGACACCAGTCTGAAGTGAAAAGAAAGAGAAAAGTATTTTTCACTGTATTTCTATATATTCTTCAGATTCATTATATGCAACTAGAGAATAACTTTCCAGGATTTTAGGGAAGAAGTAGTTCTAAGTCTGATTTTAGCAATTCTCAGAAACACCCACACCCACACACACCCACAAATGTATTATGGATGTCCATGAAGAACTATTCCCATCTGTCTCCAAGGAATTATATCACAAGAATGACTTCCAAACAACTTCCTTAAAAAGTCTGTTTTATTTTTGTAGCTGAAGATCCAAAAGTAAAATTGCTCCAAGCATTTAATGAAAGTGCAAAGAGAGCTATTCTGGTTATCATCTTTTCTAAAATAAGTTGTATAATAAAAATAATAATGTACAACAAATCATAATAATATGGAACTGCCTACCTTCTTAGATGGCTAGGTCCTTGATTAGGACTTAAATTATTATAGTTCCACCAATCTTAGACCTTGAATCTAATTGTAGATTACTTACACCTAATAACGCAAAGATCTGTGAATAAAAGTAGAATGACCATGGAAAAAGAAAGCAAAAATAGTACAAATAGGCCTTTGGAGTAATCCCATAGCATCTGAGCACCATTTGAACACCATAGGCATTAACAAAATCATCAAGGCAGCTTTATTTGGAATGGCTCACATCCTTCAATAATACCTTTAGTACCATCAGATAACATCTGCCTATCCTGGGTCCTTGGGAAGGACTCAATAGGTGGATAAAAATGCCAAATCCAGTCTAAACATCTGGTTGACTGTGCAACCAACCCTAGTAATAATAATAAAGCTGCAGACCCACCCAATAGGTCCTGAACTATTAAAATAGCGAGAGCTACTGGCTTTGACATCCAAACTAGCTGTCTTTTTAAAATATGAAAAGAAAACAAAAGTTTTATATTCAGAAGTGGGGATATTAAACCAATCTAGAAGGCAACATCTTTCTTAGCTATGACAGTTGTGTGAACAAACTGTTTGCAGTTAGATAGTTGTACTATTACCCACCTAAGTCTACGCTACACTTTGAACTAAGATTGCAGAAAGAGGGTCTGTGTTCTCCTAAAGTCAGCGCTCAGTAGAAAGTTTTTAAAAAGTGCTCACATGATTTTTTTAGGAACCTCAACATCTGTGCATATGAAAATAACTATAAGAACAACTGGTGCATTAAAGAAAAGTAGGCAAGTAGTTCTTGACTTACAACCACAACTGAACCCAAAATTTCTGTTGCTAAGTGAGACATTTGTTAAGTGAATTCTGCCTCATTTTATGACCTTTCTTGCTACAGCTGTTAAGTGAATCACTGCAGTTGTTAAATTAGTGACATGGTTGTTGAGTGAATCTGGCTTCCCCATTGACTTAGCTTATCAGAAGGTTGCAAAAGTTGATCACATGACCCTAGGACACTGCAACCGTCATAAATATGAGTCAGTTGCCAAGCAACTGAATTTTGATCACATGACCATGGGGCTGTAGCATTGGTCATAAGTGTGAAAAAAGGGCCTTAACTCACTACTTACAGTGCCTTTATAACTTTGAGCAGTCACTAAATGAACTGTTGTAAGTCGAGGACTACCTGTATGTGTTAGTTCTTTCCCCCCTTTATGTTATGCGTGAGGAGAAAGCAAAGTCATTTTGCATTTTTGTATGGAAAGAAAAAAGTCGGGCTACATTTCTGAGGACAGACATTTAGAGTTGGGTCTAATTTCTCCCTTTAAACATCTGAGTAGAAAGTTTATCTCTTAAGTCAGTTTAGAGAAGAATGCAGCTGTTGGTAATCTCCTATGGAAGCGGAGAGGCCATTGTTATTTACTTTAGACACAGGGATTTGGAGCAAAGCAGAGCAATCCGACTAAGAATGCATGCAAATGGGTGTCAGTACAGCTGGAATCTACCCAGAAGGAGCTAACTCAAAGACCCCTGGCTTGGGGGGTTCTTCACAAGCACTCTAAGGAGAAATATTATAACCAGTCTTTCTGAGCCCTGTCCTGCCAAGATCTTTACTTTTCAAGCATTAATTCTTTTAGAAAAAAGTAAAGAATTCCAGCTATCTTACTAAAGCTAATTGTGTATATATGTATGTATGTATGTATGTATGTATGTATGTATGTATGTATGTATGTTTTCACGAAGCTGAAAACACCAGCCTGAAGATGACGAATGGGACTTCGTCGAAACGTCGCCAAGACACTTCCAATTTTACGCGGGAGAAAACCCGAATAACCAAAGACCTATATACAAACACCCACGAAAACCTCAGAAAACAAATATATATGAAAAATAATATCAGGAAGATCTTCATTCAATTTATATTATTTCATTCTCTTACCTTTTGACTGTTGAGAGAACATTAGAGCTATTGCAATAATAGACACGTTGTTTCTGATGTGTGCTATGCAGGAAAAAAAATCAGGCCATGTAAGATACAGTATTGTTAATATTGCTTCACAAAGATTATTGGCAATTACATAAAAAAACTGCTGTAAAATCGGACTCTTGGAAGAATAAGGCAGGAAATGATCCATCTCTAGTGATGTAGCTTTTCCATTAGTTCAACATGGGGATGAAGGGGTGTGAAACTGCCAGCCCCACGGGCCAGATGCATCATAGCGAAACTGCACCCATCCCATTGCTGGCAATAGCAAAAAAGTTGCGACACGTCATGTGATGTTGAGAGTTTGACACCCCTGCCTTAGGCTCTCAGGGAAAAACAGATGAGTTTCAGTTTGCTTGCCAGACTTACTAGTGTTAGAACTTGTGCGTGAGAGTGGTGCAGGGCTTTTGGTGATCTAGGATCAAATGCTACTCAAGGCACCTTATACCTAGCAAGATTTGCAACTACATGTGTCCCAAAGGTCGCTGAAAGGTTCACACAAAGCAGACAAGTTGATGTGGAAAACATTTCTTTAAGTAAAAATTTTGGAAATAAGACCACCATGGATCTGCAAGATTGAATTGTCCTCTTATATTATATTGTAAACAAATTTATCCTGGACCACGATGGTTGTCTGTTACTTACATGAAACTGCTAACCAAAATAAGCAATATATTCTTGAGTTTTTATTAATGAAAGCATAGACATTGGTAGGACACCTTTCCCCCCCTCTTCCTAAACAACTGCAGCTAGCCAAGATGCAATCCAAATTATTAAAAGTTTCACGATTTTATACTTCTATTGTGAACTTCCACACAATATGGAAAGTGTAGGATTTATGTTGCAGCATTGAAATGCATCTCTTCCCCCCTCCAGTGGATGCCCATGTTCCTCTTCATATTTTATTTTTTAAATATATCTGCCATATTTATAATTTGCCTCAAACTTCAAGGATTCTATGTCGTTAACAAGCAAAGACAGTTAAAACCAAAACAATACTAATTATCCATAACCAAAAAAATATAAAGATCTCTTCTGGAGGCAATCTATAATTAACCAGAACTGAAGCCCACTGAGAAAGTGTTTCTTTTATTTGTTTTCTAACTGCAAGTAGGATAGGAGCCTTGTGGACTTCTGGAAGAGGAGTATTCCAGAAGGTGGGAGCTACTACTGAGATAATACTACTGTATTATCTAGTTCAGTGATGGTGAACCTTTTAGAGACCGAGTGCCGAAACTGCAACCCAAAACCCACTTATTTATTGCCGGGTGCCAGGTGGGCATGGCCCACTGGATGGCGTGGCTGTGGTGGTCATGACAGATTGGGTGGGTGTGGCCAAGATAGGCGTGATCACCTCAATGTTGCTCCTGGGGAGGGATGTCTGTGGGGGCCGGATAGGGTTGGGGGAGATCCAGGGCATCTTTGGCAGGTGGGATGGTGGGCAGGAGGTTCATCCTGCGGGATGAGGTGAGGCAAGGAAAGGTGTGGCGGGGCGGGGGTGTCATTGTCACAGGGCAAAGTGAAGCAGGGGCCAGGGTGGCTGCTGCCTGACACCATCAGCCCCTGCACACAGTGGCCAGCGAGCGCATGGGTGCTGGGATGCATCCAGCCATGTAGGACCTCAGTGAGTTAGCGGGCAGCTGGTTTAAGAGGGGCAGTTGCCATCTCCGGACAGTTGCATGGCACGCGTGCCCACAGAGAGGGCTCTGAGTGCCGCCTCTGGCACGTGTGCCATAGGTTCACCACCACTGACCTAGTTCATGCCTCATGCATCTCTTAAAGAGATATGATCTTCTCTTAATATCCTGATTGAACAGGCAAATTTCATTCTGACAAGGTATCACGTGATATATCCTGGTGCCTGGACCACATATGATTTTGAATGTAATAATCAATATGAACTAATAATCAAAGTAGGAGTTATTGTTAACAGGATATTCTGGTGCAAGCAGCATTATAATTAATGTACCAACCAAAGCTGCAGAAAGTATCCTCCCAGTCATAGCATTTGCCTGTTCTTTGAGCTAGAATCTAGATTCTAGAATCTAGGAGGACAAGTAAGTCACAAACTACCTTATTTGAAAATAAGTTACGAACTACCTTATTTGGAGAGAATATGGCCTCATGGAGAGTCATTCATGGGAACCATATGTCACATTGTTCCAGGTTTTCTAGATAAGTAGCTACTCTTTATTGGTAAGACTTAATCTGAGGTTGTTTCATCTCATCCAGATGAATGGCACAGCTTCCAAGCATTGGTTCAAACTTCCATAGCATCTCAGGCTCTGCCTGGTATGAGGATATATAACTGATACATTGATGGCATCTTATCCCAAAGTTCCAGATGATCTGTCATAGCACTTTCATACTGATGTTAAAAAATATGGGAGAGAGAACCAAAGTTTGGATCAACCAAGGCATGATTAACCCTACATAGGTATAACCATACAGTTGAATATTTCCTCTCATGGCAACCAACTGGAATTGCTCACTCAAATAGGAGTGAAGTCAGAGAATATTACTCCACTCTTACAAATAACCTAGAACAGGGGTAGGCAACCTTGGCTCTTTTATGACTCATGGACTTCATGCTGGCTCAGGAATTCTGGGAGTTGAAGTCCACGAGTCATAAAAGAGCCAAGGTTGCCTACCCCTGACCTAGAAGAGTACTATGGTTGATAATTCTGAATGCCACTGAGAAGTCTAGTAGTAATCACATGACTGGATCCAAATTTTGATCCCAACATCCATTTTCTCCATGCCAGGTCACATTACAATTGTCACCAGAGAAGCATGAATTTCTGGATCTATGTGCCCATGTCTCACCTGTTGCCCAAAGGAGCCAGAAGGGGCATGGATCAAGCCCATAGGAATTCAGATTACAAAGGATCTCTGTCTAGTTACTGAGTTCCAAAAACTCAAAAGAATCCCAAATTCAAAGAAAATACCACCTCACTTTCTGACCAGTTCTATCCAGATGACAGAATATCAGTAGCTTCATCTGGAAGAAACCTGAAGATTTATATGGGAACATGAAACGATAAACAATAACTATCATATTAAGAAACTATATATGTTTCCACATGGCTTACTGCAATATAATTAGAGAGTTTTGTTGCATATGTACATTATCCTTTCTTCAGTGATGATTCCCTTAATGTTGCTAATATTTTACCTTTGCAACAACTTTAGTTTTCCACATTCTCTCCTGAAGGATGTTTCATTTAATCAATCTTATTCTCATGAAGCATATTTAATACTGAATTGCATGTTTTGATACAATGGAAAACTGGAAGACATGTCAGTTCAAAGAATGTTGCAGTTCAAGGAAACCAGGTTCTTATTTCTTGAGAAGCCTAGAGATTTCTCTCTTCCTCATGATAGTTATCCAACCCTGAGGTCAGTTGGTGAGGCCTGCCCTGGACCATGAAACCACTGGAATTATGGTTTGTTGATATTGATGGTATTAAAGGTACAGTTCAAGTGCACTAGCTACAATAAATGAGATTAATGTGATTAACTGTTGAGTAAATATGCACTATTGTAGTGCATAAAGTTTTTAGCACTGAAAACTGCTCTGAAATTGCCAGAAAGGACAAAAGAAAAATGAGACACGACACAATGCAATCGACAAATGGATACCTCAGTACTCTGTTGCTCTATTGAATAGAGTCTATTCAGAGCAGTCCTTCTTAGCTGGTGCAACATTTTCAGCTTCTACACCTCCTTTTTCTTTTCAACCTATTCTCCATCACTTGCCGGAACAAATTAAGAAACACCTTTGCTATACAGTAAGGGACAGGCTTTTGTGTAGGTAGGGCTTATTATTCATTTTTTAAAGCAGCCTAATAATGAGCCTGCCCTATATTCCCTTGCAGCTTGTACTTCTTATATTGATATCTCATTACCTGCAGGATTTAGTTTTGACCTTAATTTGCAGTTTTGCTCTCCCACTGGTATTTGTGTTAAACTCTCATACTTTCTGGTTTAATGGCAGGTTAGAAGATGAGCTGAAATAGAAGTTCTCATCTTTTTGTAATAGTGAGTGCCCTGTTCCAGGTAGTGGTGGTGGTTGCGGTGGGTGAAACCATCCAAGTCTCCCCAAGGACATCTAAGGCAAATTAAAAATGGAGAGCTCATCTGGCAGCCATCACTTTTAACCTACTTTTGGGATCAGGGCAAGAATAGGAACACACATACGTGCCCTACTGGCCTTGAGGACTGCCATATAGTGCAGCATCAAAAGAGAGACATGCTGTCCATAGTTTCAGCTTTCTGACACTTGTGCATTCATTCTATTTTTAAGCAGCTCAGGGCTGACACACACTACATCGATTAGGTAACTACAACAGCTCCTCCACTTCATCCTGGATTTTCTTTGAGAGTTCCTAGCTCTGCAAGCTTTTCTCTCTGGGATACCATGGCCCAGATGATTGGATGCTTTACAGAAAAGCTCAGCATCTGATTTATTAAGTTAATGGAACAGCTTATATAATAAAACAATATTGTTTGTCTTTGTCAGGCATGGAAGATTATCATGTTAGGGTCAGCTTACCTTATAAGTTGTTGTTCTGGTGAAAAAAAAGAAGAGGAGGAAGCATTTATATGCACCTGGGGCTCCTAGAGGAAAGGCAAGATATAAATCAAATTCATAAATAAATAACCATAATTTCTTTGATGAGTTATCTGCAAACCTAATGAGCACTCATTTTCTTTTACTGGCTTCTCCCTTGTTACCTATTCTACTTTTTCAAAGCTAGAACTCTGTATGCATTGTCTCAAGATATCCTAGTGGTGCTTTTTCCAAAAGGCAGCTGGACTTTCTTGGTTTTTTTTTTTCTTTGAAAACATTTTGCTTCTCATACAAGAAGCTGAGCATCTTCTTGATGGATGGCATGCAGACATTTGCTCTTGAGGATTTCTGTAGCAAAGTTGCAGATTCTCTTAGACATAGAATTCAAAGGTCAAATATTTTGAGAACTCCAACACAATTACACTTTTACATGTGTATCAAATAATACTTATTGTATCACAATTCATTAGAAGTAGGTTTCTTATGAGCTTGTCTTATGTGCTGGTCAGATAGGGAATGTGAATAGGAATATTCTGCATACTGTACCATTTTGTTTTATTTTTTCAGGTTCCACTTGTATTCAAGCAATAGCACTGAAAAATTATCAATGAAATTCTGAATTATTATAACAGTTATTTCACATAGCTAGGGAATTCTGGCAGTTGAAGTCCACATATCTTAAAGTTCCAAAGTTTGAAAACACTGTTTTAGAGTGATCCAGCCATCGTTATGTTGTTATAATGAGATGCACAATCATTTAAAAAATGGTCAGGGGCACTAGAAAATGCTAAAGTCTATTCCATATTTTTGGATCTAGATTATTAATTGACTATTACCGTAATTGATGTGGGCCAGAGACTTGTTACTAGATTGTAATTCTCAAATTTTAAGATTGCAATTTTTGAGTCTCCCAGTATGTCAGAAATAAAACCAGATGTCATTCTTAGTAGTCTGCTTGTGATATATGCCATCAAATCTTTTGCCTTCCAGATCTGCAGCTGGAATGTAACATAAGAACATCACTGATGGTTCAGGCACATTCATATCACACTGATTTCTCTTAGAAACCTGGTCCTTGCAACCATGGATGAATGCAGCCTACAGTTTTTAAAATGGCATCCTGATCACTCCAGGCATGGAGTTGTTTACAAAACTAATCATGATAATAAATAACAAGTAATAAGAATAATGAATAATAAATATTAGACAACTCATGGCCAGAAGCCCCTTGAGACTTCATACTAGTCTCATTAACATTATGCACAATTTGCTGCACAAATAAACTACAACTAAAGATCAGGAGTTCCCAAGAAAACAATGATAAATCGGAGAGGTAAAAATGTGAGCAGTAATCAAATACTTAAAGGCATTTTAAAACTTTCCATTCTCACACAAAAGTAATCCCTGTTTTGTTTTGGAGTTTTTTCTGTGTGTGTTCTGTGGGCATTTGCATATTTTGTCTTGTCCCCACCCCCACTTTCCCATCAAACATGCTAATTGCACAATAGATTGGAAAAGTAATTAGTTTCTTTAATGCAAAGTTTTACAAAATATTAAATAATTGTACATTTCCCTAAATGGACTACTTTTTAAAAGAGGAAAGATTCAAACTGGAAAAATAAAATAAGAGAAAAACCAGTGAGATTTATATGGTTTTAACTATTGAAATAAAAATCAATTATTATGAAGTGTGTGTGTGTGTCTGTGGAGGTGCCAATGAGTAGGTGTTGATTACTGGCAACTGCCTAGACTAGTGGTTTGCCACTGCCTATTTCCTAGGGCTGAGAGGGAGTAATTGGTTACCCAAAAGTCTTTGTGCCGAAGGCAGGACTAGAACTCATGGTCTCCTAGTTTCTACCCTGGTCCCTTAACCACTATGCCAAACTGGCTTTCTTCATATTATGAAAATGTCAGCCATAACTGAACCTTTACAAGTCAACTTTATATCCTATCATCCCAGGTTTTCCCAATTAGGAATTGTTTTAGGTGAGTTGGGATTATAACTTTCAAAATTTTTAATGAAAACACATAGAGGGCTCTATACCTTATTAGCAGGAGGTTTTTTTTATGTCAAATTTACCAAACTGATTATAAACATATCAAGATAGGAGTTAGTAGTCATAAAGAATGCTTGTTCACTTTTACAGTAAATGCACTACTGTGATTATCCTTCTTTTGCTTGACCATCCCTATGCCATTAATTTCTTGAAAGTTTTAATTTTCATTGGCTTTAAGAAGTATCCCAAGCATTACTGAAAATAGGTTGGAAATGGTTCAAATGCGGTAGAAATGTTGTACTTATGTACATAGTGGGACATCAGATGCCCAACTGAGAATTTAAACAGGAATGCCTCAGATTCAGGTTAGAACCTGGAAAATGATGATAACATACAGGTTGAAAATTCAGTTTTTCCCAGAGAGCTGTACTATTGATGGAATGGCATATCAGATGCAGAGAACCTTGGAAAATCCATGAAATTGTTTATAGATATGATGGTGAAGATGCTTAGAAAAGCAATAGATTCTTTTTTTGTTATTCTGAATTTTTATTTTTATTTGAAAAGAGTTAAAATGTTTTTTACAGAAACAAATAAAAACAAACAAATAATACATTAAAAACTGTGTATTAAAAAAAGGATACAAACACATATAAACATATTATCCCCCCTAGTTGAATACTGATAAATATACTAAACAATATTAGTTTCCCACGCTTTGTAAAACAGGCCCAAAATGTTTAAACTTCTAATTCTATTTGCAAATTATTAACCTGTCATCTATCTACTATATTAATAACAAAATAGTTAACAGATAGAACAACAAAAAGACAAGATTAAAATTTCAAAACCCTCTGTTAAAATTTTATTATTGTATACAACTCAGAAAGTTTATCATGGCTTCTTATCTATCCCAAGTTATCCAATAGTTAACTCTGATTTGTCCTGGTTCAAATATCCTTGTTTGCTTCTTAATAACATCTCTTATCAATTGTTGTCTGGTTAAATATAATAAGTCCATTCTCCAAAATTGATCTGTCTTCCCAAAAGAATCCAGATAAAATTGTTTTTCAATTGAGTAGAATAAATCCATTCCCCCATCTTCTTTAATCTTTTTAAGGGAAATCTTCATCACTTATCCATTTAGTGAGTTATAAGTCTGTAAGGTCCATGTTTCTTTCATTTTTCTCCCCCAAATCTGCCAATTTCAAACCAAGTTACTTTTGTAAATCTGGTTTAATTACAGTTACTTGCAACTGGGCATTCTTTGTAGCCATTATTATTTTGTCAAAGTTTTTTTTAAAATTAAATTGGATTTGTATGTTATAAAACAGTCTTTTCTCAAATGTCAGCCACAGTATCTTGTCTGTAAATTGATATACTCTTTGCTGTCTTGTAGCTTAGCAATTGGAGATGAGAAAACTCTTCAAGGAAAGGGAACAAAGAATGTTGAAATGATATTCCTCACAGTAAAAAAATGGATAGAAAAACAGGAAGGATATTTTTTGGAAATTTCAGTCTAAAACTAAAAGAAAAGTTTTAAAAAACTCCAAACTTTTTACAAATTAATAAAATGCAAGATCAAAAGAAAGAGACAGAGAAAACAGATAAAAACTCCAGAAAAGGGGTGTGTGTGTGTGTTAGAATAAATCAGCATTCAAATGGTTAAAACCCAGACATGCTTAAAAAACCCCACATGATTAGATTAGACTAGAGGCAAAGATGGATGACCTGACTTTCCGTTGGTTCCTATTGAGAATGACAATCTTCAAGTTTCCTCTTCTCAGGTAGGTCCATGGTCATCTGAAAGTTGTCTAGGGTTATTCCTCAGTGCTCCCATTCAAATCCAGGGAGCAACATTACCAAAGAACCAGCTTTGGCAACAAAATCAGCAGATTGTTGGCAGGAGAGAAAAATCCTCCTACTGTTCAGCAGCCATCTTAGGGGATTTACTTTGCAAGTCATCCTTTGTGCTCAGCAGGAGACTTGTTAAGGCACTAATTCCGATTGTGTTTATTGGGGGTAGGAGAAAAGAGTTGAGCTAATGAACATCCTTCTTTGCAAAAAATCATGTTTATGTACACCAGGTAGATGTTATATAGTCAGTTCAAGTTTACCACTGCAGCCATTATATTCTATTTATATTTTACTTTATTGTTTGTTTGCAGGGTTGGTGTGTTTGGTTTGCTTGTATATATACATGAATGCTCTCTCTCTCTCTCTCTCTCTCTCTCTCTCTCTCTCTCTCTCTCATACACACACACACACACACACACACACACACACACACACACGCTTATTATTGCTTCCCTTTAAGAAGGCGAATATAATATTTTTGTCTTTATTATGCAAAGTAAAAAAGTCTCTGAAAGCACCTCATAAAATGTTTTCCCCTAGCCAGGAGCAGTATAGTTTGCAATCCTTAACTTAATGTTCCTATTACAAAAAATGCCCAATTGTAGCATTGGCCAGGGTTGGGCTGGGCAGAACGAGACAGGCTTCTAAATAAAGCCAGGTGTAGCATTTTATAGAGTTCCTTATGTCTTATGTTGAAAACCATCCGCTTAAGTAGAAGCTTTGCTGGCACAGATAACTTTCAAGGCAGCTTTCTCTCTCTTTTGTTTTTTTTAAGAGTGATTATGGAAAGAGAGAAGAACTCTTTATTTCAAAATTGGAAAATTTCAGACGTGGTTAAAAAAAATCTATATCATATCACGTAGCAAACAATAAAACAGACTGATTATGTGCCATCACATTGTTGTCAACTCCTAGTGACCACATAGAAAAACAATACGCCAAAAATAAAACAATGAAGACATTCAAAACAATATTGAATAAATTAATGGCTAATTAAAATAAATGATAATAATGATGTTGTTAGGGGATATAGTTGACATCTTATAGCACTTGTAAATGATTACATTATTATGTCACATAAGTGTTCAGGCTCCTTTGTTATTTTTACTTAAGAATGTTCTGGCTATTGATTCCACCAACAAGTTTTTAAGCTTTTAGCTAATGTTGAGAAAACAGTCCAGGATTGAACAATCCAAGTTGATTCACGATAAGATTGGCAGAAAAAGGCAGGGTGAAAAATATCCCAGTCAAAATAAACAGGAAAAATAAAGTAGCAAGTGGAAGCAATTGAGCAGTAAGTTGGGTATAAATAGTGACGGCCAATTGCAGAATATTGTAGAATTGGAAGGGGTTATTTAGGTCACTGAGTCCATCCTTCTGCTTAGACAGAAATTTGAACTGAATTATCACAGGCAGATGTTCCCTCTACTTCAGCATATTCATTGAAAGAGGGGCTACCAATTCTCTCTATAATTGGTTTCCTTTTCAAATTACTTTTACTGATAGGATTAGTCCCTTAATGTTCAATCAGAATATGCTTTCCTGTAACTTAAATTCATTACAGAATTCCAAGTCTTGCACTCCAGAATCAGAGAAAGTAGGTTGGGATCTTTTATGTGACACTTGTTCTGGTATTTGAAGAGTCTTATCATATTCTTCCCTTTTTTTTCTCAGATTGAGTTGAACTCCAGTCTGTCTTCATAGGACTTGGTTTCTTGTCCTCAAATGAACCTTATAGCCATTCTCTGAAATTGTTCCAGTTTTTCCGAATCATTTGGAAACAAACAGTACTCAGTTGGGGACACAAGCAGAATAAACAAAAACAATTACTTCCTGTGATTGGAATTAGAATTTTGTTGATATAGGGTAAAATTACATTTCTCTTTTTTGCAATTACATAACTCTGCTTATTTGCAGTGGAAAACTCAACAGCAGCCAGGGGACTGGAAAAGAGTTATTTATATTCCATTGCCCAAAAAAGAAAATGCGAAATAATTTACAGTCTATTAAGCTGTTGAATTTATCTGAATTATCAATAAAATTAAAAAAAAAATCACAGGGATGATAGTCAGAAAATAAACACTTGCTATTTTAGAAAAAAACTATGACAGATTTAGGCAAAACACAAAAGTACAAAAAACACTTTAAAATTGAAGGAAGAAACATCAATAACCTGTACTACACTGATGACACCATTCTGATAGCTGAAAAAGGAAATGATCTGCAAACTTTAACAATGAAATCAAGGAGTACAGTAAAGATGGCTCTAAGATTAAATATAAAGAAGACCAAACTAATAACAACAGGTACAGGAACCAGTTTTAGAACTGTCATCAAAGAAAGTGGAGAATAGCTTCTGCTTTATAGGATTGAGTATCAATGGGAAAGGGACCAGCTTTCAAGAAATATGTCACAACGAGAACTTAGTTAAATAGCAATGATGACTTTAGAAAATATATTCAGATACTGTGATGTATCTATACCTATCAAGATCAGAATCATTCAGGTCACCATTTTCTCTGTAGCATCTATGGAAGTGAAATTCGAAGAAGCAGAGTAGAGTCTTGATACTTTTATACTTTGTGTTGGAGAAGACTTCTGAGAATGCCACAGAAAGCCAAAAAAACAAATAGATCACTGAACAAATCAATTCAGAATTCTCACTTCAGGCAGAAATGGCCAGGCTCAAATTGTCATTGTTTGAATGTTATGCAAATCCTGCTTCTCCTAAGAAGTCTCTAACACTGGGAAAAGTGAAAAAAAAAGACAGCAACCAGCAGTAATGGGTTAACTGTTGGAAGATCTAAAGATAGTTCTGCAAGTCTTCCAACAGTTCATCCGTTATTTATGGTTGCTTTCTTCTGGGATTAGATTATCCTGAAGAAAATCTATCTGTTCATTAAGAGTTGACATTGACATGACGGCTCATATTCATATTAAAAACATCACACTGACAACAAAGGCATTTACTGATATGGCTGTGACCACAAGAAAGGATGAATAAAGCAAAAAAATAAAAGAAGAAAAAGAATGCTACTTTAAAAGTGAGATGCTGAAGAAAATTGTTGAGAATAATATGGACTATAATAACAGCTAGCTCAATATTGATGAAGCAAAATCAAACTAAAGAGCAAGTTAGATATAGTGATTAAGATAGCAGGAAAGAAACCAAGAGACTGAGTTCTAGTTTTGCCTGGGGCAGGAAGCCAGCTGGGTGACTTGGACCAGTCTTTCTCTCTTAGCTCTAGGTAGATGGAACAGCAAACCACTTTTGAAATTTTGCCAAGAAAACTATAGGGATTTGTTCAGGAAGTTGCCGAAGTCAACATTGACCTGAAGGCACCAAAAAGAAACAAAATCAAACTACACATTGGAAGCACAAATAATGAAGCTAAACATTAAATATTTCGAACATATAATGTGAAGGCACATCATTGCAGAATTTCTATCATTCTGACAAAATGATGTCATTGGATCACAAAAGAATTGGAAGAAACATAATAAATGACTGAATGAACTTTCCAAGATCCTTCCTCACAAATTCTATTACAAAAACAAATATACACTAAGCATTTGACTTTTGTTTCTAAGTGAAGAAGTTTGAATTTACCTCTGTTTAATGTTATTTTCTTAGTCCATTTCTCTGACTTATCAAGATTATTTTCTTTTTATTTCTACCTTCTAGGATATACCTTGTTATTTGCAATTTTGATAAAAAATCTTCTCTAGCTCTCCATCCAAATAATTAATGAAAATAATAAAAAATAGAATACTCAGCCAGGGCTAATCTTCATAGTATCCTCACTTGGCACCTATCTCTAATTTGCTGAATAACCACTGATCACCACTGTGGGTACAATTTTCAAGCCAGCTATGTATCCACTAAATTATAATGTCAGCCAGCTCATATCTAAGTAGCTTGATAATCAGCATGTCATAATGTACTTTATCCAATGCTTTGCTGAAGTCAAAGTGTATTATGTCTACAGAATTCTCAGAAACTCTTAAGAAAGCTATTTGATTCTTAATTAAGAAAGCTATTGGATCAAAAAGTGAGACAGTATTAGTCTGGATCTATTTTGACAAATCCATGTTTTTTTAATTAATTATCATTATATTTTCAAGCTGCTTACAGAATGATTTATGAGCTGCTTTAGAGTTTTTGTGAGCATGTATGTCAGACTGTTCTATAACTTTTCATATCTCTCCTGACCACAGCCTTTCTTCCCTTTTGAAGTTAAGGACATTTGCTCTCCCTTTAATTATCTACCGTTTCAATCATTCTCCTGGGATTCCCAAAAAATATTTTGAAAGTATTAGGACAATGTTAGGATTCAGTCTGAGCACCAAGCAGTTCTTTCCTTATGCTAGAATGCAGTTATTGTTTCTGGAGATTGATAGTCATTCAAAATAAAGAGACATTCCTTGATTATGTTTCTCAGTGTCATGTTTCTCAGTTTCAAACTTCATATTTCTGCTTTTTCTTATTGTTCACGATTTTCAGATGGAATGCATATTCCCCTCCCCCTTTCTGGAGAGTATGGAATTGTGTAGCTCTACCTTTTCTTTGTTGTCTTCATTGAGCAGCTGAAATACATGTAATTTCCTTTTCCTTAGGAACTCCCACTCATCTTGAGCTCCTTTTCTTACTAGCTTCCCTTGAAACAAGACCCTGCTTAATTATCAGATTTATTTTAAATCTGCTTTATAAAGTACAAGACATGTTTTAACAACCCTCAGTTTTAGTTTTTCTTAAATCAAGAACTCCAATATTACATGATTACTATCCCCAGATGTTCCCACTATTTCCACTTCCCTGACTAAGTATTCCCTTTTGATTAGTATCATGTCAAGGGTAACTGATCCTCCTATGCCTTTTTCCACCCTCTGAAAGAGAAAGTTGTCAGCAAGACAAGTCAGGAATTCCTGGAAGAACCATGCTTGGCAGAGTTTGTCTCCCAACAGATGTCAAGGTAATTAAAGTCTCCCATCACTACAATTTCATGCCTCTTTGAAAACTCTACAGTTTGTTTTTGGAAGGCATCATCTGCATCATCTCCTTGGTTGGGTGGGTGATAGTAGACACTAACACCAATATTGCTTTTATTTGTTCCTCCACTTATTTTAACCCAGATGCTCTCTATAGGATTGTTAAGTTCATTCATTTGGATTTCTAAGCAAGAATGGATATTTTTAACACAGAGTGCAATCCTACCTCTTTTTATATTGCTTCTGTTCCTTTTAAACTATTTGTATATAACTGCTGTACTCCAATTATGGGATTCATCCGACTAGGTCTCCCCTTAAGTCATACTTGCCATATCTGTTATGCTCTGATCATTATTACGTAGACCATGGGCCTTTCCTTGTCTTCATATTCTAATCTATCCCCATGACATTGCTTTTATTTCCCACGCAGCCCATGCACGAGACACCGTATTTGGGCCTGGATGGGGAGGAACAGGCTTAAACTCACACCTGACAAGGCTTAGTGACTGTGCATTTTAGATTCTCCCATTATCAAGGATTTTTAAACTTTAGTTTTCAATTGTGCCTTTCCTGAGATGTGAATCCATTCTTACGGTCATTCTTGTTTTAGTCACCTTATGTGGGAACTATGTTTTGTAATATGCTGCACATGGACTGCTCTTAAAGATCACTTGGTAGCTGTAACTTGTCCAGAAGGTGGGAAAGCAAGCAGTTACAAGTGCAGATTAGCTCATCCATGTAACGTTATTGCTATGTAAGCTTTCAGGTGCAATTCAAAGATCTAGGTGTGTCCTTTCTCCCACAGCTTCTGCCCATTTGGTAAGATCTGACAGAATGGGTGTGCTTCAGGTATCATCTTTAAAACAATGCCACATGCTGAGACCTAGATGACATGCTCTTCTGGTAAGGTGGTTGGCCTCTATAACAGTATCATCCTTGAAATTTGAGTTACCTGAAGTGAGTTGTCTTTTAAATGAGATTTGAAGACTTGGCTCCTTTTCTCCTCACCAGTACTAGATTAGGAAACATGTAGTGCTAGGAAAATTGTATAATATGTTTTGTAGCTTATTCTCCAAGATGTCACATTATTTCTTATTATTGGAATGTTTTTATCTTGTACATTGTCCAGTATCATTATGAGTTGGGTGGATTACAGCTTTGATTGATAAATTATAAATAAATGATGATTAAGTCCACAGCAACTAATTTTAGTCAGGCTATGTATGATCTGCCACATTTCACTGGCCACCTTGGTGCCAATGAACCAGAGGGGGTGGGTCCATCTTAGAATCAAGATGGTGAAAGGACATAACCTCTTCTCTGGTCCTAGGCTACTGCTTTCCTGGGTCATTCTATCTGGGGCACTGGGAGAGACTAGTTGCTTCAAGCTGGACTCAGCCACCGTACCTGCTATTTCCCAGAAATTGCAGACCACCTTTCTAATAAGTTTCAGTGGTATTTGGTTTGAAATTCTTTTTTAAAAAATGCATTATTTGATTTATAAATACTTTACTTTAATACAACACAAAATGGCATGCACAATGGTTCCATTTCCTATTTTCCCTACACTAACAATCTCATGTGATGGGTTACATTGAGAGACATTGACCCAAGGACACCCAGCCCAACTGCATCCCTGGCAGAGGACTAAACTCATGGCCTCCTAGTTTCTAATCCAGCACCTTAATCATTATACCTAATTGACTTTCAAGAGCAGTTATATGATCAATCAACTAATCAATGGCTGTGGACATGTGGAGTAAAGTAGGGGAGCCTGGATCTTTCAAAATCCATACCCTCATGTGTTTAGTGCTGTTAGAAAACTCTATATATTAGTTTTGTAAAATCATTGATAAGGATGTTTATGCAAATGCAGAGTTTGAAATAATTCTACAACCTGTGCTCCCTATTCCCTGCCTTTGCCATTAATGGTTTTGGATTTGTGTAAGCAAAACTGAGGAGTGCAGGGTCTATCACTTTTAAAACTTGTTCTTGCTTTGGCTACTGATTAGCAGATCAGGCTTATACAGACAAAGAAAAATACAAGTTTATCTAGCTCTCAGAATCACCCAACTTGTCAGCTGAAATGAAAAGCCACATAAGATATTTGTAAACTGCAATATGCAACTTCAAGCAATCTAAAGATTCATGCAAGGAAACACAGTAGAGAGACATGATATATCTGTGAATGATGTGGACAGCAATTTGCAAGATTATACACATTGACCTACTATGTGCAGTGACATATGGGAGCAGAGTCTTTATCTATGATATCTATGGGGGAAACCTCTGCAGTTTCACCCTTCACACATTCAAGTAAAAGGAGAGAGGAAAAAAGAGATAGAAAAAGCAATAAAAGTCTAAGAGCTGAGCTGGAAAGCAATAAAAGGATGAGGAGAGGGATAATGGAGATAAATAATTAGAGAGCAGTAAGAACAGGAGGAGTAATGTGAAGAACCTGGTGCTTGGGCAGAGAAAGATGTAGAGAAAAATCTGCAAGGTTAAAAACAGAAGCCTAATTAGATGGAACAAAGTTAAAATTAGGCAAAAAGTCAAAATCTTAGATATACCAAGGGATAAGGTTAAGGGTGGCACAAATAAGAAATCTCAGTCTTTAGCAAGTGTATTTTGTACATTAACCAGTAAATTTGGAAAATAATTTTATACTAAAGCTTGGTCTCTGCCTAGTTGCCATTATGCCTTTTGAAAAAAAGAAACTATGGCAGATACGATATGGCTGTAGTAATTTTTGTAGGATCATTTGTCCCCATATACGGTATATAATAATTGATGAGTCTTGTGACTTGTTTTATCTTACCCTTGATCTCTGCTTTTTTAGATAGCACACTTCATAAGTTTAGGATTTTATTTGACATACATCTGTCCAATTTCTGTAGAAATGAATTACCCACTACTGTAAGTCTTCATTTTATTTTCTTAAAGGGCACAGTTGCATCTTCTGACTCTTCAAGAATTCACATCTTGTATTCTGCTGTATCTCTTTATTTCCCCCTAAATGCTCAGAACCTGTTTTACTTGTGAATGCCTGAAATCTCTTTCTGATGTAACTTTTATATCTCTTGCTTCTGGATTGTTATTCATGTCCACTATGCTTGTCCCTCTGTCTGTCTTCCTTATCTGCTCTGTTATCTGTTCCTGTTCTAGAGCCTCCTTTCTTTGAATTAATAGTTTTCATAATTTCTTATCAACTGAAATGCGCTCGCGCTTTGGCCATGCCCCCTTCCTCTCCTCCTCTTGCCTATTCACATTTTTACCTCAGGGCTGGGCTGAGAGGTTTAGGCCTCGCTTGCAGCCTCGGCCTCGCTTAGGGCAGCCAAGGCTAGTGATGACGATCCCACTGCTGCTTCTGAGGTGGGTCCCTCGCTAGGTGCTATGGAACACGAGCCCCAGCCTCCGCCACTGCTGCCACTGCTGCCATGCTGGCCAAAAGGAAACTGGTGCCGCCGGCCCTCAACATCATCCCCACCATCGCCGAGAGATCCAGTCCCACTGGTGGTTGAAGTGGGACTGCTGGAGTGGGCACCGGTTATGGGTCTGAGAGGTGTGGGTGAAGGGCGAGGTATTTGTGAGGGGCGGCCAGGGTGAGCGAGAAAAAAAGGAGAATTTGCTCCTGGAAGGTTATTTTGGGGTTGTGTGGAGCTGAGGCAATGAAAGGTCAGGGGAGCCACCGGGAGGGAGGATGCAGTTGGCCTTTGGAGGAGCATCCCAATCCATGAATAGGGGTGGTGGTGCTGCGTCCAGGTGACGCCCCAAGAGGTAGGCAAAGCTGGAGGTGGTGGAGCAGCTCAGAGGAACCAGGAGTGCCAGTGCTGGTGGTTGAGAGAAACTTCATTGGCCTTTAGGGTCCAGGAAATGGTGGAGGAAGGATGTGGTATTGAGATGTGTCCCATGGGAAAGAGGAAGGAAGTCCTGCCAGGCAGGTTCTTCTGCCCTGAGACAGTCCAGAATGCCAATCAAGGAGAATATTTCTGGCTCAGAATTAAAATGAAGGGTCCTTGGGTGTGTGTGTCTCTGAGGATGGTGGTTTTCTTGCAGACGTTTCAGGACCCAAAGTGGGATAATAAGTGAACTAATGATGTTACCTAGTTTGGGTCATGAGACATCTACAAGAAAGCCACAAAGCTCAGAGAGGACCAAGGAACCCACAACTGTCCTCCTCCTCCTCTTCTTTTCTTCTCCACTCCACAAATCCCATTCTCTTCTGACACTGCTGATGTTACCTAGTTTGGGTCATGAGATGTCTGCAAGAAATGCTAAATGGAAATGGCAACCCTGCCCTGCCCACTGCCTTGCCTCGTCTCACCCTGCAGGACGAGCCTCCTGCCCAGTGTCCCACCTGCCAGAGATCCCCTGGATCTCCCCCAACCATGCCCAACCCCCACAGACATCCCTCCCCACGAGCAACATCGAGGTGGCCATGCACACCCTGGCCACGCCCACCCAGTCTGCCATGACCACTGCAGCCACACCCAGCCAGTGGGCCACGCCCACCTGGCACCCAATGATAAATAAGTGGGGTTTGGGTTGCAATTTGGGCACTCGGTCTCTAAAAGGTTCGCCATCACTGTCCTAGTCTCTACCCAGAGCTAATCATTTTAAAAGATGGATTTATAGTACCAAATAAACTAAAGTGTCCTTCACTGAAGTCTGGTGTTCTCTGCTCTTTGTCTCTCATTTCAATGTCCTCACTGCTTTTGATGGGCTAATGTAGCATGTAGTTATGAAATTTAGTCCAAAAATACAGTCTTGGGGTACAGAAGGTCAGTTCTGCCTGACTCTTCAGATTGATGATCAGCCAGTTTCTCCTATTATTCCTCATTTTCAAATGTAAATATGCATGGGGAATGGGGCCATAGCAAAATCACTAATGTGCCTACTCTTCTAGAACTTTTGTTGTATAATCTTTTTATAAAATGGTAAGGATATTCAGACTGAATTTGTGATTAGTAGCCTATACTGTTAAGCCATAGTGATGCTGAGATTGGATAGGGAAGAGTCATCGTGAAATCTGTTTAACTATAATGTTCAATGTGCCATATTTAATCATACTGTTTGTCAGAGCTGAAGGGGTGTGGGAATTTTCTGCTCTGAAATCTTGGAGGGGAAAAATTACACATTCAATATTAACCCATCCTTTTCAGCCCTTGAATGGAACCACATAATGAAGCAGCTCTAAGTTGGAGCATCTACACAACAAACTCATGTTGGAATTCTGCCCTGATGGGATATGATTATAAAGTTGTCAACAATTGTTTCTGCCAGCCCAATTTCCCAGTGCATGCTCTGTGTGAGTGTGTTGTGTGTAGTGTGTGTGTGTGTGTGTGTGTGTGTGTGTGTGTGTGTGTGTGTGTAAGAGAGAGAGAGAGAGAGAGAACATGCAAACATAATTCTTATCATTACACTGCCCACTGGAATGGAATCATTAAACGAATAGCATGGTAGTCAAAACAGGAACACTGGAGCAGATGATAATCCACTTGGAGTGATAATATTTCTGAGCAACCACAGTGCCAAGAACACAAACAATCTTATTGCAATCTAGCAACAAAGAGTTTAAGATGTGCACAAATTCACTGATGGTGTTAGCTTCAGACAAAGAATGTCTTAAATCCATCCTGTTTTAACTTCAATTTTTACTCAAACTGAGCGCCAGTTTGGTCTAGCGGCTAAGGCACCAGGCTAGAAAGTGGGAGACTATGAGTTCCAATCCCACTTTAGCCATGAAAGCCAGCTGGGTGACTTTGGGCCAGTCACTTTCTCTCAGCTTCACCCACTTCACAGGATTGTTGTTAAATCTTTGGTACTTTTTAGTATCACACCTGTCAATCTTGTCAATGTTAATCTTGTAATGAATATTTTTCTTATACCCATTTTATAATGGAACTGGGATAAAAATGATAATTTGCCCTATGTTTCACAGTGAGTTCATATCTTAGCTATGATTTGAACTGGAATTTTCTGAAATCAGGTCAAAAATATTGCAATAAATGTTTCCTAGATCAAAGAATAAGTGTGGATTTTGTTCTGTTTACACGTAACATACAAATCTTCTAAAAAAAACCCAAGCCATGGGGATATATTATGTCTGTGTCAAGAAATAACACAGAGACTAGAACTGAAAACACTAAACATGTAGGGAAAAATGGAGAAGCTGTAAGCAGTAAAAGACAAAGAGTCCCAATCAGTGATAAAGCCCACTGGCATTGCGAATGACATAAGAACACAAAATGGCCAAACAACAACAATAGAAACTGTAGTAAAAATCTATCCCCTTTAAAAATTGTACAGGGTATAAATGGAAATGTTTCTCTAAAGTGTAAGTTGTGAGTTTATTCAAGAGAAAGGGATGAGCTGTCTAGGTTGCAACAGAGAAAGAAAGAAGCAAGTGCTATAGACACTTCCTAGAATTCAAGCCCATCATGACCTTTCTGCCCCATGACCTATAGTAACACACATGAAATGGAATTGAAGCAGCTTGGAGAAATCACAATAATGGGGGAGCAAAAAGGTGAGATTGAAATTCTATGGTAAGTTTCTGGCCAATGTATGTTGCTGTCACTTGGACACAATAGTAGAGCAATCATACGAAAAATGCATGTCAACATCCACAAGAAAGCAATTAGCCTTGGATTCACACCCTAGTTGAGTTCATGGCCTAGCCATGCAGGTGTATGTTGTACTGAACTACAAGATAAAAGCTCATATTGGAAGGGGAAACCGGGTCCTGATAGCATTAAAGGAATGTCTTAATGATTATTTGTGTTAAACCTATGAAACTTTTGCAACTCTTAGGCCAAGAAAAAGTTATTGTTATAACAAACAATGGAGTGAATGAAATATAGAGTATAGAAAAACTTTAGACCACTGAAAGATAAAAGTGCTTGTGAAAATGCATGGCACAATTATAGGCTTTCATAGCATAAGCAGAGGAATTAGGGAAGTTTGATTGTGTTCTGAGATTGATTCTGTCTTTGGAAGCTTGGTTATTCTTTTTGTTCTTGTAGAATAAGTTTTTTTGTATCTGCCGAGGCTATGCTGTCCATCTAACCTACTACTGTTTCAGCAGGTGGCAGTACCTGGTAGACCTAAATCTAGAAATTAAGAAAGGTCAAGTCTAATTAGTGTTTGCATTGCATTCTGTTAGGTGGCATCAGGACTGCAGGTTGGATTGGGAACTTGGAGAATTATCACAAAACACTTTTGCATTGTTCCAAGAAAACTATCTGGAAGGCATGACTGAATCTGACTTGAAAGCGACCATACTCTATCTAATATTATCTATGGTTTGAAAGTAGCCTTATAAAGTTTTAGTTGATGGGTTGAGGCCTTGTTGCTTTCAGCTTTGCTAATCACATGAAACCCTTGATATTCAAGGTATATACTGCATCACTAACTTAGATACAGTTTACTTCTTAATGTATATTAATTTCCTCTTCCCATTTATGCAAAAATAAATATTTTGGTATTTAGGGAACCATAGTACCCTTTTCCTGGATTTAGCTACACAACAACTTATTAGTACTATTACATTTTGTCTTTTTGCTTCCTGACATCCTCATTTCTCACTTCCATGTATGAAAGTGGGTACAAGCCTGCTGTTCTATACCAACATTTTTGCTTCTTTTGACAAACATTCTTTACAATAGATCACATACTACCCATTACTTTCCTATGAGCCTTTGCACATTTTAAAACATCTCCATTGATTTTCTCATCCTTATTAAATAATCCCAATTTATCCATTAGCACTATTTTTGTCATTTATATAGAACTTGCTGTCTTTCACTCCATTTTCCTTCTAAAATGCAAATGTCTTCTTTTTATCACTCAATCATAAAGCCTATATTCTCACAAAATATATAAGTTGAGTCTTTTTACTTTATCACTTGCTTTTTCTAAATCAATAAAAATACAATCAACGTCCCTTTTCACATTCATCAGTGAAGTATTATGGGGCAAAAATCTTATCTACATCCCTTGCTCAAAATTTAGCTTCACTGTACTTGATAGATTTTGCTCATTGTCACCTCTTGTACCTTTCAATCAGAATGGTAAGCTTAACAAATGAACCCTCCTGTAGTGTTTGTATTTACCCTGGCTGTTTTTCTTTTCTATAAGAACACAATAACAGTTTTATTACAATTGATACATACCCAAATTAAACATCACATAAGCAAACCAACCCACTTTTCTCTAGTTATAATCTCTGGTAATTATTGAGACAAATCCCTGCAGTTTTCTTATCAACCATCTTCAGGTGTAATTTTCCAATAACTTCTTCCCAGAACTGAGAGAGAGTGACTGGCCCAAGGTCACTGAACTAGGTTTGCACTTAAGGCAGGACTAGATTTCAAGGTCTCCTTGTGATGCTTTAACCACTACATCAAGCTGGCTTTCAAGTATATCTATATTTTCAGTTTATAATCTGTCAACATTCTTATAGCATTTACTGTTTCCTTTTCATCATTTATTCTTCCACAGTACTGGTAATATATGCAGTATTTGTTTCCATTCCCCTTTTTGACATATAACTATAATTCACATGGGTGAGTATATGTATGTATACCTCCACTGTTGAATCCTAGCAACTGTCTGGACCAATCCCTGAAGTTTTCTTGGCAAGATTTCTTGGCTTAGAGAGAGGGTCTTGTCTGAGGTCATCAAGATGGCTTTATGCCTAAAGCAGGACTAGAACTCATGGTCTAGCCTGGTGCCTTACACTAGACTAGTTCTCTTACCATGTACCTAAAATATTACTTTCAGTGTGCCTTCTCTTGAGTTACATCCCAAATCATTTCATCAATTTTATTATTAAATCCTTTCACTTTGTTGGAAGCTGTTTGTTTATTCAGTTTCATCCACTTTCAGAATGTTTTTATTTTTCTCAAATAAATTTTTCTTGTAGTCTGAACTCTTTCTTACTCTTGTGTAACTATCACACTTTGCAGTTATGTTCTTCTGTTTAAATATTATACAATATATTTTCTATTGTCTTTATTATTGCAATGACCATTTTTAAAATAATGTATGCATTTCTTTTCTTATCCACAGTCTCTTATACTTTATTGTTCCACTAAGGATTTTTTTTTTATTATACTATCAGTTAGTAACTCCACATACTCTTGTTAATGCACTCTTAACTCTGTTAACTTTGTTACAAACAGCTTCCGTATTTTCTTTTCTTACACCCAATTTCCATACATTCTGTTGGATGAGTGCTAATTTTAAAAGTGACATTTAATAGGATAGTAAACTTCTTACAAGTATTATGACTGTCAACAAATAGGACCATGAATATTGACCTGCACTATCCATCATAGCATTGGTTAACTGAGATTGACACTGTAAAAAAAAAATAAACTAAATGACCAGAATTAATCATATTCATCTGACACGCGCCATTCTTTCCCAGTACTAAATACAAAAATGGAAGTATGTTTTGGCACATTATAGTTACTGTGCCCAAACTGAAAACACCCAATTTAATCTACTATCTAAACTACTATCTCTACTGTATAAATAATCCATTTCAAACCAGCAAGTATTCCCTTCCTTCATCCAAAATTGAACAACTGAAAAAAAAAATTAAACATTGAAAATAAAAATATTGAAATTTTAGTCATGAGATTTAGGTGGCAAGCATGGATGTGTAAATATGGTATCCAACATACGGTAGGTGGGTTGGTGATAGAATTCTCATGTTGTTGCTAAGAACTGGGTGTATTTTGACACCAATGGTTTTTTTTCATAAATTGTGTTTGGATTCTTTGCCAGCAAATTAGAAAATTAGCAGGATTCTTTTTTTTTATATGAATGGCATTAAATAGAATACATTTTTAACAAAGACATGTAAATGAGAAGATGTGTTATGGAATGCTACTATATTATAGACAAGCAAGAGGGAAATTTAAGAAACCTACAATAGCTTTCTAGTCAGCATATTAATCATTATTCTTTCTCATCAATTGTGTCTATCTGGTCAGCATTTAAATTCTTAGCCAGCATAGACAAAAATAATAGTTATCATTGCAAAATTCTTTGTTATTTATTAGAAAGAAAATGTAAAAAAAGTATTAAAGAAACAAACCACTTATTTTTACAAATAGATTCTCACTGCCATAACCAGATTTTTGTCTGTGTTATGCAATATCTGATAACCACAGGAAAAAATACAGAATATTATGCTGGGTGCATCATTTAATATTCTAAAAACTGTGATTTTTATGCAAACACAAGTTATCTTAAAAGAGAAAAGGGTTCACAATCAGATAAAATTCCACAGTTTTGAGAACGATTCTACTGTACATCTCCCTTGTTATACTATTTTTTATTCAAAAGTGCCTTCAACCTGTGTTTATGGAAGATAAACATAAGATTATTTAAATAATCTTTCCAAAATCTTTCCAAAATCAGAGCTGGACCTCAATGACATTTCCAGTGTCCCAAACAGAACTCCAATGCCTTGCATAGCATTCTGCCTAGTGTCTGGCAGAAGCAGAATAAACCATGCAAAATAAACACATTTACATTTTCTTAATGACATTTTCTAATCCAAGTAAGGTAATTTATTAATATCATTTATACTGGCTGCTATTAATTTTTTCTTAATAGTATTGAAATTTTGGAATTTTGATGGTTGGCTTGAAATGACAATAGTGTATAGACAATAGTGGCAGTGACAACGCTTCTTGGATGGAGAAGCAAGACGTCTTCAAACGAAACACAAGAAAGTCCAGTTGCCTCCTGAAAAAAATCACAGTGGCACTGGCATAAGAAAACATAGTGAAATAAGAATCAGTTAAAGAGAGATGGCTCACTTGCAGTCTAGTCTACAGACAGGTAGGTAGGACCTCCATAAAAACATTTCATCTAAGTTATCAAAAGAGCGGCTTTTTATCTTAAATAAAATCAATGGACAAGATGCTGCCACAGAAGCGTCACTGATTTACGTTGGGAAAATGTGAAGCACTTTGTCCACCTTTCTGCTGAAAACGAGAGAACTGAAAAATGCAGAACTTTGGAGAGATCGTAACAATGATACCAACTAATAAAATCTGAATGGTGGCTTTCAAAAAGAACTGTATTTCTTAGAGCCAATATGAGTAACCTGAAATGAAGACAAAAATCGTGAATTTCTGTGGCTCAGTCTGTGACTGAAAGAGAGATTGGGAATATAATTGTAGCTGGATAAACCCCAAGATGCAGAACACTATCAAATGGTGGGCTTTACGCATGTGATCCCAAGCCTGTGCCCACCCCTGTTTAGTAGGCCTGTCAAAGGCAAGGATTGCAATGAAGCAAGGAATGGTTGATTTATGCATTGCAGTCGCTGCTTTGCCTCATTCCAGCACAGCTGAAGTGCCGGTTTTCCTGCACTGGGCCTCATCATGGTGTGAGATTCTGCCAAAGTGCGAGTGAGATGTGCGGTGGGGAGTGTATCAGGGGTGGTATTGTCTACACACAAATGCTCAACTTTATGTACTTTTAACTAGAGGTGTAACAGATGGTTCCATTTCAGTCCAAGCAATGGAGAACCGTGCCCATTCTGCCTGTAGCCAATCAATCCAGCTACTCTGGGGGAAAACTGCAAGCTGGGCTTGGAAGTCTGGCTGCCAGCAATCCAGAGGAAAAGCTTTTATATAGGGTAATGTGGTTAGCTGCCATGTGAAACTGGGGAAACGAGGAGGATGGGATTAAAAATACATCAAAACAAACAACCTCATGCTGGGCTTTGGTCAGGAATAATGGCTGGGAGAGGAGAAAAGCAGCCACAATTTGGAAAATTAAAAAATGTGCTTTGGCCTGAACCATTAACACCCTATCATTTTAAACTGGCAGGCATAAGGGGAAGGGAAATTAACTGCTTTATGAGAAGGAAGCTGCCAACAGAGAAGTAAAAATTTGATGTTGCACAAAATAGCTCTAGCAGGTTGCCTTGGCCTTTAAATGCTAAAGCATCTGCACAGGATTGTTGGAGCCAGGCTTTCTCTCTATCTGGCAGAGCAAAGCAAAGTCTTCCACTCTGCAAGTCTTTGCTTGCCTGTCTGCACTAGAATAACTTTTTGAAGCTGGGTTAAATCCATTCAACTATTTCAGCAGACACCCTGAGCATCAATGGACACTCAACTTCCGTTTCTTTCTCTTCCACCCAGTTTTGAAAATATTTTCAGATGCTCCAATGACATCTTACTTATGTGAAAAGGTTGTTATCCAGTCTAGCTACATAGGATACCAGTGGGGAAGGTGAGGAACAACAATTCAAACAATCCTAAAGATTATTGTCATTGTAGTCTTGCAGACTGAAACAACGAAGTACAGCCCATTTTATGACTGTTCTTCAAAGGCTTGATGGCTTGGATTTACAAAAATTAGCACAGAGGTGAGACATTTTATAAACTTGGCAGGCTGTAATATATGCCTGGCACTCTTGGGGAGTAATAATATACTCATATAGTAGGATCTAATTGGGCTAAAAGTAGTCATATTTCAACCTGAAGAGTGTCTTCCTCAGATGATCATTCAAGACCCACGGCATCACTTACCTGACCTAGATACTGAGGTTCATAGAAAGTTCATCTGTTGACTAGGAAAACCCATTCATTTATGTGACTCTCAGTTTACATGCATCAAAAATTATGCAATCTTTGGCTATGCAATCTTTAAGAAGTAATTTGAAATTTACTTAAATGTTCAAATGTTTGCAAATGGTTTTTAAGTAGCCACTTCAGTTCTCCATTTTGAATTTAAGAATACATATCTTTAATATACATATATTCATATACATAGACATGTATGCATTTTTTTTTACATAGTATGCTTTAACTATAACAGACAAAACTTTACTTTTTATTTTCTGGATTGTCATCAATTTAAAATGAATTAAATGTTTCTTTGAATTCTTCCCCTGCCATATTATACTGTCTAAAGTGTCCCATATTTCTGACCCGATCCACTTGCATGCCCTAAAACTCTTGTTTCTTCTTTCTCCAGTTCTCCAGTATTTCCCTTGAACAGAATTTTCCTGCAGGCTTTATTAGCCGGTTGTTTTTTTTATTGTGTTCCTTTATTTATTGTTAACTGAAGTCACTCATAGCTGTTTTATTTCTTTTGAAGCATGCTGTAATTCTCATTGTCAGGCAGCTCCAATGTCAGCATACAGTATTTTCAGGCACTGCCAGGGTCCCCATAGGTGCTACCACAAGGTAGATCTAACACTATGTTCTAAGCAAGATTCAGCTGCTGGAAACATTTGCCCTTCAAATTTCTCATTCAAAAGCATTGTAAGAAATTAAGATGATAGGCCTGATTCAGCTCCTCAGCACCAGCTATAAACCATGCAATTCTTCTATTATCTGAGCTGACCAGAGCAGAGTTAATCAAGTAGAAAAAGGCCTAACATCCTCACATCTGGAAAGAATGTCATAATCATTTCTCCCTTCTCCCTCTCTCCCCATTTAAAACCCTGGAATAAGGACTGTGGAAAGGTTTGGCTGACTCTGTGGTTTAATCCTCAGCTTGGAAAACAGCCTAACCAATCTTGTTTTAGTCCTGAAGAGTGTCCTCCTGACATCCCTGATTCTGGAAAATGATTCAGGAAACCTGGAGCTCTACTTTCTGTAATTTAGCCTGGGAAAATTCTCAGCAGAAACTTTAATAAAAGTAGAACATATGTGCACAAATGATATTATGCAGTGCTTTAAAAAAAAAAAAAAAAAGTGCCCAGAACTCACACACGTCATACAACCTGCCTTGCCTATCCTACAAGGTACCATCCAAAACAGGTGCTGGAACTCTGTTCTGGGTGTTCTATGAGAAAAAAAGCCCTGACATTATGAATAGATAAAGTCTGTTAAATGCATTGTCATCAGAACAAGGATTTTCAAGTAACACGGCCTTTAAACTGTAGTAACTTAGTTCATTTCCACAGTATTCCCAGGAATTAGAACAATGTTAGTGAGATCTTCTGACTTAAGGTGTATTCTCACTCTTTCCAGTGACACTACCTAATAAGTTTTCCCTCTTTCTCTCACCCATATACACCCAAACCCAGTACTAGAACCAAAATGGGATGGTGGGATAGAAAGAGTTTTGTTGAAAATAGTCAGGAAACTTTTCAAGCACTGGCACAATGCTCAGTTTTGTATATTGATGTAGCCACCACATAAATCCTTGAAAAAATGGAAATTTTTGAATAGTGCTATGGTTATAAAACATGTATAAAGTGTTGTAATTGATTCTATCCTTCTGATTTTTTTTTAAAAAAGTCTTCTTCACAATGAATGATTTTCAGTTTCTACATATCTCCAAATACCTTTCTTAATTACTACCTTGTAATTAAAAATGCCTCACTGATAAAGAATAAAATTTTGTCCAGTGTGTATCAATGGTCAAATCTCACTGTCTTAAATATTATTCAAAATTATATGAACACAAAACTGGCAATCCCTGTTACAATAACGATTCTTGTTATTTTTCTTATTTTATCCCATCTTTTTACCCAATTTACCTCAGTGAACATACTTAATACTCCTGCTCATATTTCCCCATAAGAACAATCCGTCAGGTGGGTTGGAGTGAGAGGGAATGCCTGGCCCAGCTGCCTGCCAGCTTTTATGGCCAAGGGAGGCCTAGAACTCATCATCTTCTGATTTCTAGGCCAGCACCGTAACCACTACACTGAATTGGCTCAAAGAAAATATGAATAGTGGCAGCATTTCTAAAAGAAGTCAAAGTAGCAGAGAGTGCTGGTACTCAAGTAAAGGTCATGCTGTTACATTGAGCGACATTCGAGAAGCATGTCCCCTAATTTTTACCATCACAAGATTGTTTTCAAATTCAACATGGCTATCAAACCATTCCTGTTCTCATTTATCAGTTGCCTATGCAGTGCCCTGGTGATAGGAGAGAAAAGGAAGAGGGAAGGCGTAAGTGGAGACGGAGTGTCTCTGAAAACCGAGAGGAGAGCAGGGGATGGAGAGCAATGAAGTTATCTGATCTGGACACTGGGACAGCAGATAAATGAGAAAGAGCATAACCCAGAGAGATGCATGCTCCAGCTTATGTAGTAGGCATTAAAGAAGAAATATTTTCAGAATAACAATTCACCTCTAACTGAAGGGACAGAAACTTGGTGATATTTGGGGCAATGTTCACCGTCTCCTGGTTTCCATCTCCTGCACATTTTGAGGACTGTGTGATTGAACTAGAAATAAAAAAATAAATGCAGAAGTAATTGGAGTTTCTTTTATCAAGCCCTCAAAATGTATTTGAGCCTGATTCCATTAGTTCCATATCTGTTTATCTTTAACTATTAATAATCTCTTTAGCAAACTGTATGACTCAATCAGACCAAAGTCTTCAGTTCATTAGATTCTCAGAAAGGAGAAAAACAACATAATGACCAATCTGATTATATCTTCTGATTTTTAAAAAAGCATTTCTCTCTCTCTCTCTCTCTCTCTCTCTCTCTCAGACACACACACACACACACAAAACAATATGAGATAAACATTGAGCACATTCCCTTGAATCATTTCTGGATAACATCCTGTATTGACAGAATCTTAAATGTAGGATACTTAACTATTTTGAACTGATAGAATGCAAAGATGTTGATGCAATGTTAACTAAACTCTTAGAAGGCTTGTCATTTTGGTATTGTTAGATTTTTGCAAAAAATAAACATGAACGATGCATTTGTGCATGCATCTTATAAACATGGAGATTACAGGATATTCAACAAGCAGGAAGGGACTAAATGACATAATTCTGAGCCACAAACCTAAAGCACCTGAAAGACAGGGATATGGTTTAGAAAAATGCATGAGAATGTCTTGAGCAGGAGTAGTGTGCTGTCTGCCAGAGTGGAAGCACTGAATGCCTAAACATATGTTTTGATTTGACCAAAGGCAAAATGTGTCTCCATTTCTAGCTCTGACAGAACAAAACCACTGGTGTTACATTGATTGGGTTACTGGGGAAAAGCACCAGCCAACATTTTGCCTCCTGGCCAAGTCAAGGCAAACATGAAACCTGGGAAAAGAAATAATCAGTGAAGATTTGGCATCTCTCCTAACAACTGTTTGCGTCTTCCTAAGGAGGCTTTCCTAATAGTTTGAGAAATATTAGCCCAGACAAATATTGGGTGAATGCATGATATTCTCGTCTAAAAACTTGTTGTGCTTATCTTTGAGGCTGAAAATAAAAGTCTCAGATCCCCTAGCAAAGAAAAGAAAGGACATGGGTATATAATGAGCCATTTTCCAACAAATCTCAGATAATCCTGGGTGTCTAGAATACTGTTAAAAAAATTCTTTGCACTCATTGTACCATTATATACAATCCAGGATTCTCAAGGATAAGTAAAGATATTTAGGTAAAGCTTTTATATGCCACTACCTAATGTTACATCTATTCTAAAAAAACTCTCCCACTCTCACAGCACTGAATACTCTTTCTTACAGGACAAGCTGAACTGAAATCTGATTATAGGATATCAGCTCCTTCCAAACTCAATGAGGCACGTGATCCAGAGAAGTTTCTGTAAATCTATATTATCCCTCCAGTGTCCCTGTGAAGTGGTGAGGAAAAGAGTAGCATTGGAATTTTAATGGCATGAGATGATGGAAATAGATCTTGTCTCTTTCATCCCAGCTATTTTTGTAGATTACTAACAGATCTGGAGGAGAACAACAGAATACTAAAGCTATAAACAACAACAAAAAGTACTGTAGATGGTCAATTAACTGTCCTGTTTATTACTCACAATGAATGAATTGGAGAAAGCTACAGTACTGCAAGGCGTTCAAATCGGTCAGTCCTAGAAGAGATCAACCCCGACTACTCTTTAGAAGGCCAGATCCTGAAGTTGAAACTCAAGTACTTTGGCCACCTAATGAGAAGGAAGGATTCACTGGAGAAGAGCCTAATGCTGGGAAAGATTGAGGGCAATAGAAGAAGGGGACGACAGAGAATGAGATGGCTGGATGGAGTCACTGAAGCAGTAGGTGTGAATTTAAATGGACTCCAGAAGATGGTAGAGGACAGGAAGACCTGGAGGAACATTGTCCATGGGGTCGCGATGGGTCGGACACGACTTCGCAATTAACAACAACAACAAACAGTATTTCAGTACTGGTGATCATCCATCGGTATGGGGTCTGGTATCATCAGTATGCTGTTGATTCCCAATTATATATTTCCACCCTTGCTGAACAGGTGATGCTCTGCAGTGCTGGTTGAGTGCCTGGAGGCTATAAAGGTCTGAATGGGGAGGAATATTGACTTAACCCCAGCAAGATGGAGTGGCTCTGGGCTTTTGGTCCCCCAGGCCCAGAGGATATTTCATCTTTGACTCTGGATGGGATGGCCTTTGGCTCTTTTATGACTCATGGACTTCAACTTCCAGAATTCCTGAGCCAGCATGAAGTCCACGAGTCATAAAAGAGCCAAGGTTGCCTACCCCTGCACTAGACGAATCCATGCAAAGTCCCTATCCCCCACAGCCTTGGCTGCTACCTGCTCCTTGATCAGGAGCAATGAGTGCAGGAGAATCTCCAGATTGCAAACCACCTCAGTCCAGGGAAGGGATGAAAAATAGCTGGGATGAAAGAGACAAGATCTGTTTCCATCATCTCATTCCATTAAAACTCCAATGCTACTCTTTTCCTCACCACTTCACAGGGACACCACTGCTGGAGGGATAATATAGATTTACAGAAACTTCTCTGGATCATGTGCCTCATTGAGTTTGGGAGGAGTTGAGATCCTGTAATCAGAGGATAAAAGAGCCAAGGTTGCCTAACCTGGGTCTAGTGTGTCAACTGCACTGTTTTCTGGACTGGGAAGACTTGCATATGGTCACTCATGCCTTGGTTACTTCCTGTTTGGATTACTACAAGGCACTCTATGTGGGGATGCTCTTGAAAACTACCCAGAAACTTCAACAGGTCCAAAACACAGCAGTACATATAGTGACGGGAGTCTCTAGGTTTCCCTATGCAACATTTCTATTGTGTGAGCTGTACTGGCTTTCAGCTTCTTTCTGGATGCAATTCAAGATGCTGGTCATCACCTTTAAAGCCTTATATGGCAGAGGGCTAGGTTATCTGTGGGACCACCTTTTTCCCTAAAGACCATCTATCTATCCTACCAGGTTAGACAGGATGGGCACGCTCCTAGTCCCTTATCTTAAACATTGCCACCTTAAGGGAGGTAAGAAATGAGTCTTTTCCATGGCATTCCCTGCCCCATGGAATACTTTCCCCCCTGAAATTCAGCAGGCCTCTACCTTCTTAGCCTTCTGTAAAACCTGGAGGACCTGACTTTTCCCCCAAGCGCTGATATAAGATGAAGCTACCACCTATTAGAAGTCTTGGCTCAGCACCACGTTTTGTGCTTGTTTTTTTATAGTTTTAATATTATTTTTATGTTTTAATTTTTTTATTGGGGACTGCCCAGAGTTTGTTATAAGATGGGCAGCTATTTAAATGATTTAAATAAATTGAAAAATAGTCTTGGAATGAAAATATTTTCTCAGACCAACCAGGAAATAATTGTCTGACTCAATTCATGCACATGAATTGCTTACAAACAAACACCAAACACTTCTTGTGTATCCAACTCAATATCTTAGATATTCAGATTATAATATTTAAATGTTTATAGTTTATAGCAAATAAGTTATTTAATCAGATAGATTAAGAGCTTGTACATATTTAATCACATTGATTAGCCAATATCCATGCTAGAAAGATATATAGTAAGATAAAAAGAGATATAATATATTTAGACTGTGATTAGCTACTTAAATTCATATATAATAATGTATTTATTGAAGCTGTGGGACAATAATATGTCAAAGTATTATCCAGGCAAAGGAATTGCTGACAACTAAGTATTTTAGCTATGCCTGAGAGCTATTCCTTTAAACAGATCTCCTAAACCAGTGATTCTCAACCTGTGGGTTGGGACCCCATTTGGGGTCGAACGACCATTTCACGGAGGTCGCCAAACAACGCAGTCTGCCATTTTTTCCCCCTTTTCCTTAGCTGTGCTACTCCCTTTTATTCTATTGGCTTTTGAAAGCCAATAGAATAGACTCTCTTGAATAGAGTCTAATTCTATTGGCTTTCAAAAGCCAATAGGAATTATCCAGGCTGTCTCTGCCCTGCTGAGCCCGCCAAAAGTCCTATTCTGCAAACGGTACTGCAAGTTGTCTGCAGCGAAGGCGAGCTGCCTGGAAGTTTCCACCCCTCTCTGTTGAGCAACTACTAAAAATGTAAGTAAAAGAGGGCCAGGTGTGGGAGGTGGGAGGCCGGCGGGCACAGGGAGGGTTGCTGGCACGCGTGGGGCCCGGCGGGTGCCTTACCTCCCTTGGGCTGGGCCAGTCTTGGCTGGTGCAGGGAGTGGCACCACGCATGCACGGCGCTCCCGGGCAGGGAAAGTCCTCGACTTACGACCGGTTGGGTAATCCTCGACTTACGACCGGTTGGGTAGTCCTCGACTTACAACCGGTTGGGGGTCGTGGCATTAAAAAGGTTGAGAACCACTGTCCTAAACAGAGCAGTAATGTTCAGAGGTCAGTATAAGAATGGGAATATCCTCAGGGCAGGAAGAAATGTGATTAATAAAATAATAGTACAGTAAGTGATACTTGTCATTATGTGTTTTTTTAAAATATTGTCCAGCAGAGTCACCGATCTTGAACATGCTAGGCCTAATTTTTACTAAATTTCTGTAATTCCACTTTGATACCCTCCACATATGTTAGAGCAGGGGTCTTCAAACTTGGCCCTTTTATGACTTGTGGACTTCAACTCCCAGAATTCCTCAGCCAGGCATGCTGGCTGAGGAATTCTGAGAGTTGAAGTCCACAAGTCATAAAAGGGCCAAGTTTGAAGACCCTGTGCTAGAGTATAGTTTTCATCATTTTCAGTTAGCACAACCAATTACCATGCTGACACCACTGTCTTTATTTTTACCTTCTTGTTTAGTCAAAGCTGTAATCTGACTGGTGAACTTTGGAGGGAATCAAAATGGTGGCCTTGCGAGGTAGTTGGGATGGATAATCTAAGCAGAGACCACCATCAGACAATTATCCTTATTGAAATATTGTTATTTCAGGAAAATCTGAGATTTGCTCTTACTATGGAGGGTATTGGCTTGCTTAAACTATAGATTTCTTCTGAAACACACTTAAGAGAGCTCCTCTAACATGTCTGCTTCAGTTCTATACTTGTTTCTGGCTTGTCTTTTGGTATTATTGTTTTTTATTTCCCTTTCCTCCCTTTGTGTGCCTATTTTATCATTTTACAATATTGGTCTTCTGAATCTGTACTCTTAGCCATTTTCTCTTTCATTGATCAGTAGCCTCATATAATGCCATGAGCTCTCTGCTTTGGAAGTGTGGGGCGGGGGGAGTCTTCACCTCACATTAGGATTTAGCAATATTATTTGGAGGCTTGAAAGCTTGCAGTATGTCAAAAAAAAAAAATATCAAAGCAGTATAAAGCATCAATGATGAAAGCTACATAGAGTTACACCAGAATAGGTTTTGGCCCGACATATAGTTCCACAGCTGCTTTTAAATCTGGTACTGAGCTTTAATATATCCACAGGAATTTTTATCCCATTTGGTTCATTCTATTTTATTTTATTTTTTATTCTGTTAACTTTATCCTATTGATTCAAATGCATTTTCATTCCCCCAGACAATCGCCTTTTGCATTTGCTTTTTATAGAAAAGGTTTGTGCTGGAAGCAATATATAACAAGGCTTTGTTCTGAAATCCACCAGGACTCTTCCCCCCAAGTTTTCATGGTTTTGGATTCTGTTTTCTTTCCAGGACTATGTTTGAATGCAGAATAGTACAAATAAATGAGAACATAGCTTCTGAATGCAGAAAGAAACCCCAAAGGTCAGTGGGTTATAGATATGCAGATGACAAGCTATATGATTGTGTTGATACAATTGCTGTTCCTGGTCCATTCCACACCTGCTGTTTGTTTTCAGATATTAATAAAAGCTGTTAAAATGCCACCATATTGACATTCTGGTGCTTGTTTCCTGGGCTATAGCTCTTTGGTAAGCTCACTAAAGTTTTTGCAATACATCTTTCCATCTTGGTACTTCCTTCTTGTATTCTGTAAGCCATAAGTTGTTATGATTTTGGCTTACACTACTCAACACATACCTTGACATTTTGCCTCCCTTTAGGGTTTGGATAGCAGGGCAGCAAAACATTTATTTAATTATAGTGCAATCTTATACAGTTCTACTCAGAAGTAAGTCCTATTGAGTTTAATAGATTAAGAGCAACAATAGTGCTTTGGGTGAAATATCTGCAGTCTTAATTAAATGCATTGATTGCTTTACTGACACAAGGTGTCTGGTGTATAATGGCTAATAGTTCAACTAGCTTTTAAAAAGCCAACAGCTGAGAGAGTTCATTACTGCAATGCTGCATGGGAAGAGGAAGGTCTGGGTACAATGATCCATGTCTTAATTGTCTAGATTCTGTAATTCTATTACGGTATGGAGCTGTCCTTGAAAAGCATCCCAAAATTAACCTAAAAAATATCTTTTGAGATATGGATTTTCAAGTAACTTTGTGAATGCCATTCAAATCTTAGATCAGTCTTTCCCACAGATGCCCTGTTATATGTCCAACTTTATAACAAGCTAACTGAGGATATTTGAGACAATGCATTTTCTGCAGCCATATCCAGTATTCATTCTCTTAAGAGTATTACATTCCTTACTGCACCGGCCCCCAACTTTTTGGGCACCAGGGACTGGTTCTGTGAAGAGCAATTTTTCTATGGATTGGGGATGTGTGTGGTTTTGTGTGCTGCCTTCATCCCGTGTGTGCACAGATGGGGCTTCACTCTTTCCACAGCCTGGTTTCTGGTGGACCGCAGCCAGGTGCTGTCTGCAGCCTGGGGGTTGGGGACCCCTCAGAATTCAGTGAAGACTCTTTTGTTCCATCCAGATTTAACATGCCCTGTTTAATTGTTCTGAAGAGTTTTGTTTGTCCTATGTTTATTCTTAAGATGTCTTCAAGTTATAATTATTTCAACTGATACCTTCCCTGTGTAGTGAGAGATTGATCTACATCAGTGCTTCCCAAACTTTTACCTTCATTATCCAAAACCACTTATCAGAAAGTCTTATCAACCCTTGAGGATTGGTGGTTAAGTCCCTTCCTTTGGCATTGTTGTAACTTCAAAAGATCGCTGAATGAATGGTCATAACTTGAGGACTATCTGTATTATAAATACTATATCATTAAATGATCTTTATGTAATTTCAATACATTATCATTGGTAATTGTATTGATTTCCATCTTAATAGGAATACTTTGGGAGACTGTCAAATATATTTTAGTACATGTAACATTCTAAGTCAATTTAAATGTCCCTGGGTGGGTAATGCATTTGTGTGTCATTATCCAAAGATAAACCACTTTTACTCAATTTTGGATAATTTACCCAATAGCAAACACTGATCTACACATATGCTAAAAATATACCAAAGCAACATACAAAACATATGCTGACGGGAAAAGTTGCTTCCTGTCAAGATTTGCCAGATGAACTATTAGACTGATTTAGTACAGTATGAATTCCAGCCATGCCTTGTTTGGTGATAATATATCCTTCCCTACTTAGTGTCTTCTAGATATGTTATATTTCAATATCCATAATCCTCAGCTGTATAGTGCCTACTGGTTATAAGCACTCATGGCTTAGGTCAGTGATGGTGAACCTATGGCACGTGTGCCAGAGGCGGCACTCAGAACTCTCTCTGTGGGCATGTGCGCTATGCCCCAGAGATGGCAACTGTCCCTCTTCAACCAGCCACCCGCTAACTCGCCGATGTCCCACATGGCAGGATACATCCCAGCATGTCTGGTTTCCCTCCCCCCTGTCCCATCCCTCCTGGCCTTGCATGCTTTCCTTTTCCCAGGCACAACCCACTGCATCTATGCTTCTCTGAACTGCTGGCGGTGGCTGCGGAGCCCCAGAGTGCACCGGTCGAGGGGCCGGCAGGCTGTGGCTGCTGACAGACACCATCGGCCCCCATGCACTCACTGGCCTCTGTGTGCGGGGGCCGATGGTGTCAGGCAGCAGCCGCCCTGGCCCCTGCCCACCTTGCCCTGCAGCAATGGCATTCCTGCCCTGCCTCACCTTGCCTTGCCTCACCCTGCAGGACGAGCCTCCTGCCCACCACCCCACCTGTCAGAGACCCCTGGATCTCCCCAACCCTGCCTGGTGCCCACAGGCATCCCTCCCCACGAGCAAAATCGAGGTGACCACGCCCACCTTGGCCACACCCACCCAGTCTGCCATGACCACCACAGCCACACCTACCCAGTAGGCCACGCCCACCTGGCACCCAGCAATAAATAAGTGGGTTTTGGGTTGCAGTTTGGGCACTCAGTCTCTAAAAGGTTCGCCATCACTGGCGTAGGTGGACATACACAGTGCCCTTTTATGTCTCTCTGTCCATTTACTTCTCTTCCATATTAGCTCTGTTGGGTGGGCTGAATGGGACCCAAAGTCTAATGTATCTAGTAGGTGGTTCCTATAATTTACTTTAGAATCTGCTTGGCCAGTTATGGAAAAAGAGGAAGATAAGCAGAAAGAAGTTGATTACACAAGACAACAAAGCAGCTCACAACTGTGGATATGCCAATTGTGATGTACCAGTGTGGGAGACACATCATAAAACTGAATAGTTTCTAGCATTATAACACTCTATTGTAAGAAAAGAGAGAACCAGAAAGTGAGGAAGAATGGAAAACATATTATGGAAAAGGCTGGGTTGTTTTTGTTTTTGGCAACCATCAGAGTGTAGACTTGATGGGGAAGGTACCAAGGATGTTATAGAGACCCACCAATCTTTGAGAATTTGAGTAAAAATTTGGTTTCATTTTTTTAATTTTTTGTTGAAATAATGCTCTTTATTTTCAGAAATTGAAAAGCCGTATATTCAGACTATAGTATACCATAAAACTTTATCTGAACCTGGAAGGGCTTTAATTTTGAGGGACATCCTGAGAGATATAAAATAGAAGCTACTTTCCTGCTATCTAAAATTTGCAGGAATTACCAACTTATTTTTATAATGATTAGAGGCAAGTAGGAAGTGTGTCTAGTTTGATTAGGTGCATAAAATCCATGAAGATATCATAAGTCAAGATATACTTTCTTTTTTTCATGGGGATAATATTTCATGGTTTGGGGAAGGAGGATGGTGGTGAGGAAGTAATTAGCTATTTGTGATTAATTCTTTTCATGGGTATTTGGTTTCTTTGTTTCTGTGATGCTGCCTGGAGCCATTTTTTTTAAAAAAAAGATATAACAACAATCAGAGAAATATTTTTTCTCAGTAACTTATGGTAATGTCAAAACTCAGAAGGCAAGCCAATGCTGTCAAAAAGGGAGACACAGACTGAGGATTTCATCATTTGTAGCAAGTGAATCGGCACAAAAAACAGGACAAAACTCTGTATGATAGAAAGTACATTTTATTAACATCTCAGCTGTGGTCATAAAATGATCTTTTACACAGTTGGATGTGGCCAAATAGACTACAATTATATGATCTCACTTCCTCCTGATGGTTGCATTCAGTCATGGTCATTTTAATGTGGTCAAAAATGTTGACCTTAGTTCTTTTTTTAGCTGATGAGAAACCTTTAGATGTTTGTCAGGATTAAGCACAAATCACCCAACTGAATCAATCAAATCCTTCAGTATGCTGGACCTTGGAATTCAAGAATTTTGGTTTCACATACTACTGGCCTCCCCAAGCAAAAATCTCTACCTTGGGGTTAAGATAGGGCAGGTCTCAGTATGCCTTTTATTATGAAAGCTAATTTTTATGTGATCTTTGGAAATTTCATCCAACAGCCAGCGGAAACAGGAACATTCTGAATAATACCCTTTCGATTTGTGTAAATTTCCTGAGTTAAAGTTTTTAATTCAGTATTTACAATTAGTATTTCCCACATAATTAGTCAAACTGGATGTTGACTTTCAGATATTACATCCTGAACAGAACTCAACTGCCAGTTAAGTAATCTGTATACTACAGTACTCACAACTATCATATCATTTAAATACATTATTGGATAACTTTCCAGTTGTCCTTGAGGGAACAGAGAAAACTGGGTTGTTTCTAATCTAGTCAACCTTTTAGATGTATTACCAAAGGTTTCTGGACATATGACTATAGATGACTAAACATGTATATGTACATTTGGACATGCATGTTGCCATTTAATATAAAACTAGTGTAACAGAAGTTTCTGGTTTGTTTAATTAAACCACTTCTTTCTATCCTCAGATAAGGTCTCTTTTTATGCCAATTCTAGCTTCTTTAATCTCTTGTCCAGTGAACATAGAGTCAAATACACCCTTTATTTAGCCACTGTTGAACATGGTGCTATTTCATCCTCTCTGTACTTGGCAATCAGGCAAAGAAATAGCTCCTAGCTAGGATGCTGTTTTTCTTTTTCCTTTTCTCCTGGCTTTTATCTTTACAGTATGGGCTTTCCTTTCAGGTTTTGGAGTTTACATCCTTAGCAGAACACTTAAGATACAATGTTTTGTCCCCTCCCCACTTTGGCTTTGTTCTGATTATTGTTTAAAATACAAAGATTATGAGGTCAAAACATTCGTAGCCAATATTTCTCCTAATGAAAGATGTAGTCAGGCATAAGTCAATGATCAAATCCATATGCTGAGTGTTCCATGCTACAATGATTTCCACCAGACAGGACTTCAATAAATCTAATTTTGAAAGAAATTATATGCATCTGATGCTGTTGTCTTACCAGCTGCCACCTTTATACTATGCTATCCATATTTCAGTCTTTATGCTTGATAAAATGATATTATACTGGTGGGCATGATAAAAAGGCTAGAACAGTCACAAGCAGAATGTGAAATAAAATTCACCAGAATCTTCAGCTGGCATTTTATATGTTACTGCAACATTTGGCCAATGATAGGACACAAGATTACAAATAATGTGAACCAATATACAGTAGCCTGAAGACCTTATTTAGCTGCTCTCACAATGCAAGAATTCCAAGTGATCTGATGATTTATCAAAACAATAGTATGACAAAATTAACCATATGCCATTTATAGCTGTTTTGTGGAATTCATTGCAAAAGAAAAATCAGATAGTTATGAACAGTTTTAACGGAATGATTACCAAAAGAATTAAGCCTTCAATACTATTTGTTAAAGAAGCAGATGATACAAACCAAATCTTCAATTTCCAAAAGAAATAAAATGTACAGGAAAATCTAGGCTACAGATTGTGTTCCAGATATGTAAACTACATTTTCCATCATCCCAGCTAGTTGCATTTTAGACATGCTGAACTATAAGTCCTATTAGCCTTAATTGTCATATAGGATGCAGTCCAGCCATGTATTGACCATTGCTTGTAGCCTTCTAATACCCAATCTATCTAATAAGACAGCAAACAGGCAGTTAGGAATAAACAGAGAAGGTTTCTTGGCTGGTGTGGATGAGAGCCAGTGAACATTTGAAGTACTTTTCTAAGAAGAGAAAATACTTGTGTGATTATTCCACTGCTCTCCATAACTGCTTAGTAAATTCTGTAACCTATGATAGTATTTCGTATCTCGTCTGTGTGATCAATAGAATGCTTCCATCTGCCATTAAACGTATCCTTCCTCTTTTTGAATGTCATATATCATCCTTTCAAATGTTGCTGCCAGAAGTGTGGATGTAGCCTAACACTGGACGAAAAACTGTTTTTTTTAAGAATTGCAAAATAATTTGGATTGTTAAAACTACTGGTTTTCTTGTTGGTGGAAAGTAGCATATTTATATAAATCACAATTTTATTATATTTCTGCTTTGGGGTTCTTTTTGTTATTAATTTCCTGTGAATAAATTGCACACTGGTATTTTCATGTCCACATGAACAAGATCAGGCAGTTTCAGTGGTGGATTTCAGCTGGTTTGCACCACTTCGGCAGAATCGGTAGCTAATTTTTTGTTGCCCAGGCCCAGAAAGAACTTCTGGAAGCCGCATCCACACAGAGAACCAGTTGTTCACATATTTGAATCCCACCACTGGGCAGTTTGTATAGCAGATGAGGGAATATGTCCAGACAATTGTCCCACAAACACTGAACAACCCATTTCTAGATGCTTTCTAGAAGCGACTAAAGGATGATTTCCCATCTCTGCTAAGAACCACCACAACTAATAAATTTGGTTAGCTTCAGAAGAAAGGGAAAAAGGAAGAACAAGGAAACAATCTGAACTTCTAGTATAGCCCTATATTATAATCTATAGACTCAAAAGCTGTTTCTAGAGATATTACATCCCTATGCATTTATACTGTAGCTTCTGCCATAAATGCTAGATGAAGTTATAGCTTTTGCAGCTTCACAGCTGAAAGAGCAAGTCCTTAAGGACAAAACCCAAAATATGCATTGTCAATAGTTAGGATGTTAAATTAGATCAGGTATCTCAGTTCAAATCTAGCCTCAGCCACGGCCCAATTTACCTCCTTTGAAAGCCTTGAGGAAAAAGGGAATATAAATCTAATGACAAAATAATAAGGCTGAGCACTACTTCATATTCAGTTCCAAAAAGGTGCTTTGGAGCACACAGATGCTTTAGACAGATGCTCTGTTTGCACTCCCGCATCTTCCAACACTCCTTTTTTGGAATCAGATCCAAAACCCTGCTGTGGCCTGCTAAATAATTTCACCAAATTGGGTGGGGTGGGAATTTAGAGCAAACATGCAAAAGATTGCACTGTATCAGAATAAATATTCCATCATTTTAACTCATTCTGGACCAATTAAGTCCAGAATGGTATCTGCTTGGGCCTGACCTCAGTCTATATCTCCCTTAGAAGGTAATGTGGTCTGGATGGTACCTTGATTACATTTCTTTTGGCACAATTCAGTTAATAAATTATATATTTATTATAAGTGTATGACTGGGACATGGTGTCACTGACTGGGACATGGTGGGGTGATGACTTCTATAGAGTTGTCTAGGGCTGTGCTCAAATCAAGAAATGTGGTGCCTTGATCCACTGGCAGGTAGAAGAACTGTTATAGATGTTTTGCTGGGAGTTCCTCTCTTCATCATTTTTTTTTTTTTTTTTAGCCTTTCTCTTTTCTAACCATTGTCATCTAGTTATCCTCAAGTTGTCTGAAATATTGCTGGGAATGGGGTTCATTGCTCCAGTTGCTGCTTCTATCATTAGTCCACCTTCACTCCCACCCTTCACTTATCCCTTGTTATACTGTATTCTCTGGTTAGATTTGGACAAGGGGCCTCCAACTGCCGATACTGAACATATTAGGAAACAATGCTTGCCTTATACTTGCATTCTCCCTTAAACTGGCAAGCCATCTCATCCAGGTTTGCAGTCTCCTCAATATTTGCTGTCTGCCTTTCCCTCTCTTCCTGCTGCTATTGTACACCTCCCTCCTTTCCTCCAGCTGAAAAACAATTTTGAAATCAATATTTTTCTCTTCCAGATTGTAATTGTGTTTTAGGTGAATTAGGCTATAGATCAGGATGGGATTAGTTTATAGATCAACTTCTGGCCTGGATGCAGCTGACATATACCCATTACTTCCCCCTTCCATCTGTTTGGTCAGTGTCATGGATGCCTACAGAGTTGTGTGAACGGGGAGGGAGAAAAGTGTGTTACATATAGCTGATGAAACCTCCCAAATATAAGACTGTTTTGTGTTCTGTGTGTGTTTAGGAGGAGTGTTTGTTTTACAAGTCTCTCTGGTACAAAAGAGTTTTGAAATAAGGGCATTTCCTCAAAATAAGTGACAACTACTAGTCTCGGGAGCAAAACAAGGAAGACAAGAGATATAAAGTTGGGGAGAACTAGTAACACTGAACAGGAACAGCAAATGCTTATTGGCTTTATAGCATGGCAGAAGAAATGATGCTTGCATCCAATCCCATCTTCTGTCCTTTCATCATGATTTGTTCCATCTTTCTTGTAAACCTCATTCTATCTTTATAATATCCATCAGATATATCAGTTTTTGGATGCAAGATTGGCCACTGGAAATATGATGACAAGTTAAGGCCTTACCCAAGAATGCAAATCAGCAGGTGTAAATGAAATGTTGATTTCTTATCCAGTTGCATTTACTATGTTACTAAAATCAAGTTCAAGTTTTCTGGTTTTTGCGGAGTGACTCTGATTTACAACTATGTTTCCCAATCTGATATTATCCAGATTAAAGTGAAATTCCTATCATTCCTGATCACTGATTCTATTGTCTAGAGTTGATAGCAATTGCAGCCAAGGCTATTTTGAAGCTATGATATTGGAGAAGGCTGTGTGAAGTTTTAATCTCTGATCTGATATCCAGTAAAGTTAGCCAATCTGTACTTGCTACTGACCATATAAAACAAATCAAAGATTCTTTTCAATTTTATTCATTGGGTATGTTCTTATTGGAGTATATTATGGCACCTTTTAAGTGCCATAATTAGAACTTCACAGTTGTTGGACAATCACAGATGTATCTCAGTGAAAATCAACTCCAACGTACATGACAGGAAATACGTAGGAATTGATTTCCTGTATTGTTTAAGCCAACAATGATCTATGTTTGTGGAAAAACTAGAAATACTCCATTACTATTAGGTATTTATTTCATGTACTGGCTACTTAGTATTTTCAAAAATAAAAGGAGAGGTGTTGGTTTCCTGAAATCCCTTGGGGAATTTCTTAGTTTAATCAACAATTAGAAAGAACTGACCCTGGTCTTTAACTGAATTACTTCCAAGCTACCTCAACTAGATATTGTCTAACTTTTCAAAGGCATAGAAAGTTATGAAATGATTGTGGTCATGAAGTAGACATGTGACAAATATCAGAGAACATATAAAAATTACCTTAAAATTTACCTTTGGCATAGATGAAATCTTATTTCACTACTATGGTGTCAAGAAAGTTGACTAGTTGGAAATTTCTTTAGTAGTGAAATATATGTTCTATGTTGGACAGACGGCTCAGAGACCATTGCTGAATTTGAGGCTGGACTCATTGTAGTTCATCCTCACAATTGTATTTTAGATATGCCTCATTGTCTTACAGTAATTAATTTGCAGTGTATTTAGAGACAATGTTTTATATTAATTCTAATTTAGATGATGCTATTCCTCTTAGTGTCCATGAGGATTGGACCTCAAAGATGGTTTAATGACTTTCTGAAAAAAGTGATGATTCTCACAACACTTTATTTAAGTCAATTTTAGATCTGAGCAACTTTGTAATTATAGACTAATACCTAAGATATTATATATAATACTTTTAAAAAGATTGCTTCTCAGCTCCAGTTATTCTTGATTAAATTACCTAAAAATGGAACATATATTTTTCAACTAATTAATGACCGAACACCAAGAATTTGCAAATTTTTGGAAAAAGTATAAGAGAGAGGTAATGTGAATTAACTATTTGACTGTAGCCGTAGCCTAATATGTCCCTTCAGGGTTGTAGTCCTTCTGATCCTTTTGGAGAAGGCTGCATTGGTTGCTCCTGCAATAGTTAGCATCAATGGAGAACATCATCAGTGTATAATTTTGGTTGTACACCAATGGCAGGTGAACTGTGGCAATCAGGTGGCAGAAAAAAGTGCTGCTGGGACATTGGTACAGTTCCAGAGCAATGGTTTTCTTTTTTGATAGACTCATCCATACAGTTATATCCTTGAGATAAGAGATCCATACGCTCTTTTAGTCCATACTCTTAAAGTGCAATGATTAAATACGGCATCCAGCTACAACACAAGAAAATAGTGCAATTATTTGGCTGATTTATCTTAGCAAGTTAAAATTTACATACTAAGAAAAATAACCTTGACTCATTTTGCATATTAATCAGAATTCAAACTGTTGCTTGCCATTGGTAGGTACTCAGAAATAAGCTTAACCAACCTTGGTTTCTTAATATACAGTTAGTCCTTAACTTACAACCATTTGTTTAGTGACCATTCAGAATTACAGTGGCACTGAAAAAAGTGACATATGACCTTTTTCACACTTACCACCATTGCAGCATCCATATAGTCATGTGATCAAAATTCAGATACTTGGCATCTGGCTCAAATTATTACAGTTGCAGTGTCCCAGGGTCATGTGATCATTTTTTGCGACCTTCTGACAAAGTCAATGAGGAAGCCAGATTCACTTTTCAATCTTGTTACTAACTTAACAACTGCAGTGATTCACTTAACAACTGTGGCAAGAAAGGTTGTAAAATGGGGCCAAACTCACTTAACAACTGTCTCATTTAGCAAGAAAAATTTGGGGCTCAGTCATAAATTGAGGACTACCTATAAATTACCTGTATGATAATTCAAATTTGCAAAAGAACCTCATCTTTGTCACGTGGATACAGTCTTTAAGGAGTAAGTTTAAGCCACTTCGAATGTACAGTATACTTTTTAAAAATATAAAGCATGCAGTAGGATACTTTTTTCCTTCCACCACTGATACTTGATAATTTGAAGATAGTGCTGATACATGATTTTGAGAATGACAAAGAAGCTGTATTGCTACATTCTGTACCTTAATACCTCCAAAATAATTTATTCAGTTTCTAACAGGATGGGATTTAATTAAATAATGTACCTATTTTGGAATTCTTTAGAAAGGCTTTTTCTTCATTAAAAAGGCTTTGTTTTCATACAGTATCTCATTCTCAGATTGCTTGAAAATTCTGAATGTCTCTTACTAGTGGCTTTCCCCCCTTGTTTTATTATTGGATTAACATAGAATGTTTCTGTTACATCTCTTTCCATCCTCTTAGGCCCACACTTCCAATCTGAAAAGCCCCAAAGCCCAATTCCTTTCTTAATGTTTGCCTTTGGAATTTAACAGATGCACAGAGAGCTGGAAGGCTGCAGATTACAGGACAAATGATTGTACTGAGGAAGAGAAACACACATATATACTATAGCCCATAGCTATTTCTTAACCAAATAAATGTAAGGCTACCTAATTCCACCCCATGAACATTTCACTAAAATTCCCCTCTTTTGAAAATTTGAAAGCTAATTGTTTTTCAGCAGTTTGAATGAAACAGATAAAAATATATGCAGACAGTTTTTCAGACTAGCACTAGTCACCTGATATCCTTCTGCCCCCTTATGTAAATAGTGACACCTTTTTTTATTTTAAGAGGTTCCCCACCTTCTCAGATTAACGATATGTCACTATATAATACAATGGGTATTTGTTCTTTTTGGAAAATTCACTCTATGTAATTCCCCCAAACAATTCCCCTCATTGATTCAATTTGGAACCCACAGGGTTCTCGCCCGTTGGGATCTAGACTTCCTCAGGCTTTTCTCTTCAGTCCTGCCCTGTATCCCCTGGCCACCCACAATCGCATCCCTATTTTGGCACCAGGGCAACACAGGCTGATTTACTCTAATTAATGATGCCACCTGGGTTGGATTTCATTAGCTCCAATTTACATAACTAACTGGCTCTTCTGAGCAAAAGGCCCCAGGCCTTCCACAGATCTGCCTTCCTGCCAGTGGTTAAGGATGATTCTCTGTAGGCCTACTTCCATCCCAATGTGGCCAATCCCCAACTTTTCCATTAGGCCTCCTATAGCTTAAATGAGGTACAGAATGCCATCCCAACTTCTATCTTAGAAAAAGACTTTTCTTCCTTCAGCTCTGGTGCACCTTCTGCTTTCTATAATTAGAAATGTTCAGGTCTGCCACCTAAGGGGTTTCCTTTTAAATAATTCTCTCTCTCCCTCTCTATTTTAGGAACATGCTGAGAGAACAAATTGCAATTAAAATAAACTATTTCTTTAAAGTCAGGAGATAGGAGATAGGTGTAGTTGTAGGTCGAAAAAAACCAGGCATTTGGAAATGGAAGGTTTATGGGAAAGAGGCTGGTGGAAAAAACTGGGAAAAAGTTGCTCTGCTCCATGTAGTTGTGTTTTGCCTCCCCTGGCCTCCCATTCCTCATTCCAAACATTTCTTTTGAAAAGAATCTCTGTCACATGGAGTCTGGGGTATTTTTGAAATGACGAATAGAGGAGCTCAACAAAAGGCTGCTTCAGTGGTAAATGAACAGTGAGATGATGACATGGTTTATCCCTGCCATGCTGTTCCAAATTTTCTAAGTAACCCAGCCTCTGCTTCCATTCTCCAAAAGGGTTGGAAAAGATAGTAGGCCAAGAGTTTAGTTTTATCTTTTATACCCTTAAATCTGTTGGGACAGATAGCAAACGTGGTTTTTCCTCTCATAAATCTAGAGAGTTTCTGAAGAAGTCCACGAGCTATTTTGGATCAACATCTATTGAAACAAGTACTAGAGTATGAGAGCTTTAATCTTAATCTACAAATGACAATATTGTCACCAAAGTTATATAGAGTAGCAATGTGCTGATTATAGTTTGGATTTTCCTGAGAATGATAGATCTGCATTTTTTTTAGTGCAGGGCTTCTCTTTAATTTCATCTGAAAGCTCTTGCCACAAACATACTTCAACTCACATAGCAAATATAACACATGGGTCACCATTCACATTCTCTACATTGTAATCCCAAATAAAAGTACTATTTATGACTTGGTTCCTTTTATGACATTTTAAAATGATTTAAACCCAAGTTACAACATAGTGAAGCATAGTAGGAAAGGCATAGGGAGGAACCTAGAGACAGCAGAGTCCCACACTCTGGCCTGACCTGCTCCTCCTGTAAGGTTGTAATTGGAAAATGCTTTTCTCACTGGCTGGTGAGGTGAAGAAAAGCAAAAATGGCCAAACCAGAAAACTCTGCCAATCACTTTGCTTGCTATAAGTTGAACACACTTTACTAGGACAGCATCATTTGACACTGAGTCAGAACGGAGGCAAGAGAGGCAGGATAAAGGTTTGCTATGGATCAGATTGCAGTTTAACTCAGCAGTCGCCCCAAGTCTCATTTTTCTAGCTGATACAACCCATTTTTGAAAGATTGTTATAAATGTGAACTAGACAAGAAAATCTTTCATTCTGCTTTAGCCTAGTCATAAAGTGGAATGAAAATGTAGATGAATAAGTTTACATGTACGGATTACTCGTTTGCCTAAAATTCACAGTTGTGAGGTATAGAGTTAAGACATTTGGTTTCTATTTTCTATGAGATTTCTTCAGGTTTATCTCTGATACTTGTAATAGTTCAGAAGAATGTGCGCGCGTATGAATAAATGTATGTATGTGTATGCCCATGTCATTACAAAAATTATCAGAGCAAACCGCCTGTTATTATTTAGTGTAATTTACTCTTCTCCTATTGGGTTCTTTCATCCATATACAATGAAGCCATGTGGAACTAAACCAAATAGAGGATTATAGGACTTCAGCAGGCAAAAACACAAGAAGGTAGATGAATGAGGCCAAGCCTTGCAATGAGCAAGAAAGGGGGAGCATGACAAATTCAGCAGTGTGCTTGCATTTAAAATGATCGTGATAGATGAGTATCATGCTACAGAAGAGCAAAGGAGAGAGACAGGGAGAAAAGAAAATCCAAACACAGAGGCCGTGCCACTGCTGCTGTCAGCAAGCACACTGAACCTCATCCGTTTCTTATTATGCATTAGGAAAACATGGACTTCAGCCTGACAGTGTAGAGAGGCTTTGCTATTTCTGAAAAAAATCCCACCTTTAATTTTTGTTCTTTTTAAGCCAACAATATGTTTTTTTTTCTAATGCCTAATCCTAATGTTTGTATTTCATTATAGGTACCTTTCTTCTTTTTTTAGAATTCCAAGGTGATGACATAGTAGACAGAAAATGTTTTTAATGTACTGGGAAAGCAATTCCTTTTGGCTTATTACTTGTTTGTTTGCTTCTAAGAGCATAGGAAAATCCTTTCTTTGAAATATCTAACATCCTGATCCTTTATAATAGGTGTTTATTAGGCTGATCAGATTATCTGAATATAAAGAATAGCGATTCTCCAATGGCCTCAAGATTATATTATGACTTGGGAGGGGAATAAACCCCCCCCCATATGTTTGATGCATTCACCAACTTATGCATCATAGAACAGGAGGGTCTTGTATGTCATTGATTTTCCCCTCAGTCCATCGATATACAGTACATTCTCTTAAGAAAATAATCAACAGCATTTCTAGGTTTCATGAAAAAAACCTTGAATTACAAATTCTAAGAAATCCCCAAACTACCATTATTAACGATTTCCTAGGAAGCATATGCCTATCCCAAACTTTGGTCAACTGGAAAAGCTGGAAAAGAAGACAGATTAGAGTCATACTAAAATTTTTGCCTAGGTTAGTGAGCCAAACGTGGCGCTTTCAGGGGGATTAAATTGCTTCTCTCTCTTCCATCCAAAAGAAAACATTAACAAGAATGCTCATTTGTTGTGATGGTTGTTTTTGTGTTATCCACTGCCATTGCAACTCTAAAGTGCTGTTTTTCAGTGCCATTTTTAATTCTAATCTCTGTGGCTCTCTTTCTTTTTCTCTTCTTCATAATCATATATCAGAAATCAGGAACTGGATCTTGCTGGATTTGAGTATGAAAAGTAGTGCCCTCACTCTGATTAGATTTTCATTCCCTTTCTTTAATATACTTCAACACATACACATATTAAAGGAGTTCTTTTTTTACTGCGGAAAATATACACATAAAGGCCCTTTCCTATCTTTGAGTTAATCCTTTGTGTCTTGTTATGATTGTCTTGAGAAAGCTTCACAATTGTCCTGAAAGTTGAGAAAATATGTAGAAATTTAGGAGTGAGTAAGACTGAAAAATGCACATCAGTTTTGTTTTCCAATAATAAAAATTCAGAGGATTGGGAGTGGAATGGATAAGTTGTGAAACACTAGCTTCGAAAATATGTAAAATATTTGGTATGTTCATTTGGTATTTTTTCCCTCTCACTACCCAAAAAGATAAGCGAGTTAAGAGCTCTCTTTGCAAGCAGGATCTAGGAGGAGGCAGTCTCTGAGGGAAAATATATTAATTATAGCATTGCATCCAGAGAATTGTTTGTCCCAAAGATTATTCAACTCAGAGTGCACTGTACAGTTCATAAGAATCTGTTGGACAGTCTGCTATGTCAGACTGAGGTATGTTTTCAATCTTTTGCATATGGCTTATTCTGGCATAAGGAAATGACAGTCCCCAAATGATATATGTAGGTTTAGCTAAAAGCTATTTAACCTACATGAATTTATCTGTCACAAGCTTCAGAACTTCAGGAGAAAGCCTGCAGGCTATTTGCCTTGCCATTATGGTATCAGTAACCTCACACAGGTTTTCTATACCTCTCTTGTCTTGCACCCAGATGGAATCTGACATACAACTGGGAAATGTTGGCATTTCCATGACAGCGTTTTCAATGGTAATATCAGTACTGATATGAAAAAAGAGTCATTTTGATTTTTATAACTATAATTAGGTTTAAAAGAGAAGAAAAGCTTATTAAAATGCAGAAACACTGAAAATTTCTGACATGTCTTAACTACTACTATTGGAAATTCTTAAAAAAAAAGGAAAAAGCAGAGTTTTTAGGTTTAGTAACCTGACAAAATTTACCTTGTTGATGTGAAGGTCATCAAAGCTTTGTCAATGAAACTTCCTTCCAGTTAATCCAACATCAGGTTACTGAACCAAGAATATAGAAGAGCCATGTTGGGCCAGGCCAAGAGCCATTGCTCTCCTTTCAGTAACCAACCAGATGCCTTTTGGAAGCAGACTGTAAATCCAATAGACCCCTTGAAGATCAGATAGAAACCATAGCCAGGATGGCTTTTCCATAGTTTTGGCTAGTGCACATGTGGCCTTTCCTGGAACAGGACACAATGAAAACAGTTGATCATGTCCCGTTAATCTCTGGTAGATTGCTATAATTTGCTCTATAAAGACCAACTAGAAACTTCAGGATATCTGGAATGCAGTGGCACACATGCTCTCTGATCAATCACAGTATTGCCACATTATATTTCTGCTGTGTAAATTACTCTTACCTCTAGGCAGGGCTTTTTTTTGTCATAGAATGCCCAGAACGGAGTTCCAGCACTTTTTGGGATGGAACCTTGTAGGGTAGGCAAGGTGGGTTGTATGACATGTGTGAGTTCTGGCATCTTTTTTTCCCCAAGTGCAGTTCAAAGTATTGGTCACTCCCCATAAAGCTCTATGGCTCAGGACCTGGATACCTTAGGGCACAGGTCGGCAACCTGCGGCTCTGGAGCCGCATGCGGCTCTTTGAGCCTTCCCCTGTGGCTCCCAGCCTCCTCTGCCATTTGCAGAGAGAGACAGAGACAGAGAGAGGCAATTGCGCTTCCCTGCTTTTCTCTCTCTCTCTCTCTCTCTCTCTCTCTGTGTGTGTGTGTGTGTGTGTGTGTGTGTGTGTGTGTGTGTAAAAGAGAGTGCACTCACAGTGTTCTCCGAGGAGCTGAAAAGCTTACTGGGCGGAGCTCCTCCCTTTGCTGCGTCTCTGCAGCAGGAAGCAGGAAGGGCAGGAGAGAGCTAGCTAGCCCAGCTAGGCTGACTCAGGAATTCTGGGAGTTGAAGTCCATGAGTCATAAAAGAGACGAGGTTGTTTATCCCTGAGCTTGTTGGACAACAGCTTGAAGCTTGCCAGGTGAGCAGCAGATAGGAGGGGGGGAGAAAGAGAGAGAGAGAAAGAGAGAGAGAGAGAGAGAGGGAGGGAGAGAGGGAGAGAGAAGAAAGAGAGAGAGAAAGAAAGAGAATGGGGGAAGAGGAGTGGCAGACCAAGGGCAGATAGAGAGGGAGGGAGGGAGAGAGAGAGACCCTTTTGACATCTAAAATGAAGATAACACTGCATATGTCCTTTTTTTTACCTGTGTGTGTATGTAATTTTATTCTCTTAAAGCATTCTCTTGGTGATCATTGTTTTAATAGTATGGATATTCCCAAGAGTGATATTTTTACTTTTATTTCTAATGTGTGTGTGTATATATATACACACACACACACAAACACACAAACACACAAACACACACACACACACCTATAATAAAGGTAAAAAAGGATATATGCAGTGTTATCTTCATTTTAGATATCAAAAGGGTTTTGCGGCTCCCGGTGTTTTGTTTTTGGTGGGAAACGGGTCCAAGTGGCTCTTTGAGTGTTTTGGGTTGCCTACCCCTGCCTTAGGGACTGCCTTTCCCCAGTAGTTTCTGCTGATCTTACCTAAACAACTAGGGAGCACCTCTGAGGATTCTTGCCTGTCAAAGTGTGGGTCTATAGCAGCAACCTTCCTCTAGACTAGCTCGCTCCCTTAAGCATGCTGGCTTATATCCAGTGGTGGGATTCAGCCAGTTTGCACCAGTTCGGCAGAACCAGTAGCTAATTTTTTGTTGCCCAGGCCCAGAACAGACTTCTGGAAGTGGCATCCACACAGAGAACTGGTTGTTCACATATTTAAATCCCACCACTGCTTATATCCTTTTGAAAGTAGTTTCCAGCGAGCTTTTCACGATTAAGCGTACACAGCAGAAACCCTCTCCATAAGTCTAAAATTTAGCCGTTTACTCTAATTACTATTTTAATTATTTTTTTCTGATTTTGTGTTCTATTTTTATTATATAAGTTATATAGGCTGACTAGAGCCTGGAAGATTTCAAAATATGACAAATCAAATAAATAAATAAATAACCTTTATCTTAAGTTCTTTAAACTGAAAAGCATCACAGTGTAAAACTAATTGAACATAGTAGATTTTTCTTTTGGGCAAACTTGCATAGAACGTAAGTGTCCATATTAGATGTGGTTTTGCCAATTCAAGTTCAGTAGAATATGAAAATCAAAATTTCCACATCTTAATATACTGGAAAAGTTCATTTTCCCAACAATAACTTAATGTTTGTTTAAATACTATCAAATGTGCACTTTTTTTGCTTTACACTTGAAGTAGCACTAATGAAACAGTGCCATTCTGAATCTTTAAGGTTAACATTGTAGACACTGTAGAAGGAGAACCATATGGTAGCAAAAAATTAGAAGAAATCTAGTAGCAGTTTGTACAACTAACACATTTTATTAAAAGGCATTATTGGTTGTCCTCACTTATCAGCTGCAATTTCTTTACTAAGAGATGTGGTTGTAAAGTGAAATGCCATCTGACTGCACCTGACTTACATTATCAGTTTATAAGTTCTGGGTGCTGTTGTGAATTACCCATAGTCATTAGGTACATCATGTGACTGGGACTTGTGATCTGATGGCTTCCCCATTGACCTGGCTTGTCCGAAGCGGGCAGTGTATGTTGCAGATGGCATCCCATGACTGTGGGGATGCTGTGGTGTCTGGAACTTTGAGGACTCGTCATAAATCTCCTTTTCAGTGCTATTGTAACTATGCATGGTCACTGGATGAGCAGTCGGTAAGTGAGGGCCACCTGTAATAAAATTGGTTAGAAAAACATAGTACAATTAAGATTATGATTATGAATAGAGATGGCCTAACTATTACTAAACTTTATCTTGAGTGAGGTTGACTCATTTATTTTATAACACCAGACACGTCAATATTCTCATGGAAAGGATCCATCACAAAGAAGATATGGACAATGCTGCTGACAAGTCAGCAGGTGTGTGAGGCATTTAAGTCTTTGCTGTCCCACAATGCCAGCAGCTCAGTACTTTTCCTACTTTTGACAGCAGCTGTTTTACAGATCACAAAAACCCTATGGAGCAGTTGGAAGAGACAGAGGGAAGAAGACTGCTTCTAATTTAAACTGTGGGGGGTATTCAGGGAGGCAGAAGGTAATTTCCCAAGCTGGAAGGTGTCCAGGATGTCAGGACTCCCATATTTGAGACATCTGATAGCTCAAGAGGCACACTCTCCAGTTGCACACTTCTCCTGCTGGGCTGCCACTCAGTAATGTTCCACAAAAGAGTCTTGCTTGGGTACAGCCTGCCTAATAGTCCAGCCATCTTGGGTGATGCAGGTGGTGGTGAAGGCATAAACAGAGTACATCAACACCAAAGCATGGGAAATAAATTTTTTGGACAAAGGGAAAGAGAAAGGAAACGTTATAGCTAATTCTTCAGAAAGACTCGCTCTATTATGATCTACCCTATTCATTACTTTTGCTTTAAAGTGCTTGCAATGAGTTTTTATTCTTTAAGAAATATTCTTCAATGTTTCTATAATATTTAGATTCTTCTGATTTTCTACTTCCTGTCATTTTGAGATATTCAAAATGAATATTATTACTTCAAAAAAAATTTCTTTTTTTCCTAGCTGGTCTAGGAAAAGGGCAAAACTATGCCTTGTTAGTGGGTTATAACTTCTTGCATCTATATTTTCTTACATCTGCCTACCTTGAGCATGTAGTATACACTTGAAAAAATACTAAGAGTTTAGTTTTATATAAAAATGGAATGATTGTGCTCAGTTTTAATCAAAATACTAAGCAATGTCTACTCAACCTGTCAGCAGTAGCACTTATTTTGATAGTTTTGTATAAATACTTTAGTTATCAATACTATTGGTAATGGGATATAGTTATATTTTATTGTTCAGTACTGAATGCCATAGAGTGATCAACATACAGGGGGAAGGAGCAAGATATTTTATTGTTTTGCATTATTAGTACTTTCAATGGCATTTTCTTTGAAATGAAATAAGATCGGAAAAGAGAGAGAAAGAATAAGAGGATGATACCTTTAAAAAAACTATCTAAAGAGATAGGAGCAGAACCATGGCACATGAAAATCTGAATAAAGATTCTACTAGAGTAAAGCTTCTACTAGAAATCCTTACTATTGGGATTTTTTTTACTAGTTGTCTCTTTTATGAAATGCCATTCATATGCTGCTTGATCTCACCAATAACATATTATATAACTTGAAAGTTCATTTATCTGTTTAGATTTTGCAAGCAAACCATTTAGATCAGGGTGGATGGTGCTGTTGCTCTCTGCTTCCATGGCTGGTAGCAATCCACTGCATCATTCCCTTGTTGAGTGCCAAAGCAGAGCGAGAGATAACAAGAAGCCAAAGTCATCTAGGCAGCCATCCATCATAGCTTGAGCTCTTTGTTCTGACAGCTGTATTTGTCTCTAATTTTAGAGCTATACTCTATCAGAAAACCAAGATAAGAAAGGATCATCAGCTTTTGATTGAAGAGATAGGGCAAGTAGACACTCTCCAAACCACTCATGACACCAACTGCTAGCCATCAGCATCTTCCTAATTCCTATTAGGTTTTTGTGTTATATCTCAGCAGAGTCAGAGTATGACCTTTAGATTTGACTTCCACATCTGCTTCAAGAATACATTTCCAATTTATTCATAGCTGCTAATAAAAAAACCTCATATTTTAAAGTGCAGGTGGGTAACCTGCAGCTGAAGCGACATATCTGGGTATACTGCCGTAATTCCGCAGTGCAATTGTCAAAAATCAGCAGTACAATTTCCCACCATTTTGAGGGAAATGATGGAGATCACCAAAAAGCTGTAGAGAAAGTGTGAAAATAGCATAACCCATTTGAAAAGCAAATAAAAAATCAAGAACAAATGGAAATCATGACCTCACCCCTCATTATATTATCATCCCACCTGTTACACACTTGTGCCTCTCCATACAGTGTGTGTTCCTCATAGCCACTGAAAGTTGCAGACTCCTCTGTCCCCTGCTTAAAACGTGTTCACTTGTACTATTTAGTCACAGTTGCATTTTTGATAATCAGACATAGGCCTCATGAGCAAGTTGTCTTAAAATGAGGGATATCAGCTAATATTAATGAAAGCAGACTGGATAAACATCTGTTCTCGATAGTTAGGAGGATTATGGAATTCTGCCAATTCAAAGGAACCAAATTAAAGACCTTTCGGACATTTTTCCATCACAGATAAAAATTAGAATCAGATAACTGCCTATTAATCATTTGGCTTTTGATTACTATTATTTTACATATCCTATTTTAATTCTAAAAGAGTTACATTAACTGATCAGCTTGTGGTTTCTGAGATAGCAGGATATAATATATTTACAATACCATTAATACTCTTGTTCAACAAACCTTGCAAAATTTATTATAAAAGCTTTCAGATCTCTTCTTTTGCTTTCAAAATTAACAGTATGTTCAGCTTTTGATAATTTCTTGACTTTCACTTTTTTACTGTGACCCTTTAATTGTATTATATTTGTAGCTATTGAACATTGCTATACCATTGCCTAACAGTGGAGATCTTTATAAATGGATCAAAATCTCTACATTTCAACAAGCAAAAAGCTACAGCAGTGAACAAATTAACCATGTTGGAAGAGATCAAATGACTGAACCACAGGCATTCATGTCAGATCCGATAACGCGCATAAGGCGTGAAAGAGGTTGCAAGCATGAGCCAATTCCCACAGAAACAAAAGGAAAGTGCACTTCCGTCACTTTTCCTGTGAAAAGTCACGTTTGCCAAGGGAAGTCATGAAACCTAAGCCTTGGATCAAATTTTCAAACAACTCTTCAGAAATATTCAAGGGATGCAATTTTATGTCCTGTCATGGACAGTCTAGAAAACATTTTATTTTGCTGTTCTGCCATTTACTGCCAGGGAAAATTCAAAGGACCAACATAAAGAGGTGCTTTAGATAAGATCAGGGGTATATTTCTTTACTGCTTCATATCCTCAGGTCCATCAGCAGCCCACACAAATGTTTCTGTATTCTCTTCTTCCTGCTAATGTTAGTATTTCTAGCTGCATGGAAATGTTAGAATGGAAGGAATTGTTGTGTTCAGGCCAAGCTATGAGGGTTTTTTTGTGAGGGGGGGGGGAGTGAATGGGATACATGCAAAATTTCCCTCCTGCATTCCTGTTTTAAAATTTTTATTAGTTTATCAGAATATAAAATACAAAGAAAATGAAAATAATGGGAAAAAGTGAAAAGGGGGGGGGGAAGTGAAAAGGAAAAAGGGTGAGGTAGAAGGGAAAAAAGAAAAACAAGACATTGACTTCCGACTATCTTTAACACAGTAGAAGAGAATAACATTATAGGCTCAACTTTATGCTTTTACACAATAATATATATATACTAGCCATTTCTATAACAAGAAACCTATCTAATCAGCAAAACCAAAATCAAAGTTTCATTTTTTCCATCACAAGTACAAAATCCAGAAGTGATTTCCACATGGAAATAAAATTAGATATGTTCTTTTCTTTGAATAAAATAGTCAATTTAACCATCTCTACTTTTTTTCCTTTTGTTGTGGAAAATAATTTATATTTCTGTTTGTACCTGTTAATCTTTATAAACTATCATAATTTATATTAACAAAATTTACTACACTCTCTCAAATTCTTTAACCTTAAAGGGGAAAAACATTTTAAACCCATTTAATAACTCTAGACTTTTATTTAAAAATATTTCTAGCAATAAATTCAGTAAAGTCTATTACATCTTTTTTACTTCCTCCTAATATTCGGACTTTCAAATTTATTTTCAATAGTATTTTAGAAACTTTAGAAATTACTCAAACATTGTATAAGAAAAACAAAGAAACAAACATTTTTGAACCCACTTCATAAACGCAAAATCTCCGTCCTGCATTGATTATAGTAGAGAACCATGTCTTCTAATATTAGTATTTATAATGCAATGTATATGAATGAGAGACTATAATCCTTGACCATTTGATTAGATCTATGCAATTGAGGCCAGACAAAATTATAACCATTTACAAATAGCTGGTACAATTCCTTACATTTAGGTTCGAGGAGCTTATGATAGTTTTCATAAATGTCTCACAGCATGAGCTGAAGGCTCATAATATGGCAATTTTGTGAATGCTTGGGAAGGCTGATTTTGGATTAGACAAAATGCTTAGAAATATATGTCTACAGTATATTCTGAGGGTACCTTGCAAGAAACCTGAAACTAGAGAGAATTATGTTTATTATCCACAGTATATCCATTATATAGTGAGTCTGCTATATCCACTATTTTTCACAGTGATCCACTAGGTTTCATCCACATGAGTTGGGACTATTAACTCCCAGAATTCCAGCCACAAGAAATCTAATCTAATATAGCCTGTGATCAGACAAATTAATAAGTGGTTGGTAATATGCATGGAGGGTGGACCTCTTTCTCTAAGTAATTACAGTGGTACCTCAGTATTTGACTGCTTTGAAACTCATTGAATTTGGTATTAGACGCATTTTGATGAGAACATTTTGTCCCAATACTTGTTGTTTGTTTGGTACTTGACACGCAAGCTAGAACTTGTCTGTGTTGCATAGTCACTCGCTACCCTTTCCAGATGAAACAAAGGATCATGCATTAGTCACTTGCTAGTTCTTGTCCTCAGCACATTCTCTTACAATCTTATCATAGCTTCTGTGGTCATTTTGTGTATTTTTGCACTTTTTTTCTTATCAGTACAGGTAAAGCGAAGTTTTTACTTTATTTAATCTAATCTAAATATTTCTTAATTTTTAGGTTTATTACTCATGCTAAGTAGTGATATATAACCCTATTTTTTATATATCACCTTAAAATGTGCATTGTCTTTGGTTTGGGAATGCATGAAATTTATTTATTAAGAGCTGTGGTGGTGCAGTGGTTAGAATGCAGTATTGCAGACTAACTCTACCAACTGCCAGCAATTTTTTTCCTGACCGGTTCAAGGTTGACTCAGTCTTCCACCCTTCCGAGGTCAGTAAAATAAGGATCCAGATTGTTAGGGGTAATATGCAACTCTGTAAACCACTTAGCGAGGCCTGTAAAGCCCTATGAAGCAGTACCGTATATGCCGCTGTATTAGGTGACCCGGCATATAAGACGACCCCTGTCTTTATAGCTGGGCCGCATTCCTAGAACGTCGTCTTATACGCCGGAAACTACCAATATTTCCGGCGTATAAGACGACTCGGTGTATAAGACGACCCCCGTCTTTGGCGCCGATTTCAGCGCTCGCGGAAGTCGTCTTATACGCCGGCATTTACGGTATATAAGTCTAAGTGCTATTGCTATTTACATTATTTCTTATGGGAAAAATTTGTTTGGTACTCATTTTTAGGACTCATCAAGCCTCCCAGAACCAATTAACTAGTACCGAAGTACCACTGTAGTTTAAAAGAATGGTTTCTCCTGTGACCTGGACACATGTGTGATCTCCCATACCGGCAATGAAAGTGGGAGAAAGCATGTAAATTGCTTTTATGTGATTCCCAACTTTGGATTCCCAGAAAGTGTTGGACTGCACTTCCATTAACCTTAACCATTAGCAGAGTTGGAGAGCTGAGTTGGTTTATTTACAGCTCAGCTTCAGGATTGTCTTCTCCTATGTGAACTGACTTGATTGTTTCAAGCTATTGATTATTCCCACTTCATGATGGGAGGCAGGCAAGGCTAGAAGGCACTTTTTTATTATTTTTATGGCTCCACTTCTATGGAATAGCCTTCCTTTAGAAACAGGGTCGACTCCTTTTCTAATGTCTTTTTGGAAGATGCCAAAAAGCATTTGGTGATTAACTTTTTGCCATTGTTATAATTTTTATTGCTGTGATTGTTATTGGGTTGGTTGCTAATATTCAATTTATTACTCTAACTATATGTAGGCTTCATTGATCATTTTAATTAAGTTATTTACCAAGGATGTCTTAATTGTATTTATATTATGAATGTTTAACTGTAACTTATAAACTGTGAATCGTTGGCAGATTTGGAAGGGAGGAAAGGGGCAGGAGAGGAAGGAAGAAAGGAAGACCAGTTAGAGGATCACATCAAATCAACCTTGGTTGATCTCAAAATGTTATGCAAGGTCAGCCTTGATAGTATTTGGATGGAAAATAATAAAGATCTATGTTAGATTGTGATCATTAAAAAATACTTGAAAGAAGATATTGGTTTCATATTTGTACTGTGATCAAGAAAGAAGATGGGGATGTCCACAATGTCTCCAGGTATTCAGGCCAACTAAAGGGAATCTTTACAACTGTGATAAAATTAACCACTGCATCAGGTTTCTTCGAAGACTCCTATTGGCTTTTGAACTTCAAATCTTGAAAAGGAAATTATTCCCATGATATATTTGCAGCTCTACTCCTGCAGTTCATAGAAAAGAGGCAGGTCAGCTTCTTTATTTTTTGCCAGACTGATTTTATTTGTTTCTTTTTCCTATCCCTTTTGTTTCCCTCTCTTTTATTTTGAGTGGATTTTTCTTGCTGCAAGTTATGGTAAGGCAGCTTGGTTGAGACAGTGATTTTCATTCCTCTTTCTCAACATTTCAAAGTAGAGCACAGAGTGCTTTCTGACTGCATGTAAAGAATTGGGGGATAAAATTCATGGCACAAAAAGGTCTGTGATACAATGACATCTGAAAACTCATGACTGGTAACTACTTTATGTAGTATTATGAAGCATTATATCCTAAACATAGGATTAGTCAGAGATTTATCAAATATAAGGGTGAAGGTTCATTCTCCAAGCTTGTGGGTTGGTTTCCGAACGTTTCATTACCAGGCTAGGTAACATCTTCAATGGAGTTTAGGGGATGTCAGTGTCAGTGTTCTGTTTATAAGGGCTGATGACTCATACCTGACCCATCACAAGACCCTCACTTGACATACCCACACTGAAGCCCTTATAAACAGAAGAACACTGACACTGACATCCCCTAAACTCTGCTGAAGATGTTATCTGCCTGGTAATGAAACGTTTGGAAACCAACCCACAAGCTCGGAGAATGAACCTTCACCTTCATCCTACAGATATTTGCCACTATTGCAAACTCATCAAATATACTGTGGCAACAGCTTTTGCAAAAAGTGTGTGCATGACGATATTATGGAAAACGAATTCCAGCCTTCCAGTTTTCATACAAACGTTGTATTTCAACATAAATTTGGGTGCTTGAATATCATAGAAGAAGTGTTTTATATTTTGGAATTTCAAGATGTGGGTTTTATTTAGGTCCTCCTTTTCTTCACTGCTATTTGTTATCATCATCACTGGCACCGGATACCATCTTATCTCACAATTTCCATTGTAAGAGAGTGGGAGGAAAAGTAAAGGAGATGTTTACTCTTGAAAATTAATGAAGTGACTCTGTGTTAATGGATTGTTTACCAACACTGCCTCTTCTGTCTCTTGTTTTATAAGAGAAAAGACATCATGGCTTTGCATTGCCATCAGGTTGGTCCAAAAAGAGTTCATTCTAGTAGGTTAGTACTTCTCATTCAATTGTTAAGGAAATGTATTAATAAACAATCAAAAGATTGAAAGGGTGAATTGTAAAAAACATGACTTTAATTTTTAATCTCAATATGCTCTTAAAAAGTCACATACTTTAGATTTCAAAACTTTTCTAAAATTGCCATTGAAATAACTGTATTTTCTTACATTTAACAAAATTAAATGCAATGTTTTAGAAAGTCAAATTATAATGAAAAAGGGTGATGATCAAGAATGCCCACAATTCCATAATTATTTAGAAAAGCAGACAGTTTGTAACAATAAAAAATTGTGGTTGTTGCTTCCAGGTTTTTAGATTGTTACTCTTAGAATTTCCAGTTGACTGGGAGAGCAGCAAATGGAGAAAGTTTTAATCGAAGATGCTGCTTAGCAATTTAATATTACGACTGATTAAAACTCTAACTTACTACAAAAAGCTGAACTACACTTGCAGTAAATTAAAATCCTATGTCTAGTATTTGATAACTATTAACAACCTGGTTGACCTATGGAAGGAAAGGCTTTAGCTGATCTGTTGCGTCCTTGGCGGGAAAACAGACACGAGAAGCAGCTGGAGTTCTCAGTTTCTTTTATTCAGCGTTCAGCTTACAGGAAGATGGCTTCAGCCTCGCCCAAACGCCTCGCAGCCTCTTATATAGGCAACTCCCGGGTAAATGGGTTACTTTTCCCGCGCCAGCACCCGCGCATGCGCACGGCGCTGGCGACAGCCTGTCTGGTCCCGGGCAGCTTTGCACCTGCCCGGGACTGCCTGCAAACGCCCGAGCCGTTTGCAAAGGCTCGGGACATAACACCCCTTTCCCCCGGGCTAAAACTACTACCAACATACAACATTTATTTTATATGACATTTTGCTCCCCAGTGCTCCCACTGTTTACTGGCCTTTGCCTTGCCAGCAATGTTATGTAGTCTTCTAGGTACTTAGGAGATTTCTTTGCTCTCTGTGACCTTCTTAGCTGTGGGTTACTGGCATAAGTCCCCTGACTGGAGGGAGGCGTGAGCCTGTTCTCTCTATTGTGCCCTGGTGTCTTCCAAGGACTGTGCCCCGATGCCTGGCCTGCTTGCTTGCCCCCGGGCTCGTCAGGCCAGGGCTTCTGTTGCTTTGTGACCTGGACCTGCCTAGCTGTAGACCCTCGGGCCCCTTGAAGTGATAGCCACTGCTGGGCGTCTCTGTAGAACCTCCTAGGTCAGTCCAAGACCTGTCAGGAGGCTGTCCATTCCCTGAACCCCATTCTGTGTTCGGGCTCGTGTGGGTTTCTGTACTTTCCCAAAACTCAGGTGTTCCCTGATTTGTGCTAGGGTTGTTGTAGTCGGGACTTGGTTCCTCGACTAGCTCTGTGTATGTTTGACCCCCTGTAGGATTTGGGGTAAGGTCAGGCCAACCTTGGGAATTGTGTGCCAGCTCTCTTGCGGGGAATGATTTGTTGGGATGCCCCCGGGTATCCTCCGTGACTGGAGTGCTGTGTGACGTGTGTGGAATGTGAGTATGCCCCCGGGGTGACTCCCTGGCTGGAGTAGGCGTGAGTGCCTGTTGTGTGGGTAAGCTCCATGACTTCCTTTTCGGAGCAATTGCGGAATCTGGGGACGGGCCGTTTGTGGCTCCCTCAGTGGAGATGGGCAGTAACTCTTGCCCTTCCCTTTGCTCCAAAGGGTCCCCCTCCCCCCCTGGAAAAGACCCAGGAGTCTCAGCAGAAAAGTCTCGCCTAGAGCGAAGTTGGTCGATGTGCCGACGTAGGACACGACCGTTGTCCAGGGCAACCTCGTAGGAGAGAGGACCTGTGATCCTGGACACAGAAGCGGGGACCCATGTATGACCAGGCCCGTAATTGCGAGCCCAAACCGGGGCACCCACAAGTAGTTGTCTAGGTGCCCTAGGATGTGAGGTAGATGAAGGCAGTCTGTCCGGATGCAACCGGTCAAGTCTAGTAGTAAGTTGGCGCCCCCAACGAAGTTCAGCTGGACTTCTCCCTGTAGAAGTGGACGGTGTGGTGCGATAAGAAAGGAGAAAGTCAGCCAACCTGTGATGCCAGTCCCCGTAGGTGAGTCTCTTCAAGGCGTCCTTTGCGATGCGCACCATGCGTTCAGCCATACCGTTGGTGGACGGGTGAAAAGGCGCAGACGTGGCATGACGAATCAGGTTTGCCTGTAAGAAAGCTTGGAATTCGGAGGAGGTGAATTGAGGGCCGTTGTCGGACACAATGACATCTGGCAGCCCGTGTGCAGCAAAAATCCCCCTCAGTACCTGAATAGTCTTTGCAGTGGTGGTGGATGAGACAGGCACAACCTCAAGCCATTTTGAATGGCTGTCAACAAGGACCAAGAAGAACTGGCCCTGAAAGGGCCCAGCGTAGTCAATGTGCACCCTAGACCATGGGGACTGTGTTTCCTCCCATCTATGCACAGGAGCTTGGGGCATCTCTGGGCGAGATCGTTGGCAGAGGTGGCATGCGTGCACCTTAGCCTCAATATCTTTATCTAAAGCAGGCCACCACAAGTGGCTTCGTGCAAGAGCCTTCATACGGACAATGCCAGGATGACCCTCGTGGAGGGATTCTAAGACCCTAGTCCTCATTGAGGTGGGAATGACAACTCTGTTTCCCCAAAGCAGACAACCCTGAGAAAGGGACAGTTCGTTTCTTTTGGACCAGAAACTCTGAAACTCAGGACTAGGGCAGTGCTCAGGCCACCCGGACAGGACCCAGGAGCGGACACGTGAAAGTGTGTGATCTGTACCTGTTTCAGCGGTAACATCCCTGGCACTAAGAGGGAGCTCGGGCAAGGCTTGGATTGATAGAATGTTGACAGCTGGCGCGGGGTCAGCTTCTACTACTGGCAGAGGCAACCTACTGAGGCCATCAGCATGGCCCATTTCTTTCCCAGGCTTGTGGAGTAATGAAAAATCATATGCAGACAAAAAAATAGACCACCTAAGCATTCTAGGGGAAATGATGTGGGGAGTCTGCTTACGTGTGGTAAACAGTCCCAGCAGAGGCTTATGGTCAGTGAAGACCGTGAAATGCCTGCCATATAGAAAATCGTGGAATTTTTTAATTCCAGCAACAACAGCCAGAGCCTCCCTGTCTATCTGAGCGTAGTTGCGCTCGGCAGAAGACAGTGTTCTGGAGTAGTATGCAATAGGAACCTGAGTTCCATCAGACCTGAGGTGACTCAGGACAGCTCCAACCCCGTAGGGGGATGCATCACAAGCGATGCACACAGGAAGAGACTCGTTGAAATGTGCAAGAACACTGTTAGAAGTGAGCAAGGCCTTGACTTCTTTAAAGCAAGCCTCATGTGCTTGTGACCACAGCCACACAGCTTGTTTGTCTAGTAGCCTGTGAAGAGGCTCAGCTACACTAGCTTTATGTGGAAGAAAAGAATTGTAGAAATTCAGGAGGCCTAGGAAGGCCTGAAGTTCGGCCTTAGACTTTGGCCTGGGTGCTTGTAAAATAGCAGTTAGTTTGGATTCAGCAGGATGAATCCCAGCAGCATCAATTTTGAATCCCAGAAATTCAGTAGAAGGCACCCCGATCTTGCATTTGTCTTTTCTGAGCTTGAGGCCTGATTCCCTGAATCTTAACAGGACAGCCCTAAGTCTTTCAGCTAGAATGTGTGTGGAGTCTCCTGCAATCAAGACATCGTCAAAGTAGGGGCAGACCCCTGGTATACCTCGTAGTGTGTTTTCCATTACGCTTTGGAAAATCCCAGGAGCGACATTTACTCCAAACTGTAGCCTTTTTACTTTAAAGGCTCCCCTGTGGGTCACAATGGTCTGAGCTATGGCAGCATCATCATCAACAGGCAGCTGTTGATATGCTTGAGCTAGGTCAAGCTTTGCAAAAACACGCCCCCCCTTGAGAGAGGCCAGGATGTGACTGACCACAGGAACAGGATAGGCATGTTGCTGCAATGCCTTATTGAGTGTGCATTTGTAATCAGCACAAATGCGAATGTCCCCATTTGCCTTTAGAGGCGTGACAATGGGGGTCTCCCACGGGCTGGAATCAACAGGTTCTAGGATTCCCTGTTGGATTAGTTTGTCTAGTTCAGTGTCAATCTTACTTTTTAAAGCAAAAGGGACCCTTCTTGCTTTAATCCTAATGGGAGTGACAGTGGGGTCTAGCTTTAAGGACACAGGTGGTCCTTTGAATGTGCCCAGCTGGGGGCTGAAAACATCTGCAAATTCTTTGCAGACTTCCTGTAGGTCGAGTGTTTGTAAGCTGTTGAGTCCTGTGACGTGTATCCCCAGGGCCTCAAACCAATCGAGTCCTATGAGACTCGTTCGTTCACCCCCTACTACTAATAAGTCTAGTGGACCTTCAAAACTCTTGTATTGCACGTTAAGGGTGGCCTCCCCCTTAACACACACTCTTGAGTTCTGAAAATCTGTTAATACAATATCAGAAGGCCTTAACTTGGCCTTAGACCCACTACTGGAACAAATCTTCCTAAATGTATGCAATGAAATGATGGACAGGGCAGACCCTGTGTCTAGTTCCATAGATAATGGAACCCCTTGTAGCTTCACGTTGAGTGACAGCTTTTTCTTCATGGGCTTGTGTGTGCCTGTTCTACAGATGCTTCTTCGCGAAGCGCAAAACCCTACCCTATTCTGGCTGGGGAATCTGGTACCTTTCAGGCGTTCTTCTTGGGGTTGTGCCTTTCGTCGGCTCAGACACACAGCTGCAATGTGCCCTTGTTTGCCGCATGCCCGGCAGGTAGCGGAGCGGAACTTGCAGTCGGTTCTCCTGTGGCGACCTCCACAGCCGATGCACTTGAGCAGAGCCGAAGAGCTTCCCTTCTGGTTCTCTTCCTTCGCGGGGTGTAGACGGTCGACTTCCTCGTCCGGATCCTCCTCGGAGTTTCGTCGGACGTCTTCCTGGTGCACGGACGCACCCTCTGCACTGTTTCTGATCGGCCGCATGTTTTTGATGGCGCCGCCTGCTGCTTCTTCTGCGGTGACTTCCCTTAAGGCGTCTTGGAAGGATAATTCTTCCTTGGCAAAAAGTCTCTGTTGTAGCTCTCGATGCCTTAGCCCGCACACGAATCGGTCCCTCAGTCGTTCCTCGAGGTCCTTGAACTCGCAGGGCTTGGCGGCCTTCCGTAGCGCGGCGATGTATTCCTTGGCTGTTTCACCGGACCGTTGATCCCTCTGCTCGAAGGTGTGGCGCCATGAGATAACGGACACCTTGGGGTGGAAGTGCTCTTTCAGCAGCTTCTTCAGGTCTGCGTAGCTTACAGACTCTACTGGAACAGGTGCTACAAGATTTTCTGCGATTTCGAAGGCGTCTTGGCCGCAAACGCAAAGCAGGGTGGCGGCCTTCAAGCTATCTTCCCTCACTTGGTTTGCCTTGAAGTAGTTCTCCATTCTGGATACGTAGGACTCCCACCGCTCTGGATGTGAGACGTCGAATTCCGAAAGCCTTCCGATTTTCGCCATCTTCGGATCTTCAGGAGACGGGTCTATCAGCCAGCCTACCCCCGAATGCGCACCGGATTGGCGGGCAGCTGCCGAGTCGACGCCGTTCCTCTTCCGCCGCTCAGGACTCCTTGGGTAAGCTTACACTTCTTCCTTTCCAGGTAGTGCAAGGCATCCCACCTTCGTCGCCAGTGTTGAGTCCTTGGCGGGAAAACAGACACGAGAAGCAGCTGGAGTTCTCAGTTTCTTTTATTCAGCGTTCAGCTTACAGGAAGATGGCTTCAGCCTCGCCCAAACGCCTCGCAGCCTCTTATATAGGCAACTCCCGGGTAAATGGGTTACTTTTCCCGCGCCAGCACCCGCGCATGCGCACGGCGCTGGCGACAGCCTGTCTGGTCCCGGGCAGCTTTGCACCTGCCCGGGACTGCCTGCAAACGCCCGAGCCGTTTGCAAAGGCTCGGGACATAACATGATCCAATACAGCTTTTTGGCTTCTAAGTTGCTGAAGGAAATGAAGTGTCTAAAAAGATGCCTAGCGCATGGCTGTCACAACTGAGCACTAGTAAGAACTCATGTCCAGGCCAATGCAGTGGCTATAAAAGTAGCAAAGTAAAAATTCTTCTCCTTAGTTATACACCTGCAGATTTCTACTTAGAAATTCTATGCAGAATTACTTACACCCTATAAGGGTAAGATGGGCAAAAGACCACTTTGGCTAGCATACCAAATGATTTTGCAGGTTTCTTTGAAGATAAAATTGTTTGTGTCTATTTGAGGGTGACTGCAAGTTGAGCAGAATCCACTATGGTGAGCAATAGGTCTCTTTACCTGTCTGTTTCTTTATTTATTTACTTACACAATTTAGAAGGATACCAATCTCAAAACATATGATTCTGAGCAGCTAATAGAATAAGAAACAGATAAAAACATTGTAAAAGTCAATACGTAATAAATTTAGGACTTTTAATTATAATCCTAACTAAAACAAAATACACTGGTGATGGTAACTCATGTTTTGAATCCCCACTTGGCTGGGCTATTTAAAGGCACTGTATATAGGACTGCCTTTGGAGATAATCCAGAAACAGCAGCTGATACAAAATGAGGCTATGATTTTGCTGGTGAAACAAATCTACCAGTCTAGAATAATATCTTAAAATTGTTCCATTAGTGACCAGTAGACTTCAGAATCTTAGCCGTTAGCTAGAGTCCCTTATCCTCCCAAGTTTTATGAAATGTAGGCATGATGGTAGATCTCTTTAATGGTAGCCTCCACCTTATGGAACATTCTGCTTTGGATGAAATTATGGTCCCTACACTCCTTACATTTCAAAAGGAAGAGAAAAGTGTTCTGTTTCGACATGCCTTCAGTCTGAATTGTCTGGAAACACCACAATAAGTTTCATGTTTTCTTATAATTTATTACATTCATTTTTACTTTTTGTGTTTTATTCCCAGAGTCCTTTGGGAATGGGATGGTCAAGAAATGCTATAATAGCTAAACAAATAACAAATAAACAATGCAGTAATCCTATGATACTGTATTACATCAATACCGAATATATATGCTTAAGAATGATTGATTGAAAAGCTTGCCAACTGCCATCCAACAATATCCTCCACAAAGGACAAGTTAACTGTTTCAGATCTTAACTGCACAATACAGCCAAGGACTTTTGCACAGCAATTACTTGCTTTGAATTGGAGAACTAGAAAAAAATGACAGAAATTCTGCATGAGTCTACTCATAGCTACTAACAGAACCCATTTCTTAACAGGAAAAAAACCCCACAATAATATTTTCTAGAAGGGGGGGCCTATAACTTAGAGAGCCCAATTTCTGCCATTTTCAAATATTTATCAACACTGGGCCTGCATGCCTCCAGCAAAGCCAGTCCATGGATGTCTGTAGATGATCTGAGGCTCTGGACAAAGAATTTGACTTTGTACAAGACACTTTCTAAACAGAAAAAACATTTTCCTAAACATTTACAAGTGGCAAGCAGTTTCAGTCTACTATTCTCTGACTGCCTCCACTTCCCATTATGTCTCTATCTTATTCATGCTTTCCTCTGACAAATACCCAACAGACATATCTCACAGCTGCTCCCAGGTGTGCAGGCTGCTTCTTTAATGGATGGGTGTCTATCTGAAAGTGTATCCTTCCTCTCTGAAGGCAGATGCTACATACACCATCTCATTGCAGCCTGTTGGATTACAGGAAAATGGATTGCTGTGAAAATCCATAGGGTTGCACAAACTGTTATTGCAAAGCTGTCCACCTGTGTCTTGCCACAGATGGGAGATTGTAAAACACCATGTGAGAGATTTAAGCATGTTCCCCTTCATGGTAACACCACCTGCTATGAGAAGAAAGAACAAGGGAGTTTAGAATGTACCACACTAACAGCATTTAGCTTCTGTCATAAATTATTTAGCTGATGAGGGGAAGTGAGAATGAGGGAATGCCTATGGACTCTTTGCATGGCTAGTTGGTAAGAAGTAAGATGGCATAGAGCAAGCCAACAATAGAGCAGAATTTACATGGATGGCTGTATGAAGAAAACATTCTCTTAGCCTACCACTTAGATCATTTGTTAGCAATGTAAGCTCAGCAGAGAAAGGTCTCAGTTTAGCTAGATTGCAACTGATTTGATTTTAGATTGACTAGGGAGGAAGGTATATGATCATTTTATAATATTGTTTAATTTCAAAACGGGATCCTGGTTTCTCCTTCTCAGAACCATTATAGTACTGCTTGGTTTACTACTGATGTTAATGTGCTATTTTAACAATACTATGATAGCCCCCTGATTTAATCTAGCTCCCAGAAAAGATTACTTGATTAAGTCTATTTTCTCTCACCTTATCTCTCCTGTTTATTGGACTCCAGTTCCCTAATTTTCATTTGGTATTATAACATAACTTGGGAAAGCTGAATTAAGCTATTCCAGTGAGCCCTGGACTATCTAAATTCCAAATGAACCATGAAGTTTTTGAGTGGTCTTGGATATGCCTATCTCTGTTTTGTCAATATATCTGTGATAGGCTAAGCCTTCTGAAGACTTAAGTCTTAATGCCTTGAATATAGTATTGAGTTGTTCTTCTTGATATGGATTATTAAAACAACAACAACTGAGAAAAAAATATTAAGCAAAAGAGTCTGCATTTTTATCTTTATTATCAGTCTTGACTGCCAGATTTGTTCCAAAACATATTCATTAAGTATCACAGATATATTTTAAAATTTTCTTGATAACTATAATTAAAATGGTAAACTGCCTGAATCGTTCATCTTATAAATTTCAACTGGCAGTTGCTAAGATTAAAATATTAATAATCCACATGTTATTTTAGTAAAACTCCAGTCTGTTTTTGAAAATGACTGTTCTATATGAAAACTGGAGGAACGTTGTCCATGGGGTCGCGATGGGTCGGACACAACTTCTCAATTAACAGCAACATATGAAAACTATACTTTCAATTCTAATTCTTTCTTCTTAGTTCCAGAGGAAATTTTGAGCTCATTTGCAACGGTTGCTCATTCTTCCCTAGAGCTCTCCAGGAACAAGCCTTCATTACAGATAAGCAGTAACTAATTAGATTTGGAGTTGATAATGTAGGTGACCTTTTAAAATGACTTGCTTGGCCTTCCTATGCACAAAGCACTGTCTTAATATTAGCTAGAGTTTATTTACAAATATGTGGGACATGCAGCTGCAATTAAAATGTAGACAGTCCCTGTTCAAGGCGGTGGGAGAAGCAAGATGCATTCTTTTCTAGTTGGGCAGTGCCATCCATCCTTGTGCAGCATGGACAATATTTCTTGTATATATATTGGAGTGCCAGCTCAGTAGAGAGAAAATATATGTAAATGTACTTTATATCAATTAATAATTACAAACTAATCATCCATAAAACAATATAGCAAATATACTCAAGTACAGAAACTAAATGTATAACAGTAATCATATGTCTATATATATTCCTCTACTTCTAATGATGCTGAAAGTTGTCTAATGATATAAGAGAGTAATTTTAAAAATTAATACAAGGAAATCATTAAAAAAAACATACCAGTAAAAGAAATGAACATATTTTAATCACTAGTTAAAATTATTTTGGCAAGCATGAAATAAACTATCATTATTGTAAAAATAATTTTAAACATTGAGGGTAAAACACCCTGGCATAAAGCAAGGGTAAGCAAAAACTAGGAAGCCACATTCTGTCTTTTAGATCCCTTTTGACATCTCTTTAAACTGACTCAGACCATTGCTGATGAAAGTTAAAATCTGCCTTTTCAAGTTCAAGTAAAGTTTAAAAAAAAATAATGTGAGCTCTGTAACAGCTATATCACAGTAAAAAGAACCCAGTTCTCCCCCAAAATAAGCCACATCTATGTGTCATGTGAGTCTCCCATTTTATAGAACTTAACCCCTCACCCCATGTTAATTGATGCATTTGGCTCTCAAAAGGTTGTCCATATATGGCACAGAGCATGGTTATTTGGACCACAGAATCAGAAGCAAGATGGATTATTAAACATTGCTACACGATTTTAGAAAAAAATACTACTATGGTTTACATATATGAACAACACAGTGTAAATTAAATTACAATTAAGCCTTTTACCTTTATGGGCTTACAGTCCAAAACTGTAAATATATGTACTTTATTTATATCTAAATCAGTGGTTCTCAACCTGTGGGTCGGGACCCCATTTGGAGTCGAACGACCATTTCATGGGGGTCGCCAAACAACGCAATCTTGAATAGAGTCTAATTCTATTGGCTTTCAAAAGCCAATAGGAATTGTCCAGGCTGTCTCTGCCCTGCTGAGCCCGCCAAAAGTCCCATTCTGCAAACGATGCTGCACCAGTTGAATAGTCCTCGACTTACGACCAGTTGAGTAGTCCTCGACTTACGACCGGTTGGGGGTCGCGGCATTAAAAAGGTTGAGAACCACTGATCTAAATCTTTCTCTTATGACTCAAGACTTCTCTCATTATATTCCCACAATAGCTGTGCAGAGAAAGAGTACTGGCCCACAGTTACTCAATTCTGTGGCTGTGTTTGAAATAGTTTCTCTGGTCCAAATCTACTACTTTGTTTCTCACAAGTGTCACAAAGATTATTCTTTTATCATCTAAATCAGGGGTAGACCACCTTGGCTCTTTTATGACTAGTGGACTTCAATTCCCAGAATTCCTGAGCCATGCTGGCTCAGGAATTCTGGGAGTTGAAGTTCACGAGTCATAAAAGAGTCAAGATTGCCTACCCCTGATCTAAATGAAAGGCTAACAGAGTACTTTGCTGGGATCCTGCAAATGGTACTATTTAAAATTCTCACAATGTCTAAGGCTTGTCCTAAGATGGCATTGTGTTAATTTAAATGATAATGTATTTATCATTTTACATTGTTCATAGGCTACACGCTTTGCAAGTAGTGAATGAATCATCAAAACATTGAAGTTATACAATTATAAAATATGATTTAACTTAATGAAAAGGAGGATGGCAGTGTGGGACCTGTCCTAATGGGATATAGTACAAAAACAGTTTCTTCTATTTTTTAAAAAATAAAAACAGTAATACATCTTAACCGCACTTCAACAGCTTTTCTTCCAGTGGGGCAGTGGGGGGAAGAATTAATCTCTCATACTTTATCCATAAACAGTAAACTAATAATGGGGTTATTTTTAGCAGAAAATAGCAAGGTCCAAGGTAGGGCTGTTCTTTAAAGTGGGCTGAATGATGCAATAATTTTGGGCAGGAAATAAGGAGTATGCTGGCATTCTTACCATTCCTGTGGGAATGGCAAGCGTAAGATCATTGTAGTAGTATGTGGGATTGACACTGGGAGATGGGACCACGACATGCTTCCTAGAGAATGGTCAGATAAGAGAGTCATTAGCTTGCAGCTGCATAGTAAGAAGAGCAAGAGGCTCAGAACGGACCCCCCACACACACATTCTTGGTCTATTAAGATGATGTCGGGAGAATTGTACTTTCAAACTTGCAAGATTCTGTTAATTAGTTTTGCAATAAAGTAGAATTAGTTTATTTGATTGTGTTTCCTGTCTGGTCTATCTGATAAGACTAAAAAATCATAGAGTTGGAAGGGATTTTGGAGGTCCTTTAGCTCAATTCCCAGCCCAAAGCACAATTCCTCATACCATCCCAAACAAATGGCTGTCCAAATTTTTCTTGAAAACCTCCCATGACCCACAACTTCAGGAGGCAAGATGTTCCGCTGCTTAATAGCTTTCACAGGTAGAAAATTCTCTCACTGTAACATTTCCACCCATTGGCTCTCATCTTATATCATATAATCTCTTGATTCCTTAATAGATCTGTTGTGCTCAGATATAATAGAGGGTGTTATTTTATTATAGGTATTTAAGTCAAATTAAGCCATTGTTATGTGAAGGGGTGGACATATTTTCCTTATCTTCATCCAGCAATTTATCTAGCTAAGCAGGTCTCCTTTGAGTCTACTTCTGTTTTGTTGTCATTGTTGCTTTAAAAGAAAAACATACCACTGGGAGAAATATACACAGGACTGATCTGGATCTAAGAAGATACATGCATACTTTCCCCACAACCTACCCTTTTGAATGGATGTACTCAATTACTAAACTAGGTTTACCAGATCTGGGCTGCTAAAAGTCAGATAATGACTAGTCAGCCAGTACAGCTAGAATATTCTCTATGTCTATCACACCACTTAGTGGTCCTCCAGATTTTTGCAACCCAGATTTAGGAAGCTAACCTCTTTAACTATGGGTGACCCACTCGTATACCCCATATTCTTCTGATTGACATGGGCCTTTAAACACAGCTAGAATCTCTATTTTGCTCAACACATATGTATTTATTTATATTTATTTGCTCAGCGGCCATCAGGTAAAGTTGAGGCCAAGCTGTAACACATGGCTTTGATTTGTTGGCTGTCAATCAATGACTGAATATCATGGGCATTAGGATTGGAAGATGGGGGGAGAGCTGTAGCTGTCATGGAGCAGATGTTGATGTTCATCTGATGAAGCTGTTAATTTAACTGGAGTTTATTGAATGGCAATTAGGTGGGGCCTCATTACCAGCAATGAGCAGTGCAAAGACACATTATAAAAACCCAGGGAAGGAGAAGGCAGAACATCAGGGAAATGTTGCCAAAGTGTCATTTAGGATCTGGAGTTATGCATCTAAATGTTCTCCAATAGGCTGATTTTCCAAATGCTCACAGCTGGAGTCAGGCATCCCAGACTGAAAGACCTGTAGGTCTAGAAATGAAAGACTAAAGAAGGACTTTCAGCAGAGGACTTGGTGGGGGAAGAAAATGAAACTTTGCATAACAGCCACACTAAACAGCAGGTGTGTGAAAACAAGTACCATATTAACTAAAAGGAGCAGTGGAATTTCCTCTCCATCACATTGATGCAAATGTGAAATGGTTCAAACCACCAAGGATTAGTTATGTATTTCCTTTAGCCATCTTTAATGCCTATGTTAAATGTCTATTAAGGGCAAATTAAAGGGCATAGTTTCCTATGCAGGACCATATTATACAACTTACAAAGTCTTTTATATAATGAACCTTGTCACCAAGAAAGAGACTTCAGTCTTCCTTGTATTCTTTTCATTCTTCACTATCAAATTTGCTTTTCAGAAGAATAGAAGCCTTTCCTGAAGCTTGCAGGTTAATGTACATATTGATGCCAACTGTTAATGTCACCACTTCTGTATCCCGACAACAAAATAAATTAATCAGCATGTTCTAAAGCTTATTAGAGTTTTTGAGATGTTATAAATATATAAGCTGTTAATCACATCCTTCCAGTCTTTATCTTTTGGAGATTACATGGACATGCCTTGCCAGCAGCACTATACAGAAGTTATTTGCCACCCAAATTATTTTCAACCTACCAATCTAACCTGCAACTATGCAATATCCAAATCATCTTTCCATCTAAGTTCTAAGCTGGTCTGATGCTACTTCGTGTCTGCTTTTGGGGATAAACCAAGAATAGCTAAACACTCACCACAGATGTCATCAACACAGGCTCATGCAAAATCAGCAGATACCTGAGAGTGTGAATTTAAAAAAAGGAATCTACTTTAACAAATTGCTCCTTACATTTGTTTAGTGCCTAATGTAATTTTTGTCATATATGGTTCTTGCCACCATCACCCCCACCCCATCTTTTATATATATACAGATATAGATTGTGGGTATATATTTACACCATCACATTGAATGACCATCTATAACAAAGGTTTTGAAAGATATGGTTGAATTTTACTCCATTTATAGCAGCAACAAAAGCTTAGTGAGCATTAATAATTGCTGCCAATATCTTGGGACTTACATTTAACAAAAGCTTTGCTTTCAGGCTGCATACAGTCCAGCTCAGTCAGGGAGAAAACTAGAGAGAATCACAAATAAGTAATTTCTCATGAACTCTTCCTGCAACAGTTAGATCTTGTGGAGTGTCTCCTGTAGGCAGAGACATTGCAAATTATTACACTCTTCATCCTGGATTATATATCCAGGTGTCATCACAGAACAAATCTTCAACATTTATTTTGAACTATGGATCTTACAAATTACTTTGATCTCAAAAGTCTGCTACCTAGTCCATGCAATATTTGTCTACCAACTTTAGTTCAGAAGTTTTATATCTATTTTTATCTGCCAATTCTTTTTTGAATTTTGAAGTATCTATTACTGTTATCAGAATGAAGACTTTTGGATACAAAGTGATCATCTCCTGGAGAAGAAATTCTAGAGAAGACATCTTCTGCTGGGGGTTAGCAACTGGTTGTCTTAAAGATAGGAAGCAATAGTACAAATAAATTATTTATTTATTTGATGTTTTCAAAATGGAGCAAAGGAGCTAGCAAGGCTGCCTAAGGAGCTATATTGATTGAATGCTATTTAATGTTTATAAATTATCTAGAAATCAGAGAGGTAGCCAGTTTAGTTTTGTTTTTAGACAATCAAAATTAGTCAGGATAGTGAATAAAAAGAGTTAATTGAAAAACCCAAGATGGTACTTTCCCCAAATTCGCTCTTAAGCTGAAGGACACTTTTTCAGAAAAGTGTGGTAGGAGAGAAGAGAAATGTTCATCTAAGATGCATTGTATAAACAGAAGTCCAGCACCTAACTAGGAAAGAAAATTAAATCTATATACTAGTAAAACTCATGACCTTTAACTGGATAAAACGCTGCAACATTTTTTGAACCAAGGTACCTCCAATGGGCTAACTTACAGAATGTGTCCAAAATCTGGGACCCATGAATCCTGAAGGAATGAAATATGAAGAAGTTGTGGCTGCTTCAGTGGTACTGGCTCCTGGGCAGCTGGGCTGGTGCTGGGGTTACGTGATCTTCATTTTCAATATTCTGTGACAATTTCTCAGCCAGTCTCGCAATCCCTCATTTCCTTCTCCCTCCCAGCAGCAGCCACTTACTTGTTTGTTGGAAAGAAAAGGGAAGAGAAGAAGAAAGGGAGAGAGGGAGGGAGAGAGAAATAGTGAGGGAGGAACCCTTGTATACCCTTACTGGCACAGGCCATCCCCTGCATATTCTTGTGATATGCCCTGCCCCCGGCATGCTTTCTAGCCCTCCTCTGCCCCCTGTGTGCTTTTCCTGACCTGCATGGAACCTCTTATACATACTCCCACACCTCCTATGCATTTTCCCCAATCCATGTGGCACCACTTTGGTACCCATAAACCCTTTCCATCCCACACTGCCCTGCTGCAGCCTGTCTATGACTTACATAACACCTCTCCCCAATTCACACCACCACCGGTAAGCCATCCCCAAATGGTGCAGCACCTCTCACACATCCTACAATCCCCATGTATTCTTCATGACCTGCACTGCCACCACGTGTGTCATACACTACCTGCATAGGACTTCTCAGGTACCCCTGGGCATCCTTTCAACCTAAGATGCCCACCCACATGCCCTCCCTGATGCATGCAACATCTCTGGCACATACACCCATAACCTCAGCCCACACAGCACTCCCCCATACCATTTCTGATTTGCACAACTGTGCACCCACTAACTGCCTTTCCCACCTATCAGTAGCTACCTATCTACCTGCTGGTCTTCAACTGGCAACTTCCTTGCTGGCTTCTACAACTGACTTTCTCCCTGCAAACTTCCCTAAGTAAAGTAAATGGGGACATTGGCAGGAATTTGAGGGAGAGAGGGAGGGAGGAAGGAAGGAAAGAATGAAGGAAATTTGGTTTCTGATGCTCCATGCCAGTTTCCTGCGAGAAAACTCAATGAGGAAGCCAGCAGGAAGTCAGAATTGCTCCTGCTCCCATTGCTTTTTTTTGCTTATAGGTGATCATTCTGTTCTCTGTTTAGATAAATATCTCTGAAATGATGACCCAACAGGGAACAAGTTGTCTAGTACTTGTATTAACTGTTGCTTAAGGGTTAGATAATGAACTATCTCTTGATTTGTATTTTCTACAAAATGTGACAAAGATGATTAACTGTGATGATGATGATGATTTTGCAAAAATATCAAATTCAGAAAAAAACATGGAAAATAATTGTATAAATCTAATGAGTGCAGAAGTAGTATACTTCTAAAGACCAGGTGTCTGGATTTTTTTTTTTTGATTTTTTTTTATTATTATTATTAAAAAGTTTTTATTTTCCATTTATTCATACAAAATACAATTCAATTAAAATAAATTCCTAACCATTGGTACCACCTGCCCATTCCCCCCAGGCTGCGTCCACCCTCTCTAAACCTTCCCTACTTCCTTTCTCTTTCTCTCCTCCCCTCCTACTCTCTTCCCCTCCCCTTCTCCTCTAACCATCCTACTTCCTCCCTACTCCTTCCTCCCCTCTCATCCCTCTCACACACATGAACACAGCATAGGGGAAATACCCAAGCATTTACCACGACTATATTATCATTACCCACCCACTCACCCACCCTCAACCCTCCCCCCCTCGCTTCCCAGAGCAGAGTACAGGGTTGTTAATAAGAAAGTTAACAATAATAAAAAAAGAAAAAAGAAAAAAAAACATCATACTTAACCTTTAACTCCCCTTAAATCCCCTGGATTTTATTATGGGCAAGGATGTTGCCCATGTTGTGACTGTAGGATTCCAACAGATAGCTGACCTTGATAATAGAATGGTGAACTAGATAGGCAAGTTGTGCGATCCAGCAAGGCTCTGGTGATGCTGTAATGACAGCACTGATCACAGGAAGCGTGTTGTGAAAGAGGCCATTGTTTCTCTCCGGCCCCACTTGTGGTTGCTAGCAGCTGCTATTCTGACATATACTGGGTTTGCATATGCCTGCCCTTTGCTGTGTGGGATTAATTAACACATCAATTATCTATTCCTTTCCACCTCACCTTCTTATTATAAAAAACACAAATGGAGAGCAGCTAATGATGGACAAAAAAAAGGAATGCAATAGGAAGAAGGTTCTTTCTTTTTCTTCTAGCTGATAAAATATGCATGAGAATATTTGCTTCTTTTTATACAAGCCTAGCAATATTGTTCTTTGGAAGTTACTTCCATGGGTTGACACGATGGGTTAAATATAGTATTAGAAAACTAGAAAAAGGCAGAAATTGGGCTATTAATTAATGTCTCAGTTCAGTACAGTTGCCTGCACTTATCTACAATAGTCATTTAAAAATTATTAAAATAGGAAATGCATGATCAAAACAGATAATAAAAGAAGATATAAATTTGCACAAAGCAAATATGTGTATGTTAAGATATTATGGATAAATGCAAATGTAGAAATAGTTATTTTAATTCAACTTTCCTAGCCTGAGGACACCTAGATTTATGTACTGAATTCCAGATGAGTTTGACTTCAACTCCTACTGTTATATCCCTTTGGTTCTACTAGCTATGGCATCATAGGAATTGAAGCCAAACATATTTGGATGGCACCAAACTGGAAAGAATTAGCAAGTAATATTATATATCTTGTCATATCTCACAAAGAGAGGAGTCCAGAAAGCTTCTAATGTTTTTCATACTAAATGGTATGAGCACCTTCAAGGCCTTCTTAGGCCTCTTGATCTTCAAGTGGGACTTGGATCACAATTTGACCCAGTTATTGTAACAGAAGAGTAGTAGTTATGGTAAATCAGTGTAGTTAGTAGTTAAGGTGTTGGACTGGTTTCAGGGCACACTGAAGTTAAGGTTGATTTCCTAATTTTAATGATAATTTTAGGACTTAGATTTATTTTGATTTCAGCAAAATTAATTCCATCTAATTATGCAACCCTTTAAATATTAATGAACATTTTTATCTTTGGCTTCCTATCTTAAAGATGTTTTATACCAGGCTTCCCCTCCAAATATGCTAGAACTCCAACTTCTAGAACTTGAAGTCACTTAAAATTTGGAAATGCTAATGAAGAATCTGAAGGTATATAGATGAGCCTGGGAGATAAAAAGCATCCTTTTTGGATAGACTTCTTAAATATGGTCCTCTGCAGAAAAAGTTGGGCTGCAATTAATATAGTATCTAGTTAGCAGGGTCAAAGCTCAATTTAACCAAGAATAAAGTGAGGCAAAATCTTCCTTTCCTTCTTTATTAGAAATGTATATTATAGCATTGATTAATCTTGCTAGGTCTGGGTGTACATTTGGTTCATAGGACCACACTATTAAAGTAGTAAATCCAGGTTTAAAAAAGGCAAAGGACTTCAATCCAACCAAATCTTTTTTGCAGGAAATCTCAGAAACATCTTACCCATAGCTGGCAGTAAAAGTAAAATGCTAATAAATTAAATAACAAGTAGCAATTCTTTCATAAATTCAAAAACTGTTGTGTGCCTAAATCTGCCTAATGGCAGGAGCAGCCATGTAGACAGGCTAAAATGAATTAGTAAGGCCTTCAACACTGTAGATTGAGGTGTAGTTATCAAGAATGACTAAGTTCCCCTTTTCTAGTCCAGTAACACTTCACAAAGAGGGACTCCGGAACAGAATGGAATGGAAAGTAACACAACAGAATAACAGATTTGCTCAGGCAGGAACCCTAAACCATTTCAGACAAATGGTTGTCCAGTCTCTTCTTATAAACTTCCAGTGTTGGAGCATCTACAACTTCTAGAGGCAAGTTGTTCTACTAATTGTTCTGTCAGGAAATTTATCTTTAATTCTAGGTTGCTCTTTTCCTTTATAAGTTTCCATCCATTGCTTCTTGTCCTGCCATCAGGTGCTTTGGAGAATAGTTTGAACCCTCTCTTCTTTGTGGCAACCCTTAGATATTGGAACACTGCTATCATGTCACCCCTAGTCCTTTTTTTCATTAAACTAGACATACCCAATTCAAGCAACCGTTCTTTATATGTTTTAGCCTCCAGTCCCCTAATCATCTTTGTTGCTCTTCTCTGTATTCTTTCTAGAATCTCAACATCTTTTATACATCGTGGAGACCAAAACTGGATGCAGTATTCCAAGTGAGGCCTTACCAAGGTGTTATAAAGTGATATTAACACTTCACATGATCTTGATTCTATCCCTGTGTTAATGCAGCCTAGGACTGTGTTGGCTTTTTTGGCAGTTGCAACACACTGCCCCAAAAACATCTTTTTGAATTTTGTTATTTTGGTATTAATATAGTTAGTCATGATAAACAAAGAGGTGGAAATCTTTTTGGCTGTCAAGTCAAAATGTTCACTTTACCTTTAGTTTTGCCAATTTAGATCTGGCTCTGCCAGGTAGCTTTCTTTGGCCTCTTATTCAACTTGAACATATTGGTAACTAGATTAATCTTTCGCCTATATGTTCACCATAGCCAATCTGCACATTCATTCCAGTTTTAAAGTGCTACCCTGCCCTCCAACTCTAGCACTTCATAGTGTAATCATAATCACAATAAGTATTTCATTGATTACATTTCAGCTGTCTCTTCTTATCAATGTCCCCTGTGTCTTTAAAAGACCCAGCAGTGCAAGAAAACCTTTCAGGATGTAAGAAGACCAAAAATACCCAATTCAAACTTTTAGCTTCAGACAATTATTGATAATTATGGAAATATTTGGTGCCTTTGTTCTAATACTTCCTTTGCCACCAGTGGCTAGTAACTAAATTGTTCCCTTTCATTTGGATAATACTTCTGCAAAAGAATTATCCTGTGCATTATGCCTTTTTTTCTTGGATCAAAAAAAAAAAAAATCAGTCAAGGAAAGTGAAAGTCTGTATGGTTGATTTGCTGAAGTCTCTGAAAGCTGGAGAACCCCCAGAAGCACACAGCCAGCCATTGTCCCAACTCCCTTGCACACCAATTAGCTTAATTCATTTTTTCTCTTGCCTGCTCAGACCCTGAAAATGGGGGAAGGGTTTAAATAAAAGGAAAGAGCAGTCGCTACTTGACCCCTTCTCTCCCAGTGGACTTAGCAGGGGAGGTGAGGGAAAATGACGAATAAAAAAGAACTCATGTTTACAACAGTGATTCTTCTATTAATGACAGCATATGTTTGCATTTATTTAAACCTGCAGGGAAGTATGGGTGTGTGTGCGCGCGCAAGCATGTGCGTGTACAAAGTGGTGGGGAGAATAACAGAAGCAGCAGCAGCAGCAATATTGCACACAGCATGCCAGGTGCTTGCTGTCAGCCTGAACAAAAAGGAAATGTCAGCATTCTGTGTGCTGGGAGGCAGTGGCAGGGATGCTGGCAGATTCCTGTCACAATTGCCTTCTGCCTTAATGATCAAGAGCAGCACAGAGAGACCAGACCAAACCAGAGCAGCTCAGGGACCAGTTTGCCCATGATCTGATCTCCACAGCATTAAGCATTTATATTTATTACCTATCTTTCAACCCAAATTGTTTTGACAGGTTAAAAGCTAAATTGTATAGCAACAAAGATCTACAAGCAGAACGAGGAACTAAAACCGCAAAAGGATCAGACATCCCTGCTAAGTTATTTAAACAGTAACAGCCAGCCAATGGTGTAAAGAAAGCAAAGGCAAGTGAGGCAGTTGTTTAGGACCCACAAGCAGAAGTATCCCATTCAGCAACCTCTTGCCATCTATTCATATTTATTAGTAAAATCATATTAGTGAATCAGTCAACAAATAATCTGGGCTGCAAAATGTGAACTGACCACTAGATGAGAGCAAAGTATCACTCTCAACTCTAGTGGATGTCCAGGCATTTGCAACCCAGCCATGTGCAACTAAAGAAGGATTTTGGAGCATCTGCAAGAAGGAGATCTGGATCCTGCTCCCTTGAGCATCTGAATTCTGAATGGGAGAGGTGAGAAGTGTAAAAGTAAAAGAAGGGAAGGGATCTTTGAAGGGCTTATTCCTGCTACTACAATGATAGGGTAGAAACAGCTATGCAACCTCTTTCCTTTTCCTTTCCTGCTTCATTTATTACATTTGTGTACCTGGGACCTAGCAACCACTCAGTCTCCCTTTTGTGCTTCCTGCTGTAATCTATAAGTGTGATACTATGCTAAGAAGTCCATGCCCGTAAATGATATTACAATTAAATGCAAAACATCAAAGGAATGTCAGGAGACTGGGGGAATTAAAAAAAATTGATGCTAAAAGAATATTAATATAGGCAAACTTCTCTAGAGAAAGAAAATACTGTATCCTTGGAAAAATATTGTTTTTTAAGCCAATATTTGCATTTAAGAGGGAAAGAAGACCGTTTAGTAAAGACCTAAGAAAACAAGCATGTACAATAAGGAAGATTTGCTCCTTGTAATACTTTTTCCCAAAAAATATTTGGTTTGTAAGGCAAATCTAGAAGTTCAGACTGAATTTAGAGTGAGTTAGAAACCAATGAAGATTAGAGAGGAATGTAATAATCAAATCAGCTTAGTTCAGATTGTTGATTTGATTTGAATAATTTATCTGATTCAGTGTGTTAAGTCAATTTGATTTGATGCTTCAAATAGTCAAATCAAATTGGTTCAACTTTAGTTGAGTTTTAAAAAGAACCTTGGTTCATGCAAAACAAATCAGCTCAAAGATATGACTTGTTTTGATGATTCAATCCAAATTGTTGCTCCAATTTGGAAAAAATTGAGTTGATTCAGAGATTTAATTGAATTGTCTTTGAATTGAATCTTGAAATCAATGCTTCATACCGTCTTGTAATAATTCATTCACAATATTTTATTGGAATTAGAGCTCTTGCTGCCTTATTCCAGCTGAAGTTTCTTATTTGACTTGTTTGGCCTTTTGTATAATATATTACAGTAATCTGAGCAAATAGTCACTAGAGGAAGGACCCCTAAAACTAAATTATCTCCTTTCTAGAGGGCATTATAGCAGTGATCATAGCTGAAGTTGGTAAAAGATGCTCCATGAACCAGAGGTGCTTAAGCTTTTAATTATAGCAATAGATCCAAGAGTAGTACATATAATCTTTTAGGATAAGGATGAGAAATATTTTCCAGACTGAGGCCTGTGCTTGACACTTAAAATGTGTGTGTGTGTGTGTGTGTGTGTGTGTGTTTTATAAGTATGATCGAAAGAAAAATTTAATTAAATACAAATAATGTAATTAATAATTTTTGCAGATAATAAAAATCACAATTCAGCAGCATTTGGAGAACTTTGGAAACCACATCAATGGTTTTATGGGACTGTAACTATCATGGTTTTATGGGTTTTGTAGAAATGTTAGCACTTCTAAAAGCAAATCATCCTGGTAACAACAATCTGCTAATAGAGCTTTTTATATTGTCTGCATTAAGCTTCAGTTTGCTCTCTGGATTTGCAAGAATATCATTTGACATAATAGATAATCAGCTGAACTACAGACAACTAGAGAAGTCTCCCATCTAATGTAGGAAAGGGGCAGAAAGCTACTGTAGATATATGTGAAATGGGAAAAGTCAAGTGTGGGAGCTGTCAAGAATGACTCAGTTAGTAAGTTTTTCAAACTTGGCAACTGCAAAATGTGTGGGCTTTAATTTCCAGAATTCCCTAGCCTAGCCAGCATCCTTGATGTTCTCTCTGGGTGATAAAATAAATGTTTCTGGCATTTCACAGGAGAACAGTATTATTGTGCCAACACCTAGGGAAGCTGCCATGTCTGAAAGAATTATTGGCACAAGAAATCTTTCTTAGTATCAGAAGCTTATGATTAATACTTTGGTGTCTCCTCCTCCTCTTCCTCCCCCCCAATGTCAACTGTAGAAGTTTTACACCAGAACTTTATGCATGATAGCTGGCAGTTCTAGGACTTGTGTTCTATCACTTCTGGATTGTACCAGGTTGGAAAAAGCTCTGATATAAAAATATAAATTTTGAATTATTTAAAATATGGGCAAATGTCTTAATCATTGATTTCCTCACCACTGTAGAATGTAATGGAAGATAATAAATATTTTTTTAAAACAATTAAAAATCTTCTTTTTATTTCATGTGTTTATTGATCACATCTCCCCTTACTGCATTGCACAGATTGCTCCCAAGTCAAGAGAAAACCAGTTTATATAATGGCAAACTGTCAGTGCTTGGCTAAAACAATGCTCACTCCCTTCTAGCTTATCAAAGCAAATATAAGTAGAGAATGGCTTGGCTGCCAAATTTTCTAATATTTATTTGTAATTAGGGAAACCAATCATTGTTAATTGATAGCTGATTGCTTCAGCCCATTATTTTGTCTCTTACCTTTGGTCTGTCTCTTTGCTATTTTAGGGGGAAAGGAAGGAAAGCAGGATATAGGGCATTGCAGGAGGCTAAAGCTAGCCTGAAAATAATTGGGGGAGAGGCCAATTGCTTCTTTCTCTCCTTGTCATATCAGTTTTAAACCACCTGTAATGGTGAAAGTGGACAATAGATGCAATCATTATTCTCTTTCATAAAAACAGAAAAGTCCCCTAAAGGTTTTCTCCTGAATAGATGTAAGAGAGCACTAACAGCAGCAGCTGCTGCTAGGCTGGTTGCACGTGATGTAGCTTGGTACTTTTTCTTTACCACATTAATGGTTTGAGCTATTCACTTGGCAAGAGGAGGGATTCTAGAACAAACCTCTTCGACCTGGCATACTTGATAGATATGCTGAATGTCAAGCCCCCCCCCCATCCCCAATTCCTAATCAGTAGAAAACAAATATTGTTTTGGGTCAGATTCATGAGGATTAAAATCCATTCTATCCAAAAGGTACCAGGTTAGAGGAAATAGCTTTAAAGAAGACATTTGCATATTTGCCAGGGATGGATCTATTTATAGGTACAATACAAACTTATCGGCTCAAATTATTGTTTTCTCTCGCACTAATATTAATTCATCCTAACTCTATATCTATCTATCTATCTATCTATCTATCTATCTATCTATCTATCTATCATCTATTTATATGTCCATCCATCTGATATTTTTATAAACAGGTAGCCTCAACTTGCAACCACAACTGAGCCCAAAATTTATGTTGCTAAGTGAGAAATTTGTTAACTGAGTCACATTTGTTAAGTGAACCACTGTTCTGTGTTTCCCTGAAAATAAGACCCGGTCTTATTTTATTTTATTTTATTTTATTGCCTCCAAAAGAGGCACCAGGTCTTATTTTCAGGGAGTGTCTTTTCCATGGTCTCACTTCATGGTAGTGGAACCAACAGCCCCACCCAGCTGGCCCACTTCTGCGGCCGCTCACCACTGCTCGTGTGCATCGACCCCGGCATCCATTTCACCATCACAAGTCTTCAGAAAATGCCTCTGCACCTGAAAATGGAGCTTCAGATTGATGTGCACGCGCCCTCCAGCCTGCAATTTGCTATCAGAGGCCTTCCAAAAAGGCCTCTGCAGCTGAGAACTGAGCTACAAATTGAATCTGTAGCTTGGTTGTTGGTTCCAGAGGCCTTTCCGGAAGGCCTCTTATAGTGAAATGCAGGCTGGAAGGAATCCAGAGTTCCATTCTCAGTTGCAGAGGCATTTCTGGAAAGCCTCTGATGGCGAAATGCAGGTCGGGGACACCGCAGAAGAAGTGGGCTGGTGAGGCGAGGCAGGTGTCAATTCATGGGAGGCCTGGCTGCAACAGTTAGTGAATGCGGGGTGCATGGGACAGCTCCACCTCCACCCCACCCTAGGTTGATTTTTAGGTGTGCGCCTCACTCCAAAACTAGGGCTTATTTTTGAGGTAGGGCTTATATTAGGCCCACCCCCCAAAAATAAAGATAGGCCTTATTTCAGGATAGGTCTTACTTTTGGGGAAACACAGAAGTTGTTAAATTAGTAACATGGCTCTTAAGTGAATCTGGCTTCCCCATTGGCTTTGCATGCCAGAAGGTTGCAAATGACCCCGGGATACTGCAACAGTCATAAATATGAACCAGTTGTCAAGCATCCAAATGAAATCACATGACCTTAGGGATGCTGCAACAGCCATAAGTATGAAAAATGGTCATAAGTCACTTTTTCAATGCTGTTGTAACTGCAAATGGTCACTAAAAGAACTGTTGTAAGTCGAGGACTACCTTTTTAACTGTAATTTCTATTAAATTATTTGAAAAAAGTAGTATAATTCATCCTTATAGGTTCAAGTCTGGGGGTGGGTGGGTATATTATACAAATATAGTGGTTGCATTTTTTTTAAAAAAGTGCTTACCTATATGGCCTGTTACAGGGCATGCTTATTATAGCGAATAATATTGTGTGTATATATATATGTATATTTTTGTATGTATGTATATATGTATGTATGTATGTATGTATGTGTGTATATGTATATATGTATATATGTATATGTATGTGTGTGTATGTATGTATATGTATACATACATAGTCTATGATAGATACAGATACAGATAGATATAGATAGATATAGGTACATTTCTCTTTTGAAAATAGAAAAACACATGGAGAGTACTGCTGGACAAGGCCAAAGGCAAAGAAGTCTACCTTCTGAGTCAAACAGTAATTATTCAAATACATCCTGGAAGCTGATAAATAAGGTAATAGAGCTACCTCATCTGAGCTGCCAATGCAGATGGCCACTGGATGGCAACAAAATCATTCATAAAACTCTAATTCTCTGCTTCCATCTTGTGGCCTTTTGAATGTTTGCAACCTAAATCTGATAATACTAAAAACAGTCTACAGTACTTTTATTGATCCTTGGCAATTAGCAAAGCATGCTGCCTGACAGTAATCAAGACTTATTGTCTTATTCTTTATGAATATTTTTCAGATAATTTTTAAAAGCTGATAGTCATTGATATATCCACTTGGAATCCTTCCTTTGCGTTGCGTAATATGTACTCTCATTTACTTATCTCCTCACTTTTAGCTTGAAAAGATAACCCTGACTTATAATGAAAATTGCAATTCTTGTAAGAATGGTAGGAAAACACCTTCACCTCAGCCATTCCCAAGCTAACAACATACTCCTTAATGCATGCTTGAAAGAAAATTATCAGAGAATATTATTCAAGAAAGAATCTTTGCTCAGGGTGCCAGAGCATAACATTGGCATGGCTCAGTTACTAGTCTTTTCAATGCATCGGATGAAACATGAGGCAATAAGCTTAAGGATAAGCAAATTCAGTTTGACAATTTGTTCCAAAGTTTCTTCAAATAAGAATGGAAGACTATAAAGAAAGTTAGGGCCCTGTTTGCATTATGGCTTCCATGAAGCATTACACTTAATTATTGTATATGATTGCCAATGTCATGTATTGAAACAGTCTTCTGAACCTGGGTTTTATAGATACACTGGGACTGCAAGTACAAAATTTCCCAGGCAGCAGTGCTGAGCAGTTTCATTGTTCTAACAATGGAAGGATAATATTTTTCAAGATGGACACTTCCAAAATGGGTTTGTTCAAATGTAGACAATATTGTTTCATTAGCCACAGCACAAAGACAGCACCCAAGCTAACTATCTCATAAGATAACAAATGCCACGTGAAGTTATTTAATGTAATTTCTACATTATAGCCTTAAACAACATTAATTCTGGCTTTTTCCAGCTATAAAACTAATGGTATCGAGTGCTTGCTAACTAATCCATAACTCACACCAGGTTTGCTAATGGTTTTTTTTGTTTGTTTGTTTGTTTGTTTTATTGTAAATGTAGCTGTACTACTACTACTGGTAGTAGTCTTTTTGCTTTTTTTTTAAATAATTCTTTGATTAAAATACATTCTTTGACCTGAAAAACCATTTTCTGCCCCTCCCTCCCTCCCTTCCTTTCTTCCTCAGAAAAAAGCATCTGGGTAGTGTTGCCCTTGTCATATAAATCCACCATAATTCTCTCTTTCCTGTTAAGCGAAAGAAAATAAACGTGTAGGGTTGTTACTGAAAGCCAAGCTGTGGGACTGCTTTAAATTCTCTTCTTATTGAGTCTGGGCTGAAAATCATTCAATTCTGCTGAGGACACAGATATGTGTTTGTGTTCTCTCTCTCTCTCTCTCTCTCTCTCTCTCTCTCTCTCTCTCTCTCTCTCTCTCTCTCTCTCTCTCACACACACACACACACACACACACACACACACACACACTCATGTTGGTGTGTGTGTGTGGGGGGAGAAGAGCAAGAGTCAGGCATGTATAAATATCTCCAGCTCTCCAGATATCCGTCAGATTTATTCCTCTGCCAAGCCTGCAGAAAATTGACTTGTTTCATGGAGGCAGGCTATTGACACATTACCGCAAGGAGGGTTAGAGAGAAAGCAGTGAGACCGGCGCCCCCTCTATTAGACGATAATGTAATCAGCAGTGTGGGAAATGAGTGTGGGTAAAATGGCATCGCTGACATTTATATTAGAGGATATTGATGGTGGGAGCTGTGACCGCATCTATCCTACCTCCCATTTGCTAGGATTGACACAGACGGCTCTTGTTTGGCTGGATTCTCTCTCTCTCCCTTTCTTCTTAGCTGGGTGGCTGGCTGCTGTCACAGCAGATAGATAATTGAAAAATGGATCTCACCTTTCCAGCAAACAGGAGTGGTTCAGGCAATTACTGTGGAGGTTACCTACTCAGTCTGAAGGCTTCGTCTCTGAGAGAGATTCAGAGGAAATTGGATTTTACATGGATGTTTTATTCTGGCAGCAGTTTTAGTATAAATAAAGGCAAGGAGACAGAGAGGAGGTGTAAGGATGAGTGAGAACTGCACAAAAGGAACTTGACAGAGAGATAGCATGTGTGATGCGCATGTGTGCGTATTTGTTGCAGGCGCCTGCGCCTGGGTGAGATTAATAAACCAGTTTCTAGCCCTCCAGAGAATTTCTGGTTTGTTGTGCACTGTGTGCTCACACCTCTTCCCTTTTTTCTTTTTTAATCAGAGGCTAAAAGAGGTTAACTTTTCCTCAAGGCCACATAGGTAAACCTGTCCTTTGAATTCAAGTATTTCTTGAGGAAATAAAGACAGCACTGAGAAGAAAAAAATAAAGACTAATAAAGACTTATCTCATCAAAGGAAATGAATATTGAACAGCTATCCATTTAATTCTTTCTTATCCTGTCTCTTTATTCCAGAAGTGATCCTGTCTTATTTTGACAGAATCTCTCCTGGTGACTTAGAGCATCTTCTAGCATCATTCAGCCATCATTGAATCAATATTAAGTCCAGAAGATACTGTAATCACTAGTGGGACTCCTCAGAGATCCTATAGTTAATGTAGATATGGATTATTTTACTTCCTAGAGCACGGGTGTCAAACCTGCGACGTCACGTGACATGTTGTGATGTATTGCGACTTTTTCCCCATTGCCAGCAATGGGGTGGGCATGGTTTTGGTGTGATGCATCCGGCCTGTGGGCCGGCAGTTTGACACCCCTGTCCTAGAGTGACAGAAACTACATATATGCAAAGATGTAAATAACATACAGCACAACCTTAATAGAAGTCTCCATTGTTTGTCAATAGTTTCATTTTGTAGATCTTTGAAATTCAATTTGCTTTGACTGTCTTTATCGTTTTTGAAAAGATGGGCAGAGCTTCAATGGCAGAATAATGATCTGCATATGGAATTAAGAATTAATTTCTGAATATGTAAGCTCTCATGTGGAAAGCTGACACCAATCAGTGTAAGCCAGGAATGGGGAACTTTTTTTCAGCTCCAGAATCCATTTCCAATTTGGAGAATGTAAGGTAGGGCTAAGTTCCAGAATTTTAAGAAGAAAGCAGTTTCAGGATATCAGGGAATCTGTGGCTACCACATCTAGGTTACAAACATCCAGATGACCTTTATATGGCAAGACAAAGAAAAAAGAAGCTCTTTGTGCTGTCATCTAGTGACCATCTAGATTTTACAGCAAAGATATGGTAGATGCAGTTACTTCAAAAAGTAGAATACAATTTTATGCATATCTATTAAAGTTAAATCCCAGTAAATTGAGCTTATAATAAAGAATTATACTATCCATATCCACTCCCAAAATAAGTCTCATTAAATCCTACTGACCTGGAAACTGAGATACTATAACTATGCCATTAGCTAAAGATGCAAAGAAAGCATTCCAGAGTTCCAATACAACTTTTCAGTATAAGTAACTCAGAAATCAAATTTTAAGCAAACAGCCAAGACACAGAGGAAAGAAAGAGACTCTTGATTATCTTCCTACCTACAAAATCAGGTTTTCATTCAGTATGAATATCTCAAACAAGGATGAATATCCAAACCCCATGCAATCTTTTATATATGTGATTGGAGAAAGTTACATATTTCCCAGCAATTATCCAGTTAAGACTGCTGTATTGTAGAAATTTAGAACAAGGACCAAAAGCTCAAAAATAAATAAATAAATAAATAAATAAATAAAGTTTCTGAAAGGTGCCTGGCTAAGCTAGATTCTGACAAGAAATTAGATTGCAATTCAGATAATAAACAAAGAGAGTGAGATGTCAAAAAAGAGAACATCCTGTCAATGCAAAGACTTCTGGGGATCAAGTTAAGCCCATAGGTTGGAGATTCCCTGTTTTGGTTTGAAAAATATAAAACTGGATGGGGTTTGACTTCGTGCTTGGCTGTTTCCATGTCACTGCAGAAGTCATTGTGAATCCATTGTCTCTTCCAAATTTATTATGTTAATTAATAGAAGAAAAGAACAGAGACATGTGATAGTATTAACAAAACAATATAATTACAAAGTTAATAGTGATGATAATAAAGGGAGACAAGAAAAAGAAAGAAAATTTCTGGAAATTATGTTAAGGTATAAAGAAAATCCAAAAGAATTTAATAGTTATGAGTATCCTCAACTTACAACCGCAATTGGGACCAAAACGTCCATTGCTAAGTGATGTGGTTGCTTAGTGAGTCACATCTGATTTTACAACCTTATTTGTTACAGTTGTTAAGTAAATCACCACAGCTGTTAAGAGAGCCACATGGTTGTTAAGCAAATCTGGCTGCCCTTATTGACTTTGCTTGTTGGAAGTCCCCTGGGAAGATTGCAAATGGCCATCCCCTGCCCCAGGTCTTGCAACTGCCATAAAGGCATACTGGTTGTCAAAGACCCAAATTTTGAGCCCATGACTGTGGGGTCTCTGACAATCCTAAGTATGAGGACTTAGGTCATTGGTCACTTTTTTTCAATGCCATTGTAACTTCGAATTTTATTGTCTACTGTCTTTACTGTTTTCTGATTTTTTTATTTATTGGTTTTATTGTTGTGAGCCACTCAGAGATACTCAAGCTGGGCAGGCATATTCTTCTTTTCAATTAATTAATTATTGCATGATCATTTTTTTTACTTAGTTCTCATGTCTCCCAAATCCACAATTCTTGCTGTTAATAGATCCCAAATACTGGAGATATAGACTAAAATGATGTTGTTGTCAATTCCCAAAGTGACAAAACCAGGAAAAGACTAAATTAAAAGAGTTAATTTCCAACTCCTGAATTTAATCTCAGCAGCAGGGTGATCATTTAACAGCCTATGATATATATTAGTCAGTGCTATTCTCTGAGTTGTTTTGTGTTCCGAAACTCCCATAGAAGCACTATACTTGTAAGTTCTGAATATCTTGAGTTTGTTCATTATTGATTAAAAATGGCGATTAATTTCCAATTAAAATATAGTATTTTTTATAATTAATTTAAAGAAAAGTGTTTAACAAAAGCAAAATGTTTCATTTTCTTTCCTTACTTTCTTGGAGAGTGAGGTAAGACTGGATATGTAGGCCATTTTCATCTCTATTCTATATCTCCTATTAATGTTTACTTCTTTTTTAGAAACAATGTTTGTAGTATTTATTGTATATTTGTGTACTGATTATTATATTTAATATAATGGGAGCAAGCAAAAAAATTGTTCTGACTGCCCGTCAAAGAAAATACATGCATACTTAAATGCAAACTTCAGAATTCAATTACAATGGAATCATAGAACTGAGCTTCTTTATACACCCTTATTAGTAATCTTGGAGTTTTCTTAGCATTTATTCTCTAATAATTTGGTACTCTTTTGCTAGAGCCTGTATCAGTTTATCTCAAACTTGAACCCTTTGAATGTGCTGGGAATAGACAAGACTATATTGATGTGCAATTCCAGGTGTTCCAGTCTAAATAGATTTGAAGTGTGCCAGGTTGTGGAATGCTGTGGTAGTATCTGTGCCCAGATCAGCATTTCTCCCCCTGATAGAGTTTAGCTATACCTTTACCTCTTATTGCTAACTTCTCCACTCTCCTCTACCTGTCCCCTAATGTCAATGCTGGCAGTTTCTATATCTCTCTTGCTGATTAAATCATCACTGACATGCACTGTGGCAGCCTCAGCCTCAGGGGGAGAGCGTGTCTCTCTAGGTGACTCTTCCCCTCTTCCTGCTAGATCGGTATAAATGAAATAAGAGCGGGACACATACCAAGCCTACTTTGAAAAGAGAATCTGGAGAAAGGTTGTGGCAACAAAAATCAACAATATAGGGTTCTACCTTAAAGCTTAACTAATTTATTTTTGCATATACTTTCTGAAACAGCTTATTCAGATGCGTGAAACCTTTCCCTATGTGTAGCAGAAGTGTGCTAAATTTTTATCCTTGAATGTAATCAAGGTAAATAGCACCCACCAAAGGCCTTATTACAGCGCTTCTTGCACTCTTTAAATGCCTGTTTACAATCACTGATCATACTAATCTGTTTCAGCACCACTTTTAAACTTAACTCAATGATTCTGCTTACACAATGAGATTCCGGCTAATACAGTAAGAGACCAAAGTATAAATATGTTAAAATAAAATAAAAATTCTCACACATCTGTGTATGCAATCCACATTGCTCTGAAAGTTGCAGTCCCAGTATGTTTATAAATCTCCCCAATGTGTAAAGCAGAGATATCCAAATCTGATGGAATTATTTTTACAATATGCATTTGAACAAACATTCTGTTAAAAGCATAGCAGATATTCATTCTAATGCGCATTCAAATTATTACTTTTGGATCTGCCTTGCTGCATTTTTCTCTGGTGGCTTCATTGGCACAAGGCATCAGGACAAATCCAAGAACATTAGTGCACTGTGGTGGATCTTGAGGTGGACACTAGGACTTTTTGCACATGCACAGAGGCTTCCAGGAGACTGCTTGGGAAGGGGAGGCAAGCCCTAGAGGCTGTGAAAGGTCTTAGAGACTATCTTGACTGCAATGGTGTTATGGCATGTGTCAGAAACTTGTATGCATGTGCTGCCAGCCGTAGTACACTCCTTGTTTTATTGTAATATGCTGGGTCAGAGGAAAGATTTTACTATTATCTGAACTTAGTTTGAAGACATTCAAAGACCTGCATATCTTTTTAGAACAGAACAGAATAGAATACTTTATAGAATTCTTTATTGGCCAAGTGTGATTGGACACACACAAGGAATTTGTCTCTGGTGCATAAGCTCTCAGTGTACATACAAGCAATAAGTGATAATTATAATTATAATCATAAAATACAATCATTATAGTCTGGAAAATGTGGCTCATTGGCAGAAGTGAGCTTGCTAGCTACAACATGGCTTACGTTCAAGAACAGCAGCAGCCATAGCTCACAAAGAAGGGGCTGTTTTTCAATAAGGAGAGTAGGTACTTTGTATGCAAATTCAGTTGTTGGCGTTTCCAGTAAGAAAACTTTGAAAGCAGGTAATATGGAGGATCTTTGCTTGGAAATTGGAGGGCTACTATCAGCTACAGCAGTTTTTAGAGAGATGAAGGAATAAACTATTCTAACTGGCTTAAAGCCTTCCTAACCCATATTCATATGTTCTATTGGCTAAGAAGCACATATATTTATACTTACACTCTGAAAGATAAACATGAAACAAACTCATGCTCATTGTAATGTATTGAGGTGAATTACTTGGAATTGTTGAAAAAACAGTCATAAGACTCTGTCAGTTAAGAGCCAGACTTGCTGTCTACATGCTAATTATCTTGTGTTAAAGTGGGAACTAACACTTGAATCCTATTGGCTGCCACCTAGTTGCAGAGTGTATAAATAGGGATGGAACTACAGCTATCCAGGCTTCTGTTTAAACCTTTAATAAAGAGTTGTTTGTTTACCTGCTGCTGTGGATGCCTCACAGAACACCAAACATCTAATACACACACACACACACACACACACACACACACACACACACACCCCTAATAATACTCATCTAATACACACACACACATGTATATATACATACTTAATCATCAGGATTATGTCTGAACTATTACTTAGCTGACATTACAGTTTGTTGGATTTTTTTTGTTTTTATATTTCATCTGAAATGCTTAATGCTTTGTTCGTTAGTCTAAACAGTATATTAGGTGCTTAAAATTGAAGTTGGGGTTTCATTAAAAGTGCTTCTTGCCTTTGTGTCTGTTTTCTTCTTTTTTGATTTAAACTATAAAATCCTGTATTAAGATACTGTAGGCTTGCTTGGCATTATTAAACATATATAATTCAGTTCAATAGAAAAACTGTTGTGATACTGTGTGTTCACCACCTTGCCACATGGTGGCCACAGGTATCAGACTATGGGGCAGAATGCAGATTCATTGGGAGGTATTCATATGCCATTGCTACTATCTTTGAGAAAGAATCAGATTTGCACTGACTTCTGTCTAAGAAACAAGCTTAATTAAATACTGAGTTTGGAATGGCAAACCAAAGGCTTGTGACAAAATCTAACATCTCTATAATATTATAAGGGTTTTCTAGGCCTCACAATGGGTTTTTTTAGGAAATGAATAGGTAGAGATTTCATAACTAATCTTATGTATGGAGTCATTCTTCCTGTGTTGAACACTAAAGTAAGAATTCCTAATTATATTCCAACCTGACAAGTATTTAGTGAGTATTTACTGAGAAATATTTATTAAGTGAAACCTGCTTTCTGGGAAGTACTTAGGATTGCAGACTTAATTTTGCATTTTCTTACTTGATATTGCTCTAAATTGTTTTTTTTAATGTGAATTCTCATTGTGATGAGATGTCTTTGTCAATCTACCGATTGGATGGGGCCAGAGTTTTTGTCATTGGCATCAGCACCTGCTACTTGCTGAGTCTAGTAACACACCAACAGCTACACGATGTTCCTTCGTGCTCATCATATTCCCTGAGTATCAAATGGGAAACTATCATGCCACAAAGCAAAGGTCTCAAGCATAATTTACATTTCTAATGATGCCATGCAAACCACAGAGAACTTTTTATAAAATAAAAAAGTGGGTGGCTGCACTCATGTGCTTTATTTATCTTTTGTTATATGGATGTTTTGTGATTGGCTATATCCATTACAGAAACTATTTCAAATGTGTTCATTGGTCTAAAAGATTTGGACACTTTCCTGCTACAATCTGGATGAATATGGGGTGATGTGCTTGGCTTCAAGGCCCTGAATGTAGCTCTCATCTCCATCAGTGAGTGACTGCCCTTCTATCTAGATGCAAAACAAAACCACTGAATGAGAAGATAAGGCAAGGCTTCTTTCCTGATCAGCCTTCCATGTTCCACTGCTCAAAGATAATGGCTGGCGAGCAAGCACATATGGTTAAGCAAGGAGGCAGAAGCATCTGTGGGACTTTATTATTGGGCTGGAAAAAATACTTAACTTGGTTACCTACATTAACCAATTTTGTGCATTGCAGTGAACCATCACCCAACCAAAAGTGCTGGGATGCCAAATATCGCTAAGCCACCCAATTAAATTAAATGCAAATAATAAAAAAGGAAAACAAAATTCAAGGTTAAAACTAACCAAGCTTAATATGTAGAATGAATGCAGCCCCTAGATCTTTAACTGACTTGAGGATAATTCTGTATTACAGCCTTAGCCACTTGTCTCCTTTGATGCTTTCAGACGTCTCTTACAACAGTTTCAGAAATTCTAATCTGGATTATGGTAAACTGACAATGGAATTAAGATGGGCTTAACTGCAAAACCTGATTAGCCCATCCCTGCTTTCCAAACCATTGTTTGGAAAACATAGTTAGTGGTCAGTATAATGCCTCTGTGCCTCAATTTTTTGTGTGGATCTGTCATAGACTTTACCCCAAGTAACAGACATCTCCATTTCCTGAAATTTGAATGTAAAATTTTGAGTACTGTCTTTTTTTTAGTATTGGAATATAAATGGATGTTTTCTGATCCTTTGGCCACCACTGTATTTTCTAAACCAATTCAAGCTCATATGATGGTATTTTTTGCTAGACTTTACGTCCTATAGGTAAATGCAAGTATCTATTGTTTGCATTTGTATAATCTTAGCAAAGGTGCCCCAAACTGGGCATTGTTTCAGAGCAAGTAGAGCTTTCTTTGCTGCATGTTTAGTTTTGAAAAACAACCACATTAGCAAAAATCCCTCAAAATGTCAAAGATTGAGCCTTTTCGAACCAGAGAAAGTCCGATAGAGATCAACATCCATCTGAAAGTCCAAAGTGTGGCCTTAGAGCAGTATTTCTCAACCTGGGCCATTTTAAGATGGGTAGACTTCAACTCCCAGAATTCCTCAGTCAGCCATGCTGACTGGGGAATTCTGGGAGTTGAAGTCTACCCATCTTAAAATGATCCTGGTTGAGAAACACTGCCTTAGAGAATCCCAGGGAACTGTGTTCCTCTCCTATAGTCAATCACTCTTTCCTAGGAATGATATCTAAGCAAGGCCCACTCTACATAATATCCAAATATCTGAAGCTATCAAAACCTTATTCTTGAATTAAGTCTCAGACCCTGACTTGAGACGTATGACTGAAGGAATTAAGCCATTTTAAGGTGACAGTTGGTTTGATTGGTTGAAGGGAGAAGGGAGACATGGATATAATTACTTCTTTTTTATCTTTTCCCTTGTTTTGGCTTCTTGCGAGCCTTACTGGTAAATATGCTCTGTACATTTCCTATATACGGAAGGAGACCAGTCCTCTGCTTCTATTTCCAGCCATCTGTTCTATTGCAGCTCAGTTCCAAAGGTGTTGCAGTCATGACTTACCTACATTCTTTGCTTTCCAGGTATCCCCAAAGAAGCTGCCCATTAAGGCAGGCAAAAAAAGAAAAGAAAGAAAGAAAGTTACAACTAACTTTTCTGGCACATTCTGTTCAGCCCTTCCAGTCTGCCATCTGTGACTATGAAAGAAGAGGATCAAGATACAGTAGTACCAATGATGTCTATCTCTTCTTTCTTTTCTCTCCTCTCCATATAGCATATGTTTTGTACCTGAGGGCCTATTCAGAGACAATCATTATTGGAGAACATGTACATTAAAAAAAGGAATCAACCAATCTGGAGGCTAAAACCTCTAGAACAAAAGTCATAATGAATTGGAATGTTGGGAGTTGTGGTCCTGCAGATTTGGAAAGTGACCATCTGAGGAATGCTGGTTCACATTTTCAGATGTCGCCTTTTCTTATCCACATACCAGAAGACAGCCAGTTGTTTGGGACAGGCATAGGGAAATGTACACTGACATTTATTGAAGAAAATGTATATCTGACAGCATCAAAACAATTTTGATTGATTTCTGATTTAAAAACTGGTTAATTTGGGTGTAGAAACTTCTAGAAAATCCCAGGCGATATATATGAAAGGAACTGAAAACAAAATGCTAATAGGGAATGCAAATGCTGGGAGAAAATTGATTATTAACCAGAGGAGAAAGGATATACCCATATTTGCCAACACTAGTCATGCCCATAACAAGTCAGCTGAATGTGTCTCCAAAATAATACATTTGCATATTTTGAAACTGCAAATGTTAGGTTAATGGGAAAACTATTTCTTTAAATTTATTTTACCTACTAACAATTTAAAGGTGTTTCATTAATGGAGACGATGTCACATGACTCTTATGTCACAATATGGCTGTCTTAGATCTGCCCCCAGACTCCTCCGGATGCGAATTCACAGGAGGAGGGTGAATTTGAGCCTGCAGTGGAAAGCATGGTGTCAGGAGTCAGGAGGAAAGTATTGTTCAGGGTTGAGGCTCAGAGAATTCTAGCCTGATGGAGCAGCCTCAGCAGCTGCAGCAAGTGAGCCAGAAGGCTCCAGGTGAGGTCCAGGCCCACCCGTTAGCAATGAGGAGAAGTTGGAGCCCACACCTTCTCCTGATCCAAGGGCACATAGAGCAGAGAGGAGACAGGCACAATGCCAGTCAGCTAGACTACTCATGAGGAGGCAACCTCACCTCTCATGAAGGGTTGCACCGCATTGCCTATATAACCCCACCTTGAGGACTTGAGTGTTGCTGGAGCAACATGCCCAGTTTTGTGTCTTGTGTGCTTGGCCTGTTTGACTCCTGGCTTGTTTTCCTGGACTTCATGTGTGCTCATTGGACTTGGTTGCCCAGTGACTCTTGCTGTACTGAGCTTGGAATCTGGACCAGTGCAACAAGCGTACTTTCCTAGAACCTGTTGGGGGGAAGGTTGAATAAACATCTGTAGAACTCTTGTCATGTGTGTGTGTGTGTGTGTGTGTAGAGGGGGAGCTAAGGTAATGTGCAAGTGGGGGGAGGGTTGAGCTTTGATCTTAAGATCAGAAGTATCTGCAAAAACAAATGCCAACTATCAAGGTCACTTATTAGACCAAGTGGGATCCCTAGTAAGTACTGAGCATATTGGTATCTTTCTTCCCTTATCATTAGGTATTCTCATGCCAAAGAAATTGATTGCAAAAATCATGTATTCTTGAAAGCTATCAAGATAATGAGTTCTGTTTTATATATCCTTTACACGGGACAGGAAATTATACTATTGCTGGATTGGGACTTGCTAAGAACAGCTTGCTGTCAGCCGTGTGCTTGTTTTCTCTTTTCCTTTTTAATAATCAGAAAATGTTATCAGTTGGATTCAACTTCATCTTGCCCTTAGGTAAGAGTGAACATGCAGCTGATCTTCAAAGTTGATGGACTGTAGTGCCCTATAGGAGGAAGCTTTACCAAGTCTGAACAGCAAGGAAATATCTTTTTCTGCAATTCATCACAGAAAGAAGCACAGAAAGGATGCAATATTTACCCCCTTTTCACATCTCTCTTTTTCCCATGCAGAGCAGCAGCACATTCTACACTGCAAGGATGCATTGGCAGATAATTCCAAACAGCCCCAGCGGGAAGGAAGTAATCAGCAATTTTCTGGTTCTTGTAGCCACTGCTAGCTCCAGCAGGCTTATCAAGGTAACACACCACTATGTCGGTAAGTGCTCTAATAGCTGTTTCCTCCCTGGGGTACGACAATGATCACATCCAGTGGTGTTTTCTTTATTTATGGGTGCTGTGCACAAACACAGAGATCTGTCTGTTTAGGGCTGCAACTTTCTAACCTTCAGCCAGAATTCTAGACTTTCATTAAAACAAATGGCAATCAGAGCAATAGATGCCCATCAAAGAGTAAAGAATAGGCCTGTGGTGTCCAATTAATAGCACTGGAGCTTTTCGAAATGAACACCGGAATTCTATTTTGGCTTTGCTCTTTGTCTTGCATAAGGCCTGATTCATTCATTCTCTTAATCTTCATCTGTTTGAAAAATACACACACTCAAAAGAATAATTATATCGATTCTGGAGTAATAATTGTAGCTGTTTGTTACATGTGCCAAGTATCAGTGCTCCCATGTATCAAATACTTTTATTGAGGAGGAGAGGATGATTTTTTTTAGTAACAAAGTTTTGATCTATGTATAAACTGCCATGTTTCCTTAAGATAAAATATAAATTTTAAAAAAGGATTTTCCCAAACCAAGGGCTAATATAAAAAAATCTGAGTCCAATTCAGCTTCCTGAAGCTGATGTCTTGTAGGTTTGTCAATGGAAACTGAAGTTCAAAACACATAGAGAGCATCACAGGGGATTCTGCTTTACTTTGTGAAGATCTAATCTTAATACTGCTACTACTATTGAAAGGAAAACTCTAATTTTTGATTTGAATTAGAAATGTGATGTGATTCATAATGATGCCATCCATTATCATATCAGGAATTCAGAAACAAATAAGTATCCCAGAATTAAATGACTGGAATTGTGGTAACCAAGATTCCATTGATCCAGAAAATATCTTTAAAGCAGCCATCTAGAAACTACAGCAGACAATCCTAGTCTATAACAATACAGGGCTTCATGAAATGTAGAAGAAGTGATCCTTCCATAAATTACTGTTCTGTCATTTTAAAAACAGGACTGGGCAACCATCTGCAGAAGGTTCAGAAAAGCAATACAGAAATTATATGAAAGACTAAAAAAATAATTAAACAAGCTGATTGAGTATCTTAAAGAAAGGGCAAAATAACTTGTTGAAGAGTTGGAAAATCAAGGTTGAAATAATTGATGTTATAGTACTCAAATAGAATGAAATAAGATGTGAATTCATTGGAATAAGGAACATATGTTAAATCTGATTACATTCCCATGATGTTTTATGGTAGTTCAAGCATTTTTTTTTTAAAAAAAGTTTCAAACAGAATATTGCCAGATAAATGACTTGCCCACCTTTCTTTCTGTCTCTGATTAACTGCTGGCATAGCATGGGAATAGATTCTCCATCATTTGCACCTTGCAGGCCACAGCTAAAAGCGGTGATTTAGTTTAATGGGCTTGACCTAGAATGTGTGTGTCCTCAAAGAGTGTGTTGCAATATGTCTGAGCATAAGCTGCCCCATTCATCTCCATAATAGGGTTAATATAGATGCTCAGCAGTGATGATGCTGAAGCTGACATTATTAACAATTTTATTTCTCATGCAAGAGTCTTTATAGCACAATCTTTATAGCCCTATCTAGGCAATGACCTGTTTTGGCAACTTAGATGCAGAAGGCTTTTAACAATATCATTTTCATCCATTTCATCCTCCTTTATTACACCCTGCAGTCTCCCCTCTTACCCCAAATCCAAATTCAGCAATCCATATCCATTCTTTAAAATATATTGTGTGTATTAGTGAATTTGCATTCACTTATTATATTTTGCATTATTTATACTTTTTGTCTGACCAGGCTTCTTGTATTATATGACTATTTTTTTATTTTTGTACAAAAACAGGTGTAGCAGAGGATAATGAGCACAAAAGTGTTTTTTCTGCAAAGATAACAAGAGTAAAGAGAGAGAGAGAGAATGACTTAGTGACAAAAAGATGACATTTCTCTCCCAAAGAATTACCTTGATGCTTTCCTGGACATTTTTTTCCAGAAAACAGCAACTCTAGCGATTCCCAGCTGCATCTCAATTCTTATTCTGAATTGTGGTGTGATATATCATTTTGTCTTTTAATTGCCACAACCATTTTGGCTTGAATTCAGACTTTAGCTTAAGAGAAAGTTGAGCCCTATACTGGGCTTATTCAGTCTCATTATCAGTTGCACAGGATTGTATAAGCAATCTCTGGTTTGCTCAAAGTTCAAAGAGATTTGAACTCAGATCTCCCAGCCAAAATCAGAATGCTATCTCTGTCTTGCACTAGCAGTCTACAATAAAGTACAATTTGCATCAGAGAACCTGTTCCAGATGTCCATCTAATAGAGGAAACAAACTCTTCAGGCAAAAGTTTACTGCAGTAGCTTCCAATTTGGCACCATTGGATGTGCTGAGACTACCACAGACAGCATGACTATTGGGAACTGAAGCCAAAGCAAATTGAAAATAACTGGATTTTTGCTTTAAAAAGAAAATTTGATGCCAACTGTAAACCACAACTATATTTAGTTCTTAGTATTCGACATATTGTCTGTTTTACAACATATGTTGCTCTTCTTATTCACTACTTTATTTATGTCAAAAAATAATAGATATCAGGAGAAAGAATTGGTGATGGGGCTGTCTTGATCAAAGTCAGAATTTGATGAATCTTTGGATATTTTCCAAGTCTTTTCATTTTCTACTTTTAGCATAGCAGCTAATAGAGTTGTTATCCCTGTTAGTTTAAGGGCTATTTGAATTCTATTAGAATATTAAATTATCCAGCCGTGCTTCTGGCAATAACTGCTGCACGAGGTCATATGTTAGCCTGATAGATAAGCTGTCATTCTCCATCTAAGATAGCTAGATTTAAGAGTCTACATCTTTGTTTTATCAGAAGAAAGAGAAGGATATCTGCTTGGAGAGGACCAGAGGGAGCCAGAACTGTCTTCCTTTTCTTCGAATGACTGGCACAAATCATGTTCTGACAGACTCTTGCAACTGTTTCCTTTTCTACAGGTTGGTAAAATCTATCTTTCTTATATTTTACCATTCAATAGCTCCCCTTACTGCATTTGTCACAGTCAAAGATTAAAAGTTACTCTTCACTTTGTCAGCCTTGCAAATCAGAATGGTACTGGGTCTTGGAAAAGCAAATGCCCCTAGTTGTAAGACGCTAAGAAAAAGACGCAGGCTCATGTCTTGAGCAGAGGTTTGAAGCTGCAGGACACAGCTTGACAAATTCTGAGTTTATTGCTTCTTATATACTTGTTACATACATAGGCTTTACCATTAAATGCTGACAAAGATTTCTTCATTGGAAAATGTCTTCATGTAAGCAACTATTTTCTAGTAACACATTACATGGTCAAAGACCAGGTAAGAACAAATATAGGTAGATCAAAAGGAGAAAGAACTGACAAAGGCAGAAAGAGATAGGAAGTAACTTAAGCTTATTATCTGTTTAGGTAGGTGAGGCATTAAGTCAAAAGGGGATGACCTTCTGGCTGCTTCATTAGGACAAAGGGTATCAAAAGGTTATGAGGTTTGTGGGTGGGGGGAAAGCACGGCAGTTTTCTGCGCGTGCATTTTTACCCACACCTAGTTGGGATTTCAGTTTTCCATGGAGAATGATTGGAGGATACGAAATTCAGACTATTTAGTAGAGGGATGGGCATCAAGATTTGTGACAAACTTACCTGACTTAAATGTGGAGAACAACCTGAATGGAAAAAGAATTAGATGAGGATCTCACAAGTTTGAATGATGGGTTCATAACCATGTCACTAATCATATGAAAAATGTTTTCTTTTCTTTTTTCTTTTTCTTTTCATATATAAAGTCCAGGGAAGCATACTATGTGTGTTCTCCTCAACTCTGGTATTAACTGAGAGGTATTGACAGGTCACTCAGTAAGATTCAAGACTGGGTTAATCTATTATAATATCTTCATCTGATATTATAATTTGGTATTTCCTTTTCACATTTACTGGACAACATTTCCTAAAAACCTACTTTCATCTTGTGACACAGTTTTTTATTATGTCTCACATTTCTCCACTTTTTGTCTCTTTGTAAACCTGATCACTGTATATGTCAAATGGTTTCTAAGAATATACCCGGCCAGTCCACCACATCTGTTATGCCTCCACCACTGTACAATGGCGCAATGAACTTAATTGTATATGTGTTACAAAGAAGTTCTATAATTACAAGTGCTTCGTTGAGGATTCTGCATATTCTGACAGATTGCATACTTTTATGTCCACTCAATAAATGTTGACTCCATCCAGTATAAAGATTTAGTGTTTCAGACAATGTTCTCAAGCGCTTGGCTTAATTTTCTCAATTAGGATGAAAGGAAAATAAATGGCTAAAGTAAGCAAATATATTGGAACAATCCCAGAACAGAAATAAAATCCAGTTTCAGAACCAAATTTGCAATTTTACCTATAAAATTAATTTCTAATTTCTATTTTGCAATAATAGTACAAAAAAATAACGCTATGGAAAGAATGGCATGAAATGATGAGAACTGGCTTTAATATATAAACCAATCATGAAGTCTCCTACTATATCTAAAACAGTCTGTAAGCTTTGTTTTGGCTCAGATTTGTATCCCACTGCCTTTTGGCTAACCTAAAACTAACTTGGGTTGGTTTGCAAGCTATATTCCATTTCTGTTTAGGCAAATCCTTCACTTCGGTTACACCGTGACAAAGGCTCCTGTTCTCTCTGGTCACTAGCCATTTTGTCCTGGATTTCTGGACTGTGTCCCCTTATGATTGACCACTGAATCTCTGTGAATGCTAAACCTTCCTTCCTTCCTTCCTTCCTTCCTTCCTTCCTTCCTTCCTTCCTTCCTTCCTTCCTTCCTTCCTTCCTTCCTTCCTGAGCTTTTTTTTAAAGTTCACTAATGGTGAAAAAGATGAAATTTTCTTTTCTTTTAACCAGGTAACATTTACAAACATTCTTCAGTTTCCCCTTCTATCCCTAATGACAGGAAGAATGGCACCATTTAGTTATAAGGTCCAAATTTCAGGCCCATGTCACATCTTTGCTTCCTGTTTTTCAACTAGTTATTTAACTGTAAAATGATGGATTTTCTTATTCTGAGACTGCTGGTCTTGGAATACATCCATACCCATTGTTTTCACTCCCAAATCCTTCACAAAATATGAATCAACAATCTACAGTTTCTTCACTTCTGCAGACCTTAAAACATTAAAACATGTAGGAAATATCCTGAGGCAATTATTGCGAAATAATAATTGAAGTCTGTATTATGTGCATTTGTTTGGTTGTTTGATCATCATCATCCTGAGTGATCAGTTGATTGAGGTACCAATCTTCATACATTTGAATGTTTCTTACAAGCTGTGAAGAATAAACAATAATATATGGAAAGTTACTATATTTTAGGTCGATATTGTATATTGTTATTTTGGCTGCAGAGGAGATTCAAAACAACTATAGACAGACAGCAGGAACGGGACACAGAAATTTGACAGAAGTAAGACAAGGTAGACAGGTAAGGAGCAAACGCTGTCTTAAATCCAGGGTGGAATGGGACAACTCACCCTGGTCAACTCCCCATTGCTACGGCCAACTCACCACAGCCAACTGCGTGACAACTTATCACAGCCAGCTCAATACTGCCACAGCCAATTCACCACAGCCAACTCACCGTGTAACAACTTGCCACAATCAACTCACTGAGGGACAATTTGCCATGGAACAATTTAACAATTCAATTTAATTATTTAAAATAAATAAATATTTTAATCTTTGTAATTCACATTTCATTGTGTCCCTCCTTTTGTATCCTTTCTTTAACGATTCTATTCCACCATACTTTGATATTAGTGTAAATCTTGTTCTGCAGCAAGTGGTCCCGTGATGAGTTGGCCGTGGCAAGTTAACCATGGCAAGTTGGCCACGGTGAATTGTCATGGACCCATTCAGGGAGCCATAATGTGGGCTGAGTTCCTGCCAATGTGGAAATGGTTCATCCACAGGTTCTATGGCTATGGTGTTGTAAAGAGGAAAAACAGCATAGATCTGAACTGAAGTAGATTGGTGCAGATCTGGAAATAAGTCGTTCAGCTCTCAAACCACCTTTAGAACATTGGACAGATCTAGGGCTGCTTTTGAACTACCACAAAATACTTGTAAGAAGTTTACTTCTGAACAAAATTTTAAAAAAAGCTTAGCTGCAGAAGCCATATCCTTCTTCAGCAAGACTTCTATATTTTTCTGTAAGTCTCTTAATTTTAATCAAGCACTCAGATCAAATGCTAAATCCTTGTTTTGCAGTATGAGATGCTCCAAATCCAGCTGCTTATAAGGAGGCTGTATGAGGTTTAGATCTCCAAAGTATTAACATTCTCTTTCCTCAAAGAGTCTGGGTTACAAACCTAAAATAGCTTTGTCCCACGAACATTGTAGTGTTTCTAAATATTCCACACACACACACTCCATCAGTCAGGCTCAGACTTACTTCCATTTCTATATTTTAATATGGGTTAGGAGAACAGAGTCTGGTTGACGCAGGACTGATAAGCCTCCTAAAAGCCATAAGTACAGCTGCCTTAAGATTAACACAAGGAATTAGGGAAAATTGTGAAACACATGGGAAGTAATCATATTAATTGCATTCAGTTAAAATTAACATTATGTTTAAACATCTATTATAGTAAATCAATGTTTATTCCTATCTTGGTCCCATCTACTTCTCTGTCTAGGGACTCAACTATCTTTGAAATATGACACTTGTTGAGTCCTCAGCTTAATGGCAAATAATCACAGAGCATCTCGTAGTGTCAAGAAGCCTTTATTGTTGTTTCTTCAGCTCCGTTTCAGCTCTGAGGCACACAGGCCTCTCTGCCTCTCTTAAGAATGCTTCCCCGGACCAAATAGCAACATTTGGAACGCAAAGCCGTCGTCAGCCTGTCTGGTCCTGGGCAGCTTGCAACTGCCCAGGACCGTTGCAACGTCCCAAGCCTGCCTTTGCAGGCTCAGGACACCACACCCCTTCCCCCCCGGCTAAGACTAATAAACTATATGAATAGTTACACGCGACCTCAACACGAGCGTGGTATGCCAACCCATGCTCCAATGCTACTGGGCTATTGTTCTGGGCATTAATACCCAATGCCCATTTATTTTTATTTATTTATTTATTTAATTTTATTTATATGCCGCCCAATCCCAAAGGGCGGCGTACAAAATTAAAACAATCATCTAACAATAAAACAATAAAATAATACAATCATACCGCAAGTCCGATCATATCCCGCCCCCCCCCCGGGGACATCAGCCCCAGGCCTGCCGGAACAGGAGAGTTTTAACGGCTTTCTTAAAGGCCAGCAGGGTGGGAGTTGTTCGAACCTCGGGGGGAAGTTGATTCCACCAGGTCGGAGCCACCACAGAAAAGGCCCTTCCCTGAGGGCCCGCCAGCCGACATTGTCTGGCCGACGGGACCTGAAGGAGGCCCAATCTATGGGACCTCACCGGTCTCTGGGAACTGTGCGGCAGTATGCGGTCCTGTAAGTAACCTGGCCCTATGCCATGAAGGGCTTTAAAGGTGATAACCAACACCTTGAATTGTGTCCGGAGACCCACAGGAAGCCAGTGCAGCTCGCAGAGGATAGGTGACACATGGGCGTACCTTGGCGCGCCCACAATCGCTCTTGCGGCTGCATTCTGAACCAACTGCAGCCTCCAAACGCTCTTCAAGGGTAGCCCCATGTAGAGCGCATTACAGTAATCCAGTCTTGAGGTGACAAGGGCATGAGTGACTGTGAGTAAAGCCTCTCGGTCCAAATAAGGCCGCAACTGGTGCACCAGGCGAACCTGGGCAAAGGTCCCCCGGCCACAGCTGATAGATGTTGTTCCAAATTTAGCTGTGAGTCCAGGAGGACACCCAAGTTGCGTGCCTGCACTGAGGGAGGTAAATTTGCCTCCCCCAGGACTAATGATGGACCATCCAGTTGACCTTTGGGAGGCAAGACCCAGAGCCACTCGGTCTTGTCAGGGTTGAGTCTAAGCCTGTTCACCCCCATCCAGACCCTCACATCTTCCAGGCACCGGCACATCATGTTGACTGCTTCACTGAAAGGACACGGGGTGGAGATATATAATTGGGTATCATCCACGTACTGATGATACCTCACCCCGTGTCACCAAATGATCTCACCCAGCGGTTTCATGTAGATGTTAAAAAGGAGGGGGGACAGGACCGAGCCCTGAGGCACCCCATGATCGAGGCGCCTAGGGGTCGATCTCTGTCTGCCCGCCAACACCGACTGTGACCTGTCAGAGAGATAGGAGGAGAACCACCGCAATACGGTGCCGCCCACCCCCACCTCCCCGACGCAGAAGGATACCATGGTTGATGGTATCGAAAGCCGCTGAGAGGTCAAGAAGCACCAGGATAGAGGAATGACCCCTATCCCGGGCTCGCCAGAGGTCATCGGTCAGTGCGACCAAAGCAGTCTCAGTGCTGTAGCTGGGCCTGAAACCAGATTGAAAAGGGTTCAGATAATTAGTTTCATCCAAGGATCGCAAGAATTGGGACGCCACCACCTTCTCTACAACCTTCCCCACAAAGGGGAGGTTGGAGACAGGACGAAAGTTCTTCAAAACAGCTGGGTTCAGGGAAGGCTTCTTGAGGAGGGGCCTCACCACCGCTTCCTTTAAAGGTTGCGGGAAAGACCCCTCCATCAAGGAGGCATTGATTATTGCCTGGAGCCAGCCTCGTGTCACCTCCCTACTGGCAAAAACCAGCCAGGAGGGGCATGGGTCCAATAAACAGGTGGCGGCATTCATTGCCCTCACTGCCTTGTCCACTTCATCAGGGGTCACAGGCTCAAACTCGCTCCAGATAACATGACTAAGACCAGCCCCTGGCAACTCGGCTGGCACTGCCCAGTCGGAGTCCAGGTCTCTCTGAATCTGAGCGATTTTGTCCGAAAGAAACTGAACAAACTCCTCAGCTCTCCCCTGCAAGGGTTCCTCCGCCTCCTCCACTTTAAGAAGGGAGCGGGTCACCCTAAACAAGGCGGCCGGGCGAGATTCTGCGGACTCAATAAGTGCGGAAAAGTGAACATGCTTTGCCGCCCTTATCGCCACTATGTAAGTCCTAAGATAGGCTCTTAATAGTGATCGGTCAGATTCAGAGTTACTGGCCCTCCAACGTCGCTCTAGACGTCTCTTGTGGCGCTTCATCGCCCGGAGCTCCTCAGTAAACCAAGGCACCCTCCGGGGACCACCACCACAGAGAGGTTGCAAAGGCGCAATTTGATCCAGGGCCCCGGACACCGCCTCATTTCCATTGCCCCCAACAGCAGACACCCTCTCCCTGTTTCTGCCTTGCCAGCAGAGTTACAAAGTCCTCAAGGTACTTAGGAGATCTCTTGACTCTCTGTGACCTCCTTAGACCCTGAGAATCCCCAATTCCATTTTGCCCAGAGGATGACATGAATTTGCCCCCTCTTGAGGGAAGCCAGAATATGGCTGACTACAGGTACAGGATATGCATGTTGTTGCAATGCCTTATTTAGGGTGCATTTGTAATCTGCACAGATGCGAATATCCCCATTAGCCTTAAGAGGCGTGACTATGGGAGTTTCCCAAGGACTGGAGTCAACAGGTTCTAAGACTCCTTGCTGAATCAATTTGTCCAATTCAGCATCAATTTTTCCTTTTAAAGCAAAAGGTACTCTCCTTGCTTTTACTCTGATAGGAATGACAGTGGGGTCCAATTTTAAGGAAACTGGGGGTCCTTTGTAAGTACCCAGCTGTGGGCTGAAGACATCTGCAAATTCTTTGCAGACTTCTTGTAGATCTACTGTTTGCAAACTATTAAGCCCTGTAACTTATATTCCCAAGGCCTCAAACCAATCGAGTCCTATGAGACTCGTGAGCTCACCCCCAACTACCAATACATCTAATGGACCTTCAAAATCCTTATATTGTACATTAAGGGTGGCCTCCCCCTTAACACACATTTTGGAGTTTTGAAAGTCTGTTAGAACTATATTGGATGGCCTAAGTTTGGCCTGGAACCCGCTGCTAGAACAAATCTTTCTGAATGTGTGAATGGAAATAATTGAAAGTGCAGACCCAGTGTCTAGTGCCATAACCAATGGAACTCCTTGCAACTTCACTTTAAGTGACAGTTTCTTTTTGAGTGGCTTGTGTGTGCCTGTCCTATAAATGCTTCTTCGTGAAGCACAGAAACCCACCCTGTTTTGGCTGGGGACCTTTCAGGCGCAATTCTTCTCGGGGTTGTACCTTCTGATGGCCCAGACACACAGCTGCTATGTGGCCTTGCTTCCCACATGCTCTACAGATTGCAGAACGGATCCTGCAGTCGGTCCTCTTGTGGTGACCTCCACACCTGAAACACTTGGGTACAGCTGAAGACTTTTCTTTGCCTTCCTTCTGCTTCCTTTTTTGGCTGGGTAGAAATGATCCACCTCTTCTTCAGGATCCTCTTCCGAGCTCTCCTGGACTCCCTCATGGTGCACGGAAACAGCCTCTGGGGTACTTCTGATAGGCCTCATATTCTTGATTGCCCCACCTGCTGCCTCTTCTGCAGTAACCTCTCTCAAGGCATCTTGGAACGATATGTCTTCCTTTGCAAAAAGTCTCTGCTGCAAGTCTCTGTTTCTAAGCCCACATACAAACCTGTCTCTCAGCCTTTCTTCTAAGTCTTTAAACTCACAAGGCTTAGCTGCTCTTCTCAAAGCTGCAATGTATTCTTTAGCTGATTCACCAACCCATTGATCCGTCTGTTCAAAAGTATGTCTCCATGCAATAACAGACAACTTGGGCTGAAAATGTTCTTTTAGTAATTTTTTAAAATCTGTGTAGGTAACAGATTCAGGAGGCGCAGGGGCTGCTAAATTTTCAGCAATTTCAAATGCATCTTGACCACAAAGACTGAGCAAAGTAGCGGCCTTTAAGCCATCTTCTCTTACTTGGTTTATTTTCAAGTAGTTTTCTACTCTGGCCACATAAGACTCCCATCTTTCTGGGTGCGTGACATCAAATTCAGAGAGCCTTCCTATCTTTGCCATTTTCTTTTTTGTAAGGAAAGGGTCTATCAGCCAGCTTACCTCCAACGACGCTGTATTGGCAGGCAGGTGCTGAATTTAATGCCATCTTCCTAGCTGTTCTCCGGACTCCTGGGTAAGCTTACAATTCTTTTAATTGATTGTAAGGCATCCCACCTTCGTCGCCAGTGTTGAGTCCTCAGCTTAATGGCAAATAATCACAGAGCATCTCGTAGTGTCAAGAAGCCTTTATTGTTGTTTCTTCAGCTCCGTTTCAGCTCTGAGGCACGCAGGCCTCTCTGCCTCTCTGCCTCTCTTAAGAACGCTTCCCCAGACAAAATAGCAACATTTGGCGTGCTTCGCGCCTCGCGCATGCGCGCGAAGCCGTCGCCAACCTGTCTGGTCGCGGGCAGCTTGCAACTGCCCAGGACCGCTGCAACGTCCCAAGCCTGCCTTTGCAGGCTCAGGACACAACAACACTGATAGACTAGTTGCAACTCACTGTCAAAAAATAGTTGCAGACCACTGAATAAACGCTCGACCTCCTCTGCTTCTCCACAAAGAAACAATGATTGTAACTTTGCAAATATGATGAATAAAGACATTAGAGACTTTTAAAAGGAGAGAAAGGAAGCAGCAGCAGAGTTAGATTCAGAAAACTGAGCAGGGGACGAGAGAACGGCAAACACACCTTAACTTAACTTTTATCTCCCTTTGCCCATGAACCACAAAGCAGAACTCCTGACTGCTTATAAGGACAATATGAAAATAGCAACAGCTACATTTTGGTTCACTTGCAAGATTACAGGATTGGTTTTGTTGCCTTCACTGCATGCTTCTTAATGCTTCTAATATAAACTCTAAAATACAGCCCTTCTTTACCATTCAATGGTGAAGTGGACTTCTTTTTCTGCCTCTATCTGTCTTCCTCATACACATTCATAACATTCAAATTTATAATGTAATCTTACTTGCCGTTCCATATTTATGAGAGCTTTTGATGGGTGTTTCTTTATGTGATAATATCAGGCAGAATGCTAACCCATTGCCTCAAACCACTGTAAAGTCGTTTTCTTACATAATTGACATCGGCATATTCTTTCATTATACAAGATTTAGCACGCATCTGCTCCACCATTGCACAGCAATAGATGACTTTTTCCAGTGCTTCCTATTATCAATTCAAATTACCCCCATTTCCCGAAGCTACTGTATGGATTTTACAGTTGACAGTAAGGGAAAAACACAGGAGCATAATAACTCTCTTAAATTATTCAGGCCTAGTTAAACCCAGTTTGGTCTCGACTAGAAAGTAGATGCAGGAGGGGAAAGAGAAGTAGAGAGAAAGAGCAAGAGGGAGGGAATGAGAGGAGAAAGAGCTTAGCCATTCATTGGTTATAAAATCCAGCCATCTCCAGAGTGAATTATGAAATGTGCCACCTGCAAAAGAGGCTGGAGGTCTTTAATCAAAGTGAAAACTCTGTCATACTACAACACATTCCTTTCAGTTAAGGTAATTGGGTTCAGCAAGAGGCTAAGAGGAAAAGTTTGAGATGACACAGCGTCTATCATCTTCTACCTTTTGGATGTCCCTGCCCTTTGCAGTACCCTCCTCTTCTTCCCATGAAGCTGCCTATCATCACCTGTTGTTTTTGCCCACAGTGGTATAAAGATGGAAGGTCATCACTCATTCCACCGCCGATCTGTCTGTACATCTCCTGGCCTCAGATACTATTGGCAGGGACATTTGGAAATAGATGTTTGTGCAACTGCACCGTGAAACATGGAATAAATCGTCCGTCATAGCATAGATGTGTGCCATAAAGATCCAAGAATGTTTTGATATCATTCTTTGAAAACCAAATATCTGTTCTTACTGATGCAAGGAAGAACATGAAAATATGAAGGCAGAATGTGATAAAGCAGACCCTGTCCAAATCAGTGCCCTCCATCCTGCCCAGATGTTTTAGACAACCCCATTTACTTCAGTCAGCAGTTATGGTTATGGGGGAAGATTGAACTGAAATCTAAAGCATGTGAAATGAGAAGGGAAAGAGAATTTGAGAGGTTCCTATGCCCCATATTTAAGGTTACTTCACTTTCCCAAATCCCATCTCTTCCTCAGAGATACAGGTTGCCTCTTCCCCAAAGCATTTATTGTCCTAAGCATTGGATTGCTCTATTGTTTTTGCTTTCCTTGTGATTAAAACACCTCTTCAATTTTTCAAAGACGAGCATAGTTTCCAAAATGTTCAGTTACTGAGAGAATCTGCCCCCTTACAAAGTAATGTGGACCAACATTAAGTATTGATTTATATTTTTTAGGAAATTAAAAACAGATCCTCACCTTTTGCTTGCCAATGGCAGTATGGGCCACTCACTGCTTTCTATGCAGGATGATTGTCGTCCTCCACTACAAATGCATCCCACGCTTGTATTTTCCAGCAGGGATTCAAAACTAAGACTTTCTGACCTGAGCCATGTTAAACCCTTCAGAGCAGATGGTCTCCAGCATTTTGTTGCTTTTTAGTACTGGCCCAGCTCTGACTGGCAGCAGTGCTTGCACACCTTTTTCCTTTCAGAATCTGTTGTTGCTGTGGGCAGCCGTATCGCCCTGGACTTCTGGGGTTCTCTGCTGGTTGGTTGGCAGTTGCTGGTTGTTGTTTTTTTTCCTCTTTATCATCTTTTCCAGTAACCTTAGATGCTCATGTCTCATTCATCCCCAGTTTTGATTTCTGTCCAGCTTGGATGAAGCAAGCTCCTTTTGCTTTCCTACCTTCTGCCTGCAGTACTGCAAAACTTCTCTTCCATTCAATTGTCTTTCCTTCCCCTTCCTCTTCCCTTCCCCTCCCCATTCCTTTGTTTTCTATGAAGCTGAGTTTATAATTCCTCCTTGCTACAAAATTTCAGTGGACCCACAAAGGACATAAGAACACCCTTTTCCTATTGTTTTGAATATTGTAATAATAGTAATTTATTAAACTTGTATATTGCAGTAGTAAACTTTGTGCAGAATTATGATGGGTCTATAAGAAAAAAAAAGTTTGTATGTGTGTGTTGCTTCCAAAGGCATCGGCTATAAGTGTTACCTTTCTTGCATGGAGGAGAAGAGCAAAAACCAAGGGAATGACCAATAATGACTTCTGTAATCTAGACAAAATACCAACCTGGATCTGTTACTAATCCTCTGTAATCCAGCCTGGAATTTCTGAAGTTGGTTTTGGAAACACCTAGGAACAGCATAGGACCCAAGTGGTTTAGGAATTGCACTAAATTTTAAACTGAAGCATGCACAAAGATTACCAAATATAGCTGAAAATGGCATTTTAGGCCATCAAATCTAATTGGTTGCTCAGTGTAGGAATTTGCATTAAAACATTCCAGAGAATGTTTTGTATCCAACAAAGGTGAAAAAGTCAGCATAGCAAATATAATTTCTGCCTTAATTATTTTGTAGAATTTTCAACAATAGGATGTTCTCAAATAACTTTTAGATGTATATAAGGAACTTATCCTATCTATATATTATTTTAAACCAAACAATAAGGTAAAAACTTGTTTTTAAAATGCTGCTGATTTGGTTGTCCTATTCATTCAAAAATGATAGCTGTTTTGATATTGACATCCTGATTTACTACTACAACATATTTATTTTGAGGGAATACTTTCATGAGCTCTTGATTTTACAAATAATTGGTATCCATATAAAATATACTTTTGTACATAATATGAAACAGAATAATTTGTTATGTGGTTTTATGTCAGGAGGGAAAAATCAATCAACCTTTTTAGTATTTATAAATCAGTGTAATTATTTAACATACTAATTACAAATTTCAAGTACTAATTTTACTAAATTACTCCAGTTTAATTGGACCAATCTTTTATAAAGAGTTTCACTGCTGACATAAATAATCTGAGTCTATATCTTGATTTAGATAATGCATTTCAAGATTACCATTGAATAGATTATTATATGTTTTATGTAGTAAAGAGAAATTATTGTGTCAGATTCAGATTTAGGCTGATGCAGGTGTTCTACAAATCTGTGAAGAAGGGAGCTCTGAAAAGCCATTTCAATATCTTTTTTTAACTGCTAAATTATAACTGAGTTCACCTGAATGCAGTTTCAATAGCTCAGATACTAGAAATCCTTTGCAGTGAAGGATCCCAAAAAATGTGAATTTCTGTATTTGCACATATATTGACAATGTCCTTGTACGTTTTTCTATTGCATGGGTAATAGAGAAGAGGGAGGAAACCAGCTCTTCTCTCTATTTGCAGGTTTTGTAAACATCTACATTTGACTCCTTGAGGTATAGTGTAAAAATCCATGGGATTTCAAAGGCTCTATTCTAAGTATGAATGAAGCCATGCCAATGATTTATACAATCTTAGCTTCATTTAGCCATCACTGATGTGATAAATCACTAATGAAGATGGGCTTTATAGTGCCACAACAGTGCTGAGTAACACTGTAGGATGCTGTAAATCATTAGTTAGGAAATAGCCTATGTTTGGATCCAGCCCACAGTCTTTAATTAACACCTTAAAATGTTGCTATGGCAGCTCTTGAGGTAAATGTATCTCCTATCCTGATCTCTTCAAGAAATTTGGTTTCCTTTTTTAAAGAAAAAGGTTATGACAGTGAAGAGTGGATTTAAAAAATAAAAGGAGCTTTGGGGAGACAGGGATGAGGAGGATAAGGTCTTACCAGGTGTCTCCATTAGGAACTGCCATAGAGGTATCAAAGATGTGTTTTTTATACAAGAAAACACTGTTCTTAAGAATTCAGTTATTAGGTAAACAAGTATTCATGAAAAGATTCTTGCCTTGACTGAACTTAAGCCACTGCTTAACCTGCCTCCTCCATCCCAACAGAATGGCAACTTTAGAACAATTTACCCATAAAGAGATGCATTTCCAAATGGAGTACATGGATTTAAAAGTTCTCAGCAATGTCCATGCTGGACAGGAATTCTGGAATTAAGGAAACTGTTCTAGAACAAAGGTATATTAGTTATATTTCAAACATCTTGGTGAAATTAAGCTCTTCAATAACATACATAATGAACTTTTAATATTCGAAATGATCCATAAGGAGGCTTACTATGGTCTGATCTGTACATTTGCTGGCTCCAGTGCAATTATGGGCACTAACCATTCCTTAAAGACAGGAACACAACCTATCCACTCCCAGTGTACCTAGAAAGCAATCTCATCTGTCTTTTCTGCTACATGTCAAAAGTAATGTTTTCCCAGTTCTGCTGGCACAGATGCTGTTGTGTGTTTGGTTGCTGCACTTTCATTGTAGGCAAAAGGCTCTGTTCTAATTGCTACTGGGCACTGTGACATAAGTAATTTTTCTTCCAACATCGATTGCTGTTTTCATGGCCATTTTGTTTTGGGTTCTAGGATGCTTGCTTCCTCAGGACAGTCTCCAATCACTGGATCTGTTTGGTTAACAAGATCACTACGTGGAAAAATGAAGGGCTGAGCTTTGTTTTCATTTTGTTTTTGCAAATTCCCTGATAAAATGGAAGTTTCTTTCTTTCTTTCTTTCTTTCTTTCTTTTCTTTTTTCTTTTCTTTTTTCTTTCTTTTTCTTTCGCCCAACTGACAAATAAAACTATCTCCTTGACTCCCTTCTTCCTTTTTTAGCATTGCACGAGGGGATGCACCAAAGGGGAAGGTGTCAAGTATAAGGAGTCATTGCAGAGGGTCTCATACAAAAAGTCCATCAATAGAAATTACATATCGTTAAAGATGTCCCCATAGCAAAAAAGGTGATGGATCCTTGCTTTTCTAACCCAGAAGGAAGAATAAAGAAGCAAGGAATCTATCAAATAGGGATTATGATAAGCATACTCAAGACACATCAGATCATGTCTGTACTAAAGCAGAGAATATAAAATCCAGTGGAGGATTTCTTAAGCCAACTTTATTTCCAGCTGATTCATGCATAGGAATGAAACAGCTTCAGGTTTCAGTGTGGAAAAATCCTATTTCTGAAAAGAAAGTTGTTGCTGAAGAATGTTAAAGAAGCACAGATCTACATTGCCTGCTATTTTACCCTTTTCCATATTCTTCAGTATTGAACAGTGTGTCCAGATGGCAGGTTTCAAGAGCTACTGAACAAAATGCTTTGTGAAAAGATTCCTTTTTTTTCTCAAAATATTTTCTCATAGAATAAAAAAAAAGAGGAAAACACAGGGAGGTCACAAAAGAGAGATTTTATGAAAGAACAAAGTATGTGAAAAGTTTTGTCTGCAATTATTTTATATTTGAAATACAGGATTGGGTTTTATTTTACCTTAAAGATACGCTATCAGAAAACTAAACATAGAACTATTCATTATAACAAGTATTATCTGTTGTTTTTCATCTTTTTGAAAACTTAAAACACCTTCTGCACTTAACTCTGAAACTCTCATTTTTTCAGAGGATGATAGCTGATTTTTAACTCATCTAATTTCTTCATATGTGAAGAGTATTTATACATTTTCCAAATATTGGGAGATCTCACAGCAAAGGTGTTTGAATGAACATTATAGAGTGATTAAGCAGGCTAAATGTTGGATGTGCAAAGCCAGTCAGGTGGGCTCTTTGGTTTCTACTGACCAGAAGGAGTCAACAGGGTGCAGATAAAAAGTTAAGGATTTACTCTGTGTCGCTTTTTGCCTAGGATATGATAATCTGCCCTTCTTTCCACACATGATGTTTGACTTTCCTCCTTAAGATGTAATGAACAATATGCTAGGTTCACATTTATGATGGTCACAATGTCCCTTTTGCGACCTTCTGACAAGCAGTCAATGGGGAAGCCAGATTCACTTAACAACTATGTTACTGATATAACAACAGGGATTCACTTAACATCTGTAACAAGAAAGGTCACAAAATGGGGCAAAACTCACTTAACAATTGTTTCACTTAAGAACAGAAATTTTGGGCTCAATTGTGATCATAAATCAAGGATTATCTATAATGTATTTCTTCCAATAAATCTCCTTTCTGTTGTTGTTAAAAATCATCTTCATTAATCATGGCTCAAACCAGATTTCCATTTTAGGAATACTTAGGCCAGTGATGGCGAACCTTTTAGAGACCGAGTGCCCAAAAACTGGCCTTGCCCCCACTCTACCCCCTGCCCTGCCCCCACTCCACCCCACCCCACCCCACCTGACCTGCCCCGCCCCCACCCTGGCCACTCACCACCTCCAGGGCCCGCCACAGATTGCCCAGCAGCGCCATGGTGGCCACGCCCTCTGCCTGCGCCCCACAGCATCAACTGTGCATGATGGGGCATGAGAGCAGAGTCTTGTCTATGCTGCCTGGCTGCCATGTCCTTGGCTGCACTGTTCCACGTGGGCCACGCTTGGGGGTGATTCTCCTCCAGGGGGACTGATGGTGAGGAGGGGATTGTGGGGGGAGGCAAAGCTGGGGCAATGGCACGTGTGCCCACAGAGAGGGCTCAGAGTGCCGCCTCTGGCACCCGTGTCATAGGTTCGCCACCACTGACTTAGGCAATACTATGCTTCAGCCTGCAACACTGAAGAGGAGAATTTATGTATACAGAGTTTTAAATGCTGTTTATTGGTACAGTCAGTCAGCAAAGTATGTGACAACAAGCCTCCAACATCTTTTAATGTATTAGGAGTCAAAAATAGAAAGGATTGTACTGTAAGCTCTGTGGGGGTGTAAATAGGATGGATTTCAGGATATCATACCTGTTCCAGAATGAAACTCCCTAAGAATGGAAATGGAAATAGTGTAACAGAATATGTGTGAGGAATTTGTATCAACTGCCAAAGGACTGAATAGTTTAGAAAGCTTCATTCCAACCCTCATTTCAGTCGCTAATCCAGCCCAAGAATAGGACGCATGGCAGTAACTCAGTGGAATAGATACAACAATAGAACAATATTTATGAGGGAAAGAGAACATATGGTACAATGTGAACAATGAGAGAGAAAAAGAGACAGGCAGGCAGAGACGGAGAGGTAGAGCGGTACTGGAACAGATTCCTAGGTCATAATCAGCAGGTTTAAGTAAAGTGGTAACATGAACAGCAGGTGGCATTACTGCTTTCAGGCATAGTATAAATACTTCTGCCAATATGCTGGTTTTCCCATGGAACTATATGGAGTAGCAAAGATATGGAATTCTGAAACAATGGTGCTGATTCACATATTACATTCTAACTAGCCATTTTTATCAAGTTGATCATCTGTAGTGATGAGCACACAATTAAGTACTTCTAGCAAGTGAATTGCAGTTACCAGGAATATAAAGATGATTGAAACAGTTCTATAGAAGGCATATATCTTTAGCCCGTGGCATTCCAATTCAATGTGCATGGAATCCCACTTGAGATGGCTGATGTTCTGTTAACTTGGCAATGTAATTGCTTGCTATGTAAAATCTGAACTATTTCCAGCTTCTTGGATGATTAGGAGGTTGTCAGTCATATTAAACTGTTAATATTGGAGAAGAAAAAGAAATGCACGTCCCTATCATAAAGCAGGACAGAGGGTGAATTGGTAGTAGACAATGCTAGCCCCACACGTAATTTGTAATAATTAATCATCTTCATCCTGAACATTAAAAAATCTAGGCTTTTGGTTTGCCCTTTGATAGTAGTTTCCTTTAACCTCAGTAAGAAAGAGTAAATTGAGTAAGGCTCAAAGTTCCCTTAGCTAGGATCCAGGGATCCTTAGACAGTTCATTAAAAATGTATATATGAGGACATCTAATAGCATCAGTAATTTTATCTAGTAGAATACACATGTTTTGTGACTAAATGTTTATTTGTATACATTGTCCCAGTTGCCTAATATTGATTTTCTTTTCAAAGTCTTGTGTCAGGGAAGACAGGGTGTGACTGATTTTTGTCTCCTTGTTGCAACCCTCTCACCTTTCTTCATTATACTTTTAATGTAGCAAATGCTTGTAGATTTCCTTCACCCTTACAGCATTTGAGGATTAGAGGAGAAGGTAGGTACAAATTTGCCAAATGTTCAGTGAGAGAGGAGTAGACTGACATCAGATTATTATCAGGAACAATTCCTAAACCACTGGCATACACAAAACTATTTCCGTTCTGTCGTTTTTAGTAGAAACCATTCAAGAGGTTTCTTTAATGGTTTAAGGACAAATATGATAGCTCTGTAACTATCTAACTGGAGCAAGAGAGGGAGATGAAGGGGCAAGAGAAGGATAAAAGAGAAAGAAAACAGAGGGAGTAGATCAAAGATTCTGTGGACTTTAGATTTTGCAATATGGCCTCGGCAAATTACATTCAAAACTTATTTTAAGTATACTAGCATTTCAGTTACACGTATGACGAGAAAAAATTATAGAACTCTGAATAGTTTCCTGACTGAATAGATTAAACTGGTTGTTTTAAATAGTTATGTCTGTACTATGATTCCTATATCTCATTGAAATTACTTGTTTTCTTGCTTCACGAAGAAGATATGTAAATTCCTTTTGCCAGGGGAAAAGCAGAGTTAATATGCTTCAATATCTACCCCCTACCCCCTCGGCTTGTGTGTAACTTAAAGATTAAGCATGTTTATTACCACATGAGCAAAGTATTATATTACTCTTCATTATAATTATTCCAGTAAAGTTATTTGGGTTGGCTAATCTATTGAGCATAAACAATGTTTTGATTTAGAAATATTTTGTTTTATCAACCAAACTCCCAAATGGAACATTTGTTATGCAATTGCTGGTCTTCATTATTCGCACTTTTTTGCAAGGGGAGTGGGTGGCATCATTTATTTGGACCGTTCTTGTTTTTTCTCATGGCTTCTTTTATAGTATTTCTTTCCAAAGGAAAAATCACTGAAGAGGAATGGAGAGAAGAGCTGTACAATGCTTTTTACCCAATAGCACTAGGATCTTTCCTTCCAGAATTATCCTGCGTTAAATTAGCCTCTCTCAATATGTGAAAACTTTCTATTTGTCATTACTTTGATCATTTGATCAGTTCTGTGCAATTTTTAACACTGCTTTTATTATTCTAAAGATTCATTCTTATCATAATGTATTGTTTGAATGGCTGGTTCTTCAGCTAGATCATGTGAGCTAAAATTCTGAGCAAGTGGAGGAGAATAACTGTGGAAGATAGCTAAAGACAGAGAAGGCAGGGTCTTGACAAGCAAGGCAGATGAATTAGTATCTCTGTATGGCAGCGGAAGGGGGAGAAGAACCCCTCCTCATACTGATTGAGCTTCTGCACAGTAATAGGCACCTGCCTTGGGCTGGGAGGAGGCTAGTTTGCAGCAACAGCTGGTAAGAGGCCTAAATATGATTAATTAATGCTGCAGGGGGAAAAAATCACAGATGCAATTAAGATTTATGATATGTGGGAAGATGCAGGACACAGAAGAAAGGAGGAGGCAGATAACTTCTCATACTAAAAGGTGTATGTAAGAGGGCACCTGAAGCTAGAGGAAATGAAGGACATGCATATGAGATTATAAAGATGATGCAGAGAAAAAGAACCATATGTCTTACTACGGTTCTTAATGGTTAGATCAGTGGTTCTCAACCTGTGGGTCGGGACCCCATTTGGGGTCGAACGACCATTTCACGGGGGTCGCCAAACAATGCAGTCCGCCATTTTTTTCCCCTTTTCCTTAGCTGTGCTACTTACTTTTATTCTATTGGCTTTTGAAAGCCAATAGAATAGACTCTCTTGAATAGAGTCTAATTCTATTGGCTTTCAAAAGCCAATAGGAATTGTCCAGGCTGTCTCTGCCCAAAAGTCCCATTCTGCAAATGGTGCTGCACCAGTTGAGTAGTCCTCGACTTACGACTGGTTGAGTAGTCCTCGATTTACGACCGGTTGGGGGTCGTGGCATTAAAAAGGTTGAGAACCACTGGGTTAGATGATAGATAGATAGCTATTTATTGAAAGCCTAACTTACTTTCTATGTAGAACTTAGAGTGCAACCAGAGATAAATACTCAGAGATTGTTATACAATCTAATTTTGAAACATGCATTCTATTATGATGAGGGAAAGATTAAAGGTAAACTTATTTAAGTCAGGCTCAAGTTCTGGTGAATAGGCAAAGTTAATACAGGATTGTACTAACCAAGTTAGTACATGGATTGTGACAAAATCACAAGGCTGTTGGCCTTGACTTAGAATTCAGAACAAGAGAAAAAGCAATGGTAGCACACTTTCATATTACTTTTTTGGTCTTAACACTACTTTGCTTCTTAAAGATTAGCCAAGACCATGTCCTTGGGCAATGAAGAGATTGACTGACTGATTGGATTGATCGATTGATTGATTGATTATGAGCCATCGTCATTTCTGACTCCTGACAACTACATAAATAGATTTTCTCCATGATGATCTGTTCCTTACCTTGTCTTTCAGGTCTTTCAACATTGTACATATTGACCCTATAACTAAGTCCTTTCACCTTATTGCTGATTAAATGAAATTTCTCTCTCTTTCCCCAATAATATTGTCTTGGCCTTGGTCAGCACCTTAGGAAGGTAATAGTGGGGTGCTGACATGGAATACAGGAAAGAGAAATAACTCAAATCTTAGCCGGCAAAATATATAACAAATATATCAACATGACCTTTGTTTATGAGTTTAAGAAATAAAAAGAAGAGCATTATTTGAATTTGGTCATTTTAAATCCACATACTAACAGGAATTATTCTGCTACTTATTTGGAAATTTTAATCTATATGCTTATTTCTGTTATTTATTGATCCTTTGTTAGAGCTGCTGATGACGACATCGGTTATCAGTCTTTTAACATACGACAGTTAACTTCTTCTTGGCTTGTGCCTTGCCTCTTTTTTTTCATACCATTGTCTCTTTCTTGCATATGTTATTTGTAACTTGCTATCTGTATGATTTTTTTCCTAGTAAAGAATATGATTAATAATTTATTTTATTTTTAACAGTCATTGGATCTGTCACAGAGAATAATAAGAGATTTCAAACTCAGGGGCATCAGCTAGTCACTGGCATAATGTGCAGTGATTCGAAATCTCCAGCTTGAATTTTGTCTCCATCACAGAGTTGCCTGTTGGTCTTAAGCAATAGGTAAAAGCTTTGTGCAAGGTTTCCAGGTTTCCAGAAAAAGCAGGGGATGAGGAAGAATGAAGATTTCCCCAAGTTAGGCCAGATATTATAATCATGAAAGTCAATCTGGTTCAAGTTGGAAATTATAGATCTCAGATTACTTAGTCCCTGAATATTAGGTGAAAACTGACACAACTGACAAATGCATTCAATGGACAAATGCTATAATCACATTGAGGCTGACCAGCACTGGCTGATAATGGCACCATGTTGTCTATCCCTGATTTATAACAAGAAATCATAAAGGGCTGTGGTAATGACCACAGAAAGAAAAGATGAAATGTTTCTTTGAGTACTTTAAAGCTAAATACAATTATTAGATTACAAAAGTTCTTTTTAAAGAAATCCTATTTTTTTATTTCTGTTGATCAAAGATTTCAATATTATAGCCAGATCTACCAAAAAAAATTTGCACCCCATTCCTAAGGATTTATATACAGAAGCAAGTTTCATGGCATGGACTGGGATTTATTTTCAAAGAATCCTTTCCTTTCCTTTCTGTTTAATACTCTGCCCCACTCCTAACAAACACTGGGAAAGGTACAAGTCAAGTGTAAAAACTCAAAATAAAAGTAAATGTAAAGATCAGCATTTACAGTAAAATCGTTAAAAACTCAAAAGATATCATCCTTAAAAGTAATCTAATCCTAATCCCAATCTAAGAGTTCAGCTAAAGTACTTTAGTCTTTCTGCAAATATCTAATGGGTCACAACCAACCATACTTCCACATGGAGAGGTTTTCTCACAATAGGGACTGCCACTGAGAAGGCTATTCTATTGCTTTGCATTTGAATTTCACAGGGAGAGGGAATCTGAAAGAGTCTTTGCTTTGATGATAACCCATGTTTCCCTGAAAGTAAGACCTATGCTGAAAATAGGCCTTACCTAAAAATCAATCTGGGCTGGGGGGGTGGATCTTACCATTGCAGCCAGGCCTCCCATGCATTGACACTTGCCTCACAGGAAAGAGCAGCTTCATTCTGCAGATGAGAATAGACCTCGGCCTGCATTTCATAGTCAAAAGCCTTTCCAGAAGGCCTGTGTAGCTGAGAACTGAGAAATGGATTGAATCCATAGCTCGGTTCTCAGCTGCAGATGCTTTCTGGAAAGGCCTCTGACTGCAAAATGCAGGCCAAGTTCCATTCTCAGCTGCAGAATGAAGCTGCTCTTTCGGCCTCAGAAGAAGTGGGTCAGCTGGGTGGGGCTGTCAGTGCCACTGCAGTGAGATGAGTGGAAAAGACATCCCCCCCTGAAAATAAGACCTGGTGCCACTTTTGGAGGGAAAAAAAAAAGACCAGGTCTTATTTTTGGAGAAACACGGTAGGATCAGACAATTGGTTTGCGTGATGCATCCCAAAGTTCTATTATAAAGAGCTTTAAAGATAATAACCAGCACTTTGAACTGGGCCTAGAAGTTAACTAGCAACCAGTGCAGCGACTTCATATAAGTCATTATTTTAGCCAGCAAATGTTGTTTCATCAGATGCTAGAACTATCTTCAAAGGCAGCCCAATGTATAGCAGAATACAGTAGTCTGATTAAGCTATGATCAGAGCATGGATTCTTTTTCAGGGCACCTTGGTTCAAGTTGGATCACAATTGGTGCACTAGGAATAAGTGGCAGTGGATGCCCCAGTAATTGTTTCCCTTGCTTTAGTTTCGGAGAAGGAGGCTCTTGTGGTTAGGATGCTGGGTTGGAGATTAGCAAAGTCAAGGAGATTCTGCAAGTCATGAACTAGCTCCTTTAAGGGAAGCACAACCCTGTCAAGAATAATTATCAGGACTGATTTTACTAAGCTACTAGTCCTAATTACTAGAAACTCTGATTTATTCAGCTTGTTTAACCCCATCCAGATCCTCAAGCCTCTAGGCACCAATCAGGGCTTCTTGAATTATTAACTTCATTTTTTCTCTACAGTACAGATACCCTTAGTACAGATACTCCATTTCATTCTTTGCTGAACAAATCACAAAGCCTTCACATTATTTTTCTATAGCAAGTTGATTAACACCTTGTTTTAATCTGTCTCCTCTCTGGTTGTTTCCATCCCTGAATCCCCTAGTGTTCATGTACAACAGCGAGGAGAGCACAGGGAAATCCTATTCCAGCTGTATTGCTTGCTCCACTACTGTAAGGACCCCCTCAGTGGCATTTCTTCACTAATCTTCCATTTCTTGCATTTAATCACACAGGCACATCTGTGGGCTTTAGCAGAGTCAGCGAAGCAGGTAGCAGCAGGTGTAAGAAGCTGCTGAGTCTGGTTTATATCATGGAAACAGAGAATGAAGTTAGATGGGAAAGGGGGAGGAATAGAAAAATGGCAGAAGTTGGTAGACCACTGTAAAAGGCAGAGGAATGTCTGTGCCTTGGGGCATTAAACGCTACCATTACTTTCATTCCTAAATCCTTATGAAAGTTTCATATCAGTGTGCAAGTGTTTTCACTGCAGTGGATTTTGTGATGTTGAAAATACAAGAATTCCTCTCTCCCATTGCAACTGTGATGTGAAAAAAGTGCCCAATATTTCATCTTCCCTTCATGCTTGCTAATGGTTTCCTCCCAAACTGCATCACATTAGATTAGGAAAAGGACTGATAAAGTGTCATGGTAATATGTCCCTGGTGAATGCAAGTTCCCACCAATGACCAAATGTCCTAAAAAAACCCTCTGTGGAACACTAGTTGTGCATATTAAAATTGCAATTTTTTTCTGTACCACACCTGAAACAGAAGTATATTGGCTTATGTGCCCAACATAATCTAAGAGTGGTATTGGAATCCTTTGTGAAAAATTCATTGGCCTCAGGTTTACATGAACATCCAGGGATTTTAGATAGGCTTGCTGACTTCTCCTTCAGGTCTCAGATGAGTAGCAATATGAGAGTTTATGAAAAAAATATACAGGAGGAATTCCATATTAATGCCTCATTTTATATTGTTGAACAGAATAATAAATTATACTGGGAACAGCTTTCTTTTAAGATGTAGGGGATAAAAAGCTATCTAGGAAGGGAGTGCCTCAAGCATTTAGAACATGGGTGTCAAACTCGTGATGTCACATGATGTGTCGTGACTTTTTTCCCATTGCTGGCAATGGGGTGGGCGCAGTTTTGGTGTGATGTATCCGGCCCACGGGCCAGCAGTTTGACACCTCTGATTTAGAATATATAAGTTCTCCCACAAAAAACTGTTCACTGTTTAAATAGACATAAAGCTTTAAGCTTCTTTCTGCAAATACTATAGCCTCCCTTTGCTTGTACAAGAGATTATTTGGATAAGATACCTATTTTTGACTATTTGAGCTTTCCTGGAGAAGGCAGTATGCTTTTCTTTGAGGACACCTCTAAGGCCCAGCTAAGCCTATCAAAATAGAAAAATTGCTGCCTTGCATGAATATATTAATATGAACAATGTGACATTGATTCCCAGCTCTATTTCTCTTTTCCATAAGAATCAATAAAGCAACTCACATACTTTAAAGGAGATCTGTGAGGGCCTCCAGGGACAGGTTCAAAATACAAGAGTATCCTTTGATTCTATATTAGAGTGCTTACTCTACTATAAATAACGCAGTGCCTGCTCTTTCATTAATACCATAGTTAAGGCTAGTGTACCTAATTAATTTATGTGCTGGAATCCTTCCCAGCTTGACTGTTATAGTGTACCTACAGTTGTCCTGAAAGCAGTTCAGTGACTGAAACTTAGTCAAAAGCCACAAGGATTTTGATTAGATTAGCAATGTAAAAATCATTACACATCAATTCTTAAAGAACTGCTGCTTTGGCTGCCTTTGTCACTTAGTCCGATACAAGTTTGTTTTGATGCATTAAGCCCTAAAGAAGTCAAGACATGGTTACCTGAACATTTCTCTATTAATTCTATCAAACTTTGATCTGTTGTGGAGGTCCTGTTGCTCATGTCATCCTGAAGTGAGGCCCAAACTTCTGTGTGTGGTTTGTTCATGACAACCAAGCCATCATAAACTTAAAGGGGCATATGATTCTTTTTTTTTAAAACAAGTTTTATTAATTTTCCAGTTTTACATCCAAATACTTAGGAAGCAGCGTGGTGATTGGGTAATCAATAGTTCAGTAACAAGATCTTTTGTACGTGTCTCAGGTTACATCATCAAAAATTTCCTCTCTATTTCCCTTATTATATCACATTCAAATTAATACATTTCTAATTATAACTCAATTAATTAAGGCATTTATCAATATATTTTAACTTTTACATATCCGTGTCCTATTTTTAAATTTTACCTATTTTCAATTACAGTATTCCAATTTAGCCTTTAATATCCATAATATTTAGATTTCGGGTAACCCAAATTTCCCTTATTTCATTACAAGATGGTTGTCATATCTAAAATACACATTGTTTACTTAAATACATTCTTACTTTATTTCACAAATATATTCTATTTCTCATCCTAGTACCTCATCATTTACTAATAAAGTATCCTTTATTGTCTCAATCCAAGTTCCGTATTATAATTCAAAACTATATTCTAATGGCTAATTTTCATTTCCCTTATAAATCTAAGTCCTAAATATTAAATCAATTAATATCTTTTAAAATCTCTTTAGCCCATTAAGTAAGATTTTAGGCTCTTCCATTATAAGTCAAAAAAGAAAAAAAATCCCATTTTTTAAGTCTAACTCTAGCAGGCTTCCATATCAGTGCCTTTAAATCCTCAAGTGGATCTCCTTTCATTCCTACACATGTTATTTGAATCAAGGGAGACCATCCAGTTATCATTTTTTCAAAGGAACTGGCCCCTTTATAATCATTGGATTATTGGCCTAATAGTTCAAATCTCCATGTTCAATTTAGAATATTTGTTGTCAGTTCAGTCTGGTCTTCTTCTTCTTCCGGTTTCATCTGGCTTGAGTAAGAGGTCATGTCCAATGTTGTGATTGTTGTTTGATGGTCTAGGTTATCTAGGTTCTCAATATACTGTGCTTGTTGATCTTTAGCACCCTGCATCTTAGTGTTGCTTTCTTCGGTTTCTGTTGCTTTTTGAACTGCAGATTTTTTAGTTGAAATCAATATTTGACTATCAAAGTTCTCAGTAGATTGTACTTGTTGTTCTTTAAAGTCCTCTTTGATATTAATTTGTTCCTCTTCTGTTGCTTTTTGGATTGTAAGTTCATCAGTTGAAATCTGGGCTTCATTTTGTAAATTTAAGGTGGCACCTTTGTCTTTCAATCTGGAATTCATTAGCTCAGTAGCTTCAAGGATTTTTTCAAGTATAAGTTTATAGTTAAGTTGTGGGTAGTATTCCTCCATTTCTATGGTGTTTACAGATAGTCCTTTAGTGGAGACTATTTTGATAAAAGTCAGTGAATGTCCACCTCCATTATTCCTGGAAGTTGTTTTCACCACCCAGCTGTTTCAAATTCTTATCTTTTTTAGATAGTACCAAGGACAAATCTAGGCAATAAGCAGGTCTCACAGTCAAAGAAATTCACTTGCTATACCAGGCTTCACCACAAGATGTTCCCGATAGCATGTAAACTCTTTTTCAAAACTCAAGTTTGGCTTTTATCCAGTTTAAAAAATTTTTTCCAGCTTAACAAGTAGATAAGGTAATAGGTCCCCGTAGAAATGGGAACATTTTGAGACCCCAAATATCCAAAAAGTGCAAGTTCAGTTATTTAGTTGTTTAGTTTAGTTGTTCTTTTCTTTTCAAAGCTTTATTTTCCCAAAGTAGGCAGACGCAGCCATGTTAAAAGGGGGGAAGAAATTTCAAGACGCTTTTCAGGAAGATAGTTGGGAAGCAAGAAAGGTAAGGCAATTACTCCACAGTGCTTTCTTTGTGCTTGGTGGTGATTTTGGCTTTCAGCTGGTACGGCTTAGTGATTGGCCATGTTGATGACCAATCTTTTCTCTGTCGGTCCAAAGGAGCTGCCTCAGATCAAACGGAAGGGCTGCTGCCCTTCTACGACCTGTCAAGGGTCCTCCTCACAGTCGTCATCCCTACAGGGTGACTTCTGACCCTTTTCAGGGTCTCCCAATGAAGAAAAACCAGATGGCGGAGAGAGCAGTCCTCCTGCCCGTCCGCCGGTGCTGCAATTGCAAATCGGAACCCAGAGAGGCATATGATTCTAATGATGAATGAATAAAATAGGAAGAGAACTATTTTTATAACACAAGGACTCTGTATTACTTTAAAAACAATTTTGGATCTTTGTGATTCTACAGTGATTCCTGTGTTCAAAATATAAGGCAATGTGATGTAATGGTTGTGGTCCTAGACTGGAATTGGAATGCTAGGTTCAAATGCATCCATAGGCATAGGCTTTCAATAGGTCACTTGGGCCAATCACTCACTCTCAGGCCAAAGTAGATCACAGAATTGTTTCTGTAGAAAAACATTGAAGGAGGGGAATGCTATGGGCTCCTGGATGAAAAATGAGATATAAATTAAATAAATAATTCAATGAAATTTATTTCTGATTCAGATTTATTTCCTGTTTTTTGAAACTGCAACAAAGATATGGCTGGTTCACCTTCCCATTTCTTACCAACTTTCCAGTTTCTGGACTTCCAACTTTTCCTCACTGGTGTTTAATAAGTCATGAAGTATAGACATTGGGAAGAGGGGGAGAATATAAGGATTTTTTTTAGAAAAAAAGGTAGGATATTCAGCAATGCATCTTAGGCCAAGCCAGTTATTTTTTAATCTCTGCTTTCAACATTCATTGATCAGCAGGTTTAAAAGTAGATCATGGATCATTTTCCAAATGTTTTTGAGTGATTGCAGGAATAGAAATAGTGGTGATATGAAACTTCCCAAATTGATAGAAATGACTTTTTTTTTAAGGATATGGGGTAAATGTGGCATTCAGACCAAGTTGAAAATTATGTGCCTTTTCACACTTAATTTTGGATTTAAAAAATATTTTTCCGACTATTGGTCTGCAGGCTGATTTCTTTCCTCCAAGAAGCCAATGTGTAATAATCTTTTAATTGAATAATGTCCTTCTCATTCTGATTGTTGTCTGTTTTAAATAAGCTGAAGAGTTGCAAAGACTAAGCTCTAGGCATATGTGGATTGTGATGCTCAATAACCAAATACCTTTGGAAAAAATGCAAGTGTAATAGTTTGTTGGATTTTTTTCCTTATATCCAATGTACAATTCTTTATCTCTGAATTCTGAAATCAAATTTTGATAATAAAAATTAATTAAGACTACAATCCCTTACTTTTTAAAAAAAAATCTAGAAGCATTCAATTAAGTGGGATTTATTTCTGTTAAATACATAGGTTTCCAGTATAGAATCTTGCTGTATGTTAAATGTTTATATGTGAATTACCCACCATGAAATTAATATGAATGGCATTTGGAATGATATTACCATTTCAGTACTGTGAAAATCTTCTCATTGATAATGCAAATATGTCATTTTCCCTAGTTCTATTCTTTACCCAATTTCTTCAGTGTTTGTTCATTCAGCATATTTTTTTCTTATTATTTCTACTCTGTATATAAAAAGCATCTCAAGGCTGCACTGCCAACCAGAATTGGCCTCACAATGACATTATTGACAGCTACTGAAAGGAAATGAAAAGAAATGCAATTAAATTAATATTTTCACAAATAATGTCAAATCATAAATGGAATACTGAAAGATTTTAATACAGCACTAGTGCAAATATTTTTAAAATATCATTTTAAGTTAATCTTTTAATAAGGATATGGCTGAAATTTCATTTGTATGTGTGCATTTCTTCACACTTACAGGCTTAAAATCGACTGAGGACAATTTTGACTGTTGTTATTTTAAGTATGGTAGTTGGTAACCAGTCATGCTGGTCTAGAAACTAACCAAGTAGAACCAAATAATACTCTAAGGAACATTAGGAGTGAAGATGGATGAGATAATGGTCATAAAGCATTTAGTGGCTCTAAAACTCCATTTAAACTCTTTCAGATTTTGCTTTAATTTGATTGATAAGTAGGGAAAAGAGTGTGCCATTAGTCTGCACTGTGTCATATTGCATCAGCATAGCACTTGGTTTGAAATATTTAGAACTGTGTGGTTCTATGGTATTTGGGCTGCTTACTACTCTACTCAGATGGTACCGCATGTAGAACCTGTGTACAGCATCACAGATGCAAACAAAACTTATAGACACTGTATTCCTATAGTATTAGTTCCTTAGAAATTTTCGAAAGCCTGGATAAATGCATTTAGCCCATTTTTTTCCATGGGAAGGTAAAGATTTCCCGATGTTTTGACTGAACACTCAGTATGGAAATGACATTCTTGGATGGAGGTTGCTTACAGTTATATGAGCCAAAACCCTCCCAAGAACACATAACAATCTTTTTTGAAACAATCCAAGCATGATAGGTTCAACATTCTTCAGAGATAGATGTATTTCAATGTTATGATGCTTGATTCAACTATACAACAATTACTTTAAATCTGGCCTTCATGACTAAAATCTTACTGACCATATTGAGAATATCTATCTAATAGGAAATCACCAGAGGGCATGACCAAATCATGTAGGCTAATATAGCTTAAAATTTATTGTATCGCCAGCATAGAAAGGTTGATAAACATTTAAACATTTACTGAGGAATCCAATAGACCACCCCCAAATGAATTAACTTCATCTTAAGATTATAAGAAACATATTCAACATTTTAAAAATCTGGAACCACTGAATTGGAGCATCCAATTATTTATTCTAAATCTCATGTAAATTGTCAAAATCTTTATAAAAACATGAAATAAATAGAATTGAGTGATTGGTTTTGTTTTTGAAAAACCTTTTTCTAATATGTTCAAAATTATAGGAGTTTCTGATGCTGTGAGTGCATCAAATCTAAATAGCATAACAAATATTTTAACTGAAATAATGCTTTTCAGCAGTTTGGGATATATTATTTTTGTAACTTCTCAAAGTCAGAAAAGATAAATTGAAAAAAAGGCTTTCAGTTCCATTTTCAGCTTACAATTTCCACAAACTACGTTTACCCAACATTTTTAGATAAGAATTAATCCAAAGGTCAATTTTTAGTGAAAACAAGAATCAAATTATAATTTCTTTCCCTATAACATCCAAACATATGAAGCTGCCTTTAATATTAGGAATAACTAAATTCAAAGTATAATTAGAACCAATTGCCTGCCAATATTTCAAAATGCACCAAAAAATAATTCTCTCGATATGCCCATACTGGTGGATATTTAGTCTCATTTTCATTCCAAAACAACCCCACAGTTAATGTGTATGCTCAATAGTACAACTCAAAGTATGGGAAATTAAAGTCCCCCCATATTCATATGGGAGTCACAGTTTAGAGAAAGAGAACCTTGGAGCCTGACCATTCCATTAAACTGTAATCATCTAAATTACTGTATCTTAATAGAATTAACATAGACATCCATCCTCCAATGTATACCAGCTGTGATGATATATTAATTTTCACAATATTTATTCCACCATAAACTCATGACTATTTTTTCCATTCACCTATGAATATCATTATTATTCTATATTTTAATTTTAAATATTCACTTCTAGTAGCATACTTTTTTTTAGAATGATCCCTAGATTTCTAAAAGAATGTAAGCAATAAACAAACTCCATTTTTGATAGATTTTTGTAGAAATGTTCTTACCAATTGGCCATATTACGTTATTCTGATTTACTCTATGTTCAGAACTTTTAAGGTATTTTCTGCAACTTCCACATTTGGTAAAGAAAGTTCATTCAACCATTAATAAGGCCCAAATTATCAACTGCATATAATTAATTTCCAGTTATTTGTATACCATGAATATTGCTAGATTGCCCAAATAAGACATACCAAAAGTTCCAGAAAGATGATGAAGAAAGGTAAAAGACAAATTCCACAGTAACATCTTCATTGATGAGGAAAAAGTCTTACTTGAAATAAAACATAGACATGCTAAAATAATAAATGTGAAGCACATAAATCAACATCAAAGGAATTTCTTTTTGTAACATACTGTATTCCAAATATGTAGTCTGTACCATATCAAAGCTTTTTGTTGCATCTAGTGGAATCAGTATACCATCTTTAAGGTTCTCATGCCAAAGCTATTGCCAACATTTTGTATCTACATAACAATGATAGTGAGAGATAATTTTAACAGTCTGTGGGGTCCTTAAGAGGTTTCAAAATAATCTTGATGAAATTATATGCAGCTCAATTTCAAAGTACTAATTATGCTGTCTATCGCTATTTTTATTTTTTTTAAATACCATGCTTCAGGAAACCCTCCTGGGCCAGGAGCTTCCCCAGATTTCATAGAATCAATTGTATCTAGTTTATTTTCCCTCAATGCTAAAGGTGTAAACAAATCTTTCAAATTAATTTGAGAAATTTTTAGAAGATTTACTCTATTTTTTCAAATGTTCAATCTCCTTATTTCATCAGTAATCCAAAAACTGAAAATGAATTGCACCTAGGTCATTAAATATAATACAGATGGAATCTTTAATTGCACATATTACTGTTTATTATGTTGTTACCATTGAAAAGCCAACATTTTTCCTTCTGCATTCCACCCTCCAAATTTATGCATAATTTGAATCAGAAGTGTACAATCGATCAAATTTCAGCTTTGCAGACTTTTAAATTGTTTAATAGTATAGTTTTTCACAAATATATACAGTATAAAAGTTTCTTAACCATTCTCTACAGGTTCCTACAAAAAGATTTTTCTTCTTCTTTTATTCCATGAAGCATATGTTATAGCACTGTATAAAAGTTTTAAAAGCATCCAGGGTTTATTAATATTTATTAAAAACATATTTTCATTGTTAATAAAAAAAACTACGGATCATCTATAGAAACATATTAAAATGCAATCCTAAAAGAACTTGGCATGTTTTCCTTCTTTTAAAAAAATGTTCATAAAAATTCTTTATGGTTGGAAATATTATTTTCCCTCACTAATTCCAACAATGTTCCTTGCCTGGAGAGCTTTAAGTTATTTCCCAGAGTGGTTCTCCTATGGGTTCTATCACAACTTGGCTTGGTCAAAAATCAGACTGAGATTTTAATAAAAGATGTTGCTTCAATTTCAATTGAGTGAACTTCTTTAGGAGAAAACAGTTTACAAAACATGTTTCCATAATGACCACTAAAGCTGCTAATGTTGCTCTATAAGGAAAATTTAAGAATTTTAGATTGTCTTGTATTAATACCCTTGGATCTGAATTAGCTCATCTTGACTTGCTGTCTATCTTTCTTTTTAAGATGTTTTCTTCATAAGATTCAAGCATCATTTTTAAAGCTTTTTTCTACCTTGAATCACTTTTTGTTTGAGTGTATCGACTTTAACTATAACCTTTCTGCTCAGAGACTACGTTTTATATATCACCAATCAGTCAAAATCTCATTCTTCCCCTTGGCTTGATTCTAGATCAGAGTTCTGAAGATAGTATCATTGTCTAGAAATCTCTCAAAGTACAATCAGTCAGACAACCGAATCAACAGCAGAATTTTCAGAAATACTTACAATAGTTGCTGTTTGGGGAATCCCATGCAGTCGAAGCATCCTGTGGTCACATGATTTCTATTTGTGACCACAGCCACGACTACATCAATGCATCATTGTTCAGTGACATCATAACTCTGAACGATTGCTGAATAAATGGTTGTTCAAGAGTGCTACCTGTATCTCAAATCTCAGGATAAATAACATTCACCCTCATCAACCTTTTAAAAACATTTTTAAAAACTTTCTGCGTCATCATTTCTACTTACAAAGAAACCTGCTGGTTTACCTAAGATGAAGACTAGACTCAGCACGTTTTAGATTTTATATTTTTTAAATATAAAAGGACTGATCATTATTTCCTTCTTCATCTTAATGTTCCCAGTACTATTTCTGAGTTTAATCAGTCTTGGACCAAAAATCTAATTTAAAAATTATTGTCTACCATACTTCTGGACATTATTTGGATTGCGATCCATTAAGATTTCATGACTTCCAGTAATATCAGGTAAGGTTCTTCCTCTACCCCTAAACCTTTCTCTCTCTTTTTTGGGGGGAGGGGCGGAAGGGTAGCATCTAATCTAATGGAAACTTTAGAGATCCTAAAAACTGGCATATTTTGTGACAGTTGGATTAGCATAGTGAATAGATTATTTTAGGACAATTTTTTCAACCTTTGTCCTAATATGGATTTTTGCATTTTTTTAACTGTTCAACATTGGAAGTAAATATTCAGCTACAATTCTCTTTATTCTCCTCCATGCTGCATATCAAAATAAAATCTAAATTTAAGCTGATCATAAAAACCCACATGATAAGGATATAGACTTATGTATTTACATTCACTTACTTCATATGAGACTCTGGACAGCTTACACTTAATAAAAACACAAAAGAACATCAAAAACAACATCGATAAAATATCATTATAAAAATGCAACAACCATACCTCCACCATCTCCTATGTAACTGCCTCCTACTTCATGGGGAAATCTCAATAAGTTAATATAAGTGAACACATTCTAACACTGATGGAGTTAACCATTATTAATATTTATCCCCATCTGTACCCAGCTAGAATTACCACCCTGCAGGGGAAGGGGTGGGGGGAAGAGCGGAAGTATTTAGCCATGTCTAATTTCCATACATTTCCATGTGTTCAGTCATGCAGATTTCCTATTGTTGCCTCTGCATACCACCCACTGCCCTTCTGGCTTGCTTTGTTGCAAATTTATCAGATGCAAAAATGAATTGATTGCAAGATTCAGAGTCAAGCACTGCAAATTTATCTTTGGGCAAATAGGTTCATTGTCAATAGTAGAACAGAATGCGATATGAGTAACATCCAGAGAAGAGCTCCTCTGGCTCCTACAACCTGCATTTTTCTTCAGGAGATGCAAACCGGGACAGTATATTTCAGCAAGTTTTCCCCAATCCAGATATTACAATTCAAAAATCAAAATGGGGAGAGGGAAGAAGAATTTTTCAAGCTAAGTTTCAAGCAAAGTATCAGAGAGTTGAAGGATATACAATTGGATCTTATGATGTAAGAGGAAGATGAAACGGGTAAACGGTTGGTCGCCATTTGAGGGAATCAGCTATTACTAATTCTATCCTTCCTGAAATAAGAGGTTCCTGGGTAACTGGCAAATCATTGTGTCCCCCCCCCCATCTAGAGACTTAAGCAAAGCTAAATCACCCTTTTGCAGAGGGGTCAATCTGTGTTCAACTGAGAGCAGGAGCTGGAGTTGTATGTCAAAAGAAGTTGATTTTATTTAGTACTATGTAGTTCACAACCAATAAACAGTGAAGATTCTTTTTCTAGAGGGAAATGCTAACTACCCAGTGATTAGCCATGGGCAAGATGGAAGGTCCTCAGGGAAACATCTAAAGTTTGTTAGCTTTAGAAATTATGCCTGTTGGACAAAGATAAAATTGCTTCTAAATCCCCTTATGCCTGAAGGACACAAAGATATACTAACCTCATGGATTTACACTTGCATTGTACTAAGTAGTTCCTGATCAGAGGACAGAAATAGAAATGCACAGAAAGAACCAGGGGCCACCAATTCACAAGAATAAAAGTAGTATAATTTAAAACATTTGCTTTCTAAAAGACTCAGGTAAATGTCCCCATCTCTGTCTTTACTAACAAAGTAGAAAAGGATTTCAAATAATGTTTCAGGCAGTTACAACACACCTGAAAGTTACCTGGTGAGCAGAGGATTATCTCAGTTGCTTTTGACTTCCTACAATATAGTCTTTTCTATCCTCTACACTCCATCACTCAAACATTTCAGTTTATATTTCAACCAGCCAGTTCAAGGATTGCAAAAAAAATGTAGGAGTGAATGCTCAAATTGTTAAGTTCTGGAGCTGAGCTAGGTAAGAATGGTGGTCTTCAACTAATGACTAATGAGTTGAAATACTATCCAACCATCTTTGGTACAGTAGAAAATTATACCATCATGACATTTGCAATTCTATTCTGCCTCTATTGTTGCTGTAGTTACTTCATTTACCTCCAGTATCATGGGTGACAAAGGTCCTTCCCATGTCTTCTTTATCACAGCATATATATATATATACTCTGATAACCCTCCCTTTCTCCATTCCTTGGTTCATCTCATTCCTAGCTCTGTTTCTATTGCAGAAGAATGATCAGTGTTGGGGAAGCATAATTTATGTCTGGACATGTTTCTGCCAGCTGAATCATTGGTGAATAGGAGATTAATGCAGCTATCTGGAAGAGTCTGAAGGCAAATTCATGGGAACATGACAAAAAAAGTTGTTGCATAAGATGTTTGTTCCCTGGTTAGGTACGAGTAAAGAAAGGTCCTACATTCCTGACTTTCTCAGATGTGAATCCTATATTGCCAACCCTGACTGTCTTTGTCCTCTTGTTCACATTCTATCTATTCCTAGACCACACCCTGGCTATCTGGAGGACCATTGCCTCTTTTGCAAAAAAACAACAATGAGCTGTCTGTGTAAGTTGCTGACAAAATAACAATCACTATATTTTGGAAAAATTGAGGGTGGGGCTTGGTCTGTTTATAAAGTTTATGTCTTAAGGTTTATGTACTCCCTTTTTAATCAAATTATTTGCAAAGTAGTTCTAAGGCCATGTTATTATAATAAAATTATTTCTGCATTCGTTCAAGCAGTCTCTGATTCTCTTGGCTCATGGATAGAGTCAGGATCTTTTTTCAGTTCAGCAGCCTGAGAATGTTAAGCCATTTAAACAAAATATTCTTCAAGGCAGAAAGAGAATTTCTTCTATAGTTTCCTTGTCTATAAATTATCTATGGACCAGGCTGATGTTCTCCGTGCCTCCATGTTTCCAACAATTTTAGCTTCCTAGGACAGAGTTCCCCAACCTTTTGGGGTTGGCAGCCTGGAGCGGGGGAGAGGGGGGGAAAGAAGGGATAGTTTTGTAGGGGGGTGAGCGCATTTGCATATCCATGCGCATACACAAACCATCATTGCTCAGCGAGTGGGGCTGTGAGCGCTTGCGCAAGTGGGGTCATGAGCGCCCGTGACGCTTGCAGAGACAACTAGGACTATGACATAAGTCATTATATGCATCATTTTAGGTCTCTAGTCTGTGATAAGCTAGCAATTTCTGGCAGAGAGAGATGAAGGAGATGCAGCTTTGCACAGCTGCTTCATTCTGGCCTAAGGATGGGCATAGAGGTCCTTTCTTTGCCATGATATTCTTCTTGGAAGGCAGAATATATTGTCTCTCTGTGGCCTTGTGTTTCCTCAGTTTTAGATCAGTTGATAATCTTCCGAGGAGAGCAAGAAAACCCTTTAAAATCTCTAGTGGATATTCATTTCTAATAATGACCCTCACGATAGGTTAGTAATGGCTCTGCTAATAGAGACTAAGTCAAGGGTGGCCAACTTACATTGTGATCCCTCTGAATTGCATTTGCTGCAAATTTGTTGCAAATACTTCACAAGGTTTTCTACAAGTGCACTTTTGCTATTTTTTCCTCCAACATGTGTTTTCTATTAGGTTCTTTACAATTAATCTGTACTGCCATTCTCTTGCAATTTGTTGGCAGCTGTTTTTTTTTTTTTCAAAAAAACAAAAAGATTTACCTAGGTATGAACCAGGGTGATGAAGAAAGTATAGAGGGACAGACTGCCTGTGCAATTTGGAAATCCCCCCTCCCATCTGATTAGGTTCATATTTGCTTCCTCCCTCTCTTCCAGCTTTTTCCTGTTGAAGAATAACATGGAATGAAAGATGCAGGCACCACCATCTTGAACTGAGAGTGAACTTTGCTTTCTACATATAAATACAGATAGCAATCACACCCCAATCAGTGTGTAGGCTTCAGGGCATCGTCTCAGCAACTCTAACTTTCCCATTACGATAATGTGATTTTCACTCAGTCTGTAATATCACCAGCCATGAATAAAACAACTTCTTTCTCTCTCTCTCTCTCTCTCTCTCTCTCTCTCTCTCACTCACTCACTCACTCACTTTCTCTCACTTTCTCTGTTTTTCAGTTTCCTCACATTATTTGCATGCTAATAGCAACTTAACAGTTCTTCTGGCATTATCTGCCCCAGATGAAGAGAGGGGTGTCATCTGTCGGCACTGCACAGCTCACCTGGAGCCAGTTTAGAGATGACAGAAGACTAGCAGGACAAAATAGAGTAAACCAACTGTGAAGCTTTTCTTTCTCTTCTACTTCTTAAGTGATTGTTTGATGCTTCTTTGGGGTTTTTTCTTTTAGAAAGGGAGACTGGCTTGGTTTATTCTTTTTCTCCTATTCATTCCACATAGCTGAAAAGCATCAGACAGTCTTCAGAAGAAAGCACACCTTCAAATCTGCATTCAGATTCCCATTTCAAACAACAATGTGGTCCTGTTATTTTACTCCGAGGCACTGGCAATTCCAATAGCCACAAAAAGCTTCTATACATGCACAGAGGACCCTGGTGGAGGCTTCCAAGTGATGTTGAGATGTTTCATTAAGGAGAACGGTGTCACTTTCAGGTTTGGGAAACACCTGACCGAGGTAAAACTGACTCAGTTTGCACTGCCCTAATGGGTACCTCATGCTTCTCTGTGAAATAATTTAGAGGAGAGAAAGTTGTCCATGATGTCCCTACTGTTAGACAAGTGAAGCAATCTACCTCAAGGAATATAACTTGGGGGACTGTTTAAATGGCAACAATTATATCATCACAGGGTCATAATTGCAAACAATGAAACTCAGTTAATTAAAGTATTCATATACCAACTTTTATTTAAAAAACTGAAAGTCATTAAGAATTAAATTCAGAAATTTTAACAATAATATACAAGAAGTATATTTTTTATTAAAACACTATATAATCTACACACAATAAAATAATAAACCATCAAAGCACTAACAATGACGGTAATTTTCAAATTTCCTTCAACATCAGCTGTACATCTAATGCATTAGCGTAAACCAGTGGTTCTCAACCTGTGGGTCGGGACCCCATTTGGGGTCGAACGACCATTTCACGGGGGTTGTCAAACAATGCAGTCTGCCATTTTTTTCCCCTTTTCCTTGGCTGTGCTACTCCCTTTTATTCTATTGGCTTTTGAAAGCTAATAGGATAGACTCTCTTGAATAGAGTCTAATTCTATTGGCTTTCAAAAGCCAATAGGAATTGTCCAGGCTGTCTCTGCCCTGCTGAGCCCACCAAAAGTCATTCTGCAAATGGTGCTGCAAGTTGTCTGCAGCGAATGCGAGTTGTCTGGAAGTTTCCACTCTTCCCTGCTGAGCAGGGAGGGTTGCTGGCGCGCGTGGGGCCCGGCGGGTGCCTTACCTCCCTTGGGCTGGGCCAGCTGATGGCCCAGCCGGTGGTCGGCCTGCGCCGTCTCTGCCACTTGCCAGCTATGCCTCGGCCGGCGCAGGGGGCGGCACCACACATGCGCGGCGCTCCCAGGCAGGGAAAGTCCTCAACTTACGACAGGTTGGGTAGCCCTCGAGATTACGACTGGTTGGGTAGTCCTCGACTTACGACCGGTTGGGGTCGCGGCATTAAAAAGGTTGAGAACCACTGGCGTAAACTAAATATGAAATGATCAGGATATAGATCTCTTTTGCAAGACTACATTTATCCAAGTAGGGCTGTAAATAAGTGCATCTGCCTCAACTAATGAAAGGTGTGTCATCTACTTTGTCTATTAGAGCTTTTGTTGTTGTTATTCTTGATTTATTTCCATAGGACATCTTGATTCTTTCAGTTTTCACTATTTTTTTTCCTGCTGATGGAGGTGGTACTTTTGTCCAATCCAAACTTCACTGCACTATTTTGGCTGCATATTCAGATAGTGTTGAGCTGTGATTCTATTTCAGATAGTCTTTTATTTTTATTGTTATGCCAAATCAATCCACTGCAGAATTAAGACCTCTTCATTGAAACATAATTTATAACACAGGCAGATAGATACAATACACCTTTTATAAATTCCCAGTCTAGAGCTGAGAGAAAATGAATGGCCCAAAGTCACTCAGTGACTGTCCATGTCTAGGGAAAGATGAAAACCTAGTTGTCCCCATTCCTATACCAGCACATTAACTATTACACCATACTGGCTTTCACTCACATTTGTATGTGTGTGTTTGTGTGTGTGTTTGTTTGTGTGTGTGTGAAATCTTCACTCTGCAGAAGATAATCAACTTTTGAATTAGAGACTAGATTCATCTCTGCAATTAATTTCTAATCTTACTGACTTGTGTCTGCAAGTGTTTTGAAAATAATTAAGGGTTAAATTTCTGCAGACCTGTGATTTACTGCTGAGCCTGGGTATAAACTAGACAGAATGATTTCATCCATGTAGATCAGGGGTAGGCTGGCTCAGGAATTCTGGGAGTTGAGGTTCATGAGTCATAAAAGAGCCACAGTTGCCTACCCCTGATGTAGATATTAAACAGCATGAAGAAAGAAACATAGCCGTGTGGAACTTCACAGCCATGAAGTTAAGCAGAATCTCTGAGCATGACCCTTTAGTGATGGTCATCCAATGTCAGGCCTAGCCCAAGAACTATGCAAAATAATTCCGCCAAAGTTCAGTTCTTTATTTGCTTATGCTATATAGACAGAATCTTGCCAGACTAAACCTATGTTACCCCAAACTAACAGATATACCCTGGAAGATTCTAGGGAGTGGCTATCCTAAACTTCTTCCCATGATCCAACTCTGGACTGTTGTTTTTTTGTCTTGCCCGACTTCTTGGAATGTGCTTCCTCTTTCCTGAGTACCTACTGTGTTACTGTAGTGCATCACACTACATTCCCCTTTGTTGACACATTTTATCATACCCAAGTATTAATAGAACCACTTTAAAACTTTTTAATCCACACTAACTTGATCCTGAAGAATGGTCAAGTCAGTGAAATTAAATGTCACTAAGACTACAAAAGAATCAAGTAAGCTCACTCCTCTCATTTCTCTCTACAACAAATCATGGTAGCTAGGATTAAACCCTGGCAGAAATATAATTGGGAAATTATTTTATCCAGGATTATCTGGATCTAATTAACCATTATACTTCTTAATACTCTTGTTGTGGTTGTTTTTTTCAGGAGTATATTATACAAATAAAATGGAAATTTTTTTAAAATTAAGTAAGTATACTGAATCTGAAAAGGAGGACAAGGAATCAACCATCTTTTCTTTGGTGTCTAGATTTTATAAGTACTCTTTGCTACTCTAGATGTATGTAGTTTACTAGCCCACAAAAGTAGGATAAAGATAAGGAAATGTAAAGTTTACCAATTTTGTGAAGTCAAGCTCTGTAACATTCACATACTTCATACAATTGCTGTTGTTTTCAGTATGTTTTATTGTAACTTGCTTTTAAAGACAGTTGTCTTGTTGTATACCACTTCAGAATATTTGATACTCTAGTCTAAACCACTCCTGTCTCTATTTTTTCCATATATTTTAGTGATTTTTTAAAACATAAATCACTTAATAATTGGTAAACAGTGTGTTTGCTGGATTTACATTTGTAAAGAAAAATCATTAACAATTGGTTTCTATAATCCATAATCCACATAGTACATTTAGTTGATTTCCTCCTTTCCCCAAAATGTCTTCTTTGCAAACCTTGAAATAATACAGTTCTTATTATTTTGATAAATAACAGTTACATATATGATTTTTTCCCAATATTCCTAGAAATAATGATCAGATCAATATAATATTTCTTTTCTATCTAATCATTCTGGTTGCCTCATCTTATATCTTGTTGCAGTCCTTATTTAGATTTGTTTTTCCCATAAAGTTCAAAGTATTCTTGCTGGTTAAGATTTTCTCAACAGATAATTACATTTAAAGATTTAAATCCATTTTTCCCATATAAACCATCTCAACTCTTTTACATTTCTTAAAAAATAGGTAAAAACAGTAAAGAAAAGGAAAAAAGAGCAAGAGTAAAGAAACATAAAAAGTAAAATACTACTTAAAATATGTATTCCTCCTAAGCTAATATATATTCATTCCCAAATTTCTTATTCTTTTTAACCATGATTAAAATATATTTAATCTTTAAATATTCCATTTAATGTGTCTGGTCATCTAATCCTTTAACTCTTATTCAAAACATTTTTTTCTTTTTTATACATTATAATTTCCCTAAATTCAGACACATTTAAATATCTAGAACAGACATGTCAAACTCGCGACGTCACGTGACACTGCGCAGCGTATCGGGACGGTTTTGCCATTACCGGCAGTGGGGTGGGTGTGGCTTTTGGATGGTGTGTCCGGCCGGCAGGCCGGCAGTTTGACATCCCTGATCTAGAACATTTCCTTCATCTAGGCCATTTCAGCACTATTATATTACTTATATTAAGAAATAAAATAAAAAAGGGGGGAAAGTATACAGTATTATTTAAGGAATTTACCTCTCTTAGAATGACATATGTATTCAGAATCTTTTCTATTTCTTTAACCATATTCAAACAAATATTTCTTTTTTTAATATTCTCTCTGGTAGATCCCATCAACTATTTTCTTAACTTTCACTTTGATCTTTTTCCTTTGACCAGTATCTTTTTTGATCAATGTGTTTTGCTGAATCAAAAAGTTTTTCCATATATTCATGACTGTTGCTATAGGTATAAGAAGAAAATCGAATAAAGTGTCTTTATATGAGGCTTTTGCCTTTCCATGTTTCTTGAAAATCTTTTTCTCTTTCTCCTTCTTTGCTTCTCTTATCACTTCCTTTCTCTCTGATGTTTTCAACATCTCTACATTCCATTTTATCCAATCTGTTTTTTTGTCCTCTGATTTATTTTATAGTCTTAAGGGATGAGTTGTTTTTTCCATTTCTTGTAAATTTTTTCCCACTAGGATAAAATCATGTTTTCTTGCTTTATTAAGTTATTTCTTATTTCTTTTGTCTGCTCCTTCTCTGTTGTTGTTTCCTGGAAGTTTTTTTGTTGTAAAGTTAACTTAGAGATAGATTTATTTGTATATTAAAAGTTATTTTGGATTTCTTTGTAATTTGAACTCAATGATATTTGAATTAATTGCAGTATACTATATGTCTCCTCCTGAGAGGTATTATGTTTTCTTGGTGTGTTTTATCTACATGTCTCTGATCCATGATGGCCAAAAGTTGGAGTTTTCCTTCTTATCTGCAAATAGCTTTAGAGTCCTGGTTAAATAGGTATTTGTAATCCAAAGAGTTCAAAAAAGATTTCCCCCCCCCCCTAAAGTTTATAATTTTCTCTTTGTCCGCAGCCCAGATTGTTATCTTTTTTTTGTCACAGCTGTTCTTTATTATTAAAGTTTTGAAGGTCACAAACACAGATGAGCTTTTCCCAGGTTTTGGCAAATTCTCTATGGAAATCATAGCTGTCATAATCTTCATCCATGACTAGGTGTCAGCATCTATTTAGTTTTCAGGTCTTTAAAATGAGAGTCTTAACCATTCAACAATCTTAAACTTGTCCAAAGTTAAATTTTGGCTTTCAAGTTTATAAATTTATTTCATTACCGTATATTTTGATCCTCCATAGAAATTTTAATTTGCCACTTCCGTTAGTATAAGGATGGGGCAGAAGTCCCCCTCCATCAGTTTTGGAAGTATTTTGTTTCTTGGGGATCATTTTCAGGAAATTAAGTGTAGGATAGAAAAGGGAAAATCAGATTCCTCACCCAGTTTCAAGCACATTGTTTATTGTAGTGCTGGTTAGTTCTTTTGGATTCCGGTTGCAAGTAGCTTGGGCTGATCGATGAAATACAGCCTTTCTCCTGTCAGATTAGAAGACTTTCCCCAAGATGATAGAATCACCACCGTCGTTCCAGAGTTGCCGGGGCACCCTTCTTTCTTTGCTGCCTCTCCGGGGCGGCTTTGACCCATTAGGGTCTCCAGGCAGGACAAAAGTTAGTTGCGGGGGTGTGACAGTCTGCAAGCCCGTGACCAGTCGCTACTGCACAGGACTGGAAGTACCTCCTGTCTCTATTTTTTTACTGGCAGCAGCCATAGTTCTCCAAGATCTTGGTCAAAAAAGTTGTACATTAATTTCAAAATTGTTTTCCTTTTAAAATAGAGATGCCAAAGATTAGAACTGACACAGAAAGGACTCAAATCACATCATTCTGTTCAGTCATGTGCAGTGTTTCAATGCACTTGGTAAGAACTGAATTACTGATTTAACCTCATATTTTAATACTAGAGATTCTTATAATTTGGAATATTTCCTAAAGTGTCTTAGATTCTGACTGCTAGAGTATAGTATTTCAATATATTCCCATCTTCCTTTATTTTTTTTTTAAATTGGTGTTTAAAACACCATCTTTGGCATTCCAATTTGAGATTAGAACCTCATTTTGAGTTCTAAGATCTTTCGGAAGACTTTCCTTGTTTTTACATATCTACTTCATTTTCAATGTCTGCACAGATGCTGTTGTCATACTGTTTCTTGTTATTTCTAACAACTCTCAGAAACTTTTTGTTAATTTCCTTCTTGAGATTTGCATCTTTCTTGGCTTTGACTTTTCTTTTCTTCTTGACAATTTCCATGGTTTGTTCTGACATCCAGTTTGTTTTCTTCTGCATCATTGTCACATTCATCGTTAACAACTTCTTTATGTTTATTACACAGTTCCTCTGTTTCTCTATCAATGAGGTTTAGGATTTCAAAGCAAATCCTGATGTTGTCCTTGAAAGTTGTGGGCATATGCTTAAGATTATATTGTGGAAACTGGTCTGGGCATATATTTGATACAATATACTCCACCTCCTTTTAGCAATAATTAAATTGATTTAACTGTTATGTACTTCATCTGATGATATCCAGGTATACAGGCCTTGTTTTGGTTGTTTGAAAACGGTTATGAAGAAGTTATTGGAGTGGCAGAAATTGATAAGTCATTCTCCTGTTTCATTTTAGTTTCTGAAGCTTTACAATCCAACTACATTTTACTCCTTGGTATTTCTAATTTTGGTATTCTGATTTCCAGTTACAAGCAGCACATCTTTTTTGCATGTTCTGCTGATTTCAAACTTGATCATAGAAACTCATCAATCTCCTCTTCTTCTGCATCAGTGATTACAGCATAAACTCAGATGATTGTCATATTAAAGGGTTGCTCACAAAGTCTAATTGATATTTGATAAAATAGCTACATAAAAAAAACAATTATCTATTTCAAGAGAGAGCGGCAAGGTAATCTAAATTAGATTTCTGCCACCTCCAATTACTGCTCTTCGGTATTTTTCAGGAAGTAGTTTGGGGGCACAATAAAACGAGTGAAGGAGGAAGGCTTAGCACACTGGTGGTGAACCTATGGCACGTGTGCCAGAGGCGGCACTCAGAAATGGCAACCATCCCTCTTCAACCAACTGCCCGCTAACTCACTGAGGTCCCACGTGGCTGGATGCATCCCAGCACAGCTGGTTTCCCTCCCCCCCCCGTCCCATCCCTCCTGGCCTTGCATGCTCTCCTTTTCCTGAGCACGACCCACTGCATTGTCTCCTCAGCTTTCGGCTGGCCGTCCAGCTCAGAGGCGGCTTCTCTGAATTGCTGGCGGTGGGCTGTGGAGCCCCAGAGTGTGCCGGTTGAGGGGTCGGCAGGCTGTGGCTACTAACAGACACTGTCACCCCCCATGTGCTCGCTGGCCTCTATGTGCGGGGGCTGATGGTGTCAGGCAGCAGCCGTCCCGGCCCCTGCCTCACCTTGCCCTGCGACAATGGCACCCCTGCCCTGCCTCAACTTGCCTCACCTCACCCTGCAGGATGAGCCTCCTGCCCACAGCTCCACCTGCCAAAGATCCCCTGGATCTCCCCCAATCCTGCCCAGCCCTCACAGGCGTCCCTCCCCGCGAGCAACATCAAGGTGACCATGCCCACCTTTGCCACACCCACCAAGTCTGCCATGACCATCATGGCCACGCCCACCCAGTGGGCCATGCCCACCTGGCACCCGGTGATAAATAAGTGGGTTTTGGGTTGCAGTTTGGGCACTTGGTCTCTAAAAGGTTCGCCATCACTGCTTAGCATTAGAGAGCATGCTCCACAGATATAAGCTTTATACAAAAATATATTCAGTTACAAATTATATATCAATTTTCAAATAGAGAAATAACTAAGATCACATTTTTTTTCTGTTAACAATTTAAAAGCATTTTGATATGACCAGCAGAAACATTGCTTTGGGTGCTACTTGCAACTTCCATCTGTCAATTAGTTATTTCCATTATAAAGAAGGAGCTGTGAATAACATATTTTAGTGGGGAAAAGAACACAAAATACCAACATTTAATATAAATATTTTTAGACTGGATTTTTATCAAAGTTTTATAGTATAATGTATAATAGGCTAAGACCTTAATGATTAAATATTGTATCTTTTACTTCAATACAGCACATCCACAGAATGTTGTTTTTGTCAATTTTGCAGTGTTGCAAGCTCTACTTTGTTTGGGTGACATCACAAAGTACAGAAAAAGGGTGAGGGTTGTTTAGTAATCATCACATTGCTTTTGTTAGACTGACTTCCTTTCCGCCCCCTCAATGAAACTGCTTCAGTGGCAAGATGAACCAATTACAATTATATTTCATTTCATCTGAATCCTAATACTCCCACCCACCTTACTCTTTTCTGTCTCCCACCTCCTTCCCTGCTAAAATTCCAGTAGTTTTCATTGAGTGTTTTGTAGCTGCTAAGAGCCTACCTCTGCTTTGGCAAGATTACAGAAAGGCCCGTATCAATTCTCTGAAAATTTGTGTTTCCCAGTTTTTAATGGCATTGGTTTAAAAATATGAAAATGTGGGATATGTATTTTATAAGTACATTTACTCGAAGTTAATATGTGACTAATTGAAAAGATTGCTAAGATAGAAGATCAAAATACGCAAAGACAAGATGTCAGTATTTTAGAGACAGTGATATGTCAAAAAGTAAATGTGAAAACTTATAAATGTTATATCAGAATATCCCACCATGCTGAAAAACATGATATAAATTCTTTGAAAATGTTGGAAAACTGTACAGCTGCAAGAAGAAATGTTTAAATATGGATGTGGTTTGCTTATGGGATGTTGTACCATTTGACTAATATACAGTATGTACAAAACTGCATCTACAAGTGACAATGAGGATTATGAATGCGTGAAAGAAAGTTTACTCTGCATTGGTTGATTTAGGAACATGCATTATACAGTGAACAAGTTTTATAAAACTTTTTACACAAATATGGAGTTCAAGGCTGGTTGCTAAATGCAATAACTACAGTATAAAGTATTAATGAAAATATTAGGAAAAAGTTCAAAACTATGCAGGGAATAAGAGAAATATATGTGATGCTTTCTTGATTGTTGAACATATTTAATGATATATAAATACTTGTGGTAACAAGAAAAAAGTCAAGGAAGTGATTGGTCCACTAATGGGTGAAAATGGCAATGAGATGATGGGCAGCAGAGGAAGTGGAACTGTTTAATTCATTTTTTTGCATCTGCCTTTATACAAAAGGAAAAAACAGTCCAACACGTCAAAAGCAATACCATACAAGACAGATTAGGAATACAAGTCAAAATAGACAAGAAAAATGTAAAACAACACCTATCCATTCTATATGAGTTCAAATCCCAAAGATTACATCTCAAAGTTCTGAAGGAGCTGGAAGACATGATCTCAGAATCACTTAATAATATCTTTCAAAGATCCTGGAGCACAAGGGAACTACCAGAAACTGGAAAAAAGCTGATATGGTTCCCATCTTCAAAAAGAAAAAAAAAAAGATCCAGGAAACTAGAGTTTAATCAGCCTGATATCAATACTTGGAAAAATCCTGGAAAAAATAATCTAGAAATGGAACTGCAAACATCTAGAAACAAGCAATTACTAGAGGCCAATATGGGTTTATCAAAACCAAATCTTATTGCATTCTTCAACAAAATGTCTTAATTAGGGGACCAGTGAAATGCTGTGGACATAGTATACTTCGACTTTAGTGTGGCATTTGACAAAGTAGACCACAATCTACTTCTTAGCAAGATAGAACAATATGGAATAGATTGTATCATCACCAGATGGATTTGTAACTGACTGATAAACCACTCTCAATGTGTAGTCCTCAATAGAACTACATCACATGGAGGGAAGTATGCAGTTGGGTGCCCCAAGGTTCTATCTTAGGACCAGTACCTTTCAACATCTTCATAAACAATTTAGATAAGGGATAGAAGAGGAACTTATCTAATTTGCAGATGACACCAAGCTTGGTGGAATAGTCAACAATTTAAAAGATAGTCCTTGACAGATCCTTCTGGACTATCCAACAAAATTCTATTCAGTGGTGAAAAAAGTAAGTTTTTATACTTGGGCAAGTAAAACAAATGCACAGATATAGAATAGGTGGTACATAGTTCAACAGTAGTAAAAGAGAGAGGGATCTAACAATCCTAGTGGACAACCACTAAAATATGAGCTAACAGTGTGCTGGAGCTACCAAAACAGCCAATGTACTCCTAGGCTCATCAACACAGGGATAGTATTTATTTATTTATGAGACTTATATACCGCTTTAAGTGCAAGCACTCTCTAAGCGGTGTACACCAGTAAGCAATGTATATATATATTTACATTGCCCCCAACAATCTGGGTCCTCATTTTACCTACCCCGGAAGGATGGAAGGCTCAGTCAACCTTGAGCCGGTGAGATTTGAACCGCTGACCTGCTGCACACAGTCAGCTAAAGTGGCCTGCAGTACTGCACTCTAACTGCTGCGCCACCTCGGCTCTTGTATCAAGATCATGTGAAATATTAGTACTATTTATACTGCACTGGTAAGACCATACTTGGAATACTGTGTCCAGTTTTGGATACCATGATATAAAAAAGATGCTGTGACTCTAGAAATAGTGCAGAGAAGAGCAACAACAATGATTAGGGGCCCGGATGCTAAAGCGTACTAGGAACAGTTGCAGGAACTGAGTATGTCTAGTCTAATGAAGAGAAGGGCTAGGAGTGACATGATAGCAGTCTTCCAATATTTGAAGAGCTGTCACAGAGAGGAGGTGGGTCAATCTATTCTCAAAAGCACCTGAGGGTGTGACAAAAAATAATGGATAAAAACTTATCAAGAAGAGATCTTATTTAGAACTAAAGAGAAATTTCCTGACAATTAACTAGTGGAATGGCTTGCCTCCAGAAGTTGGAGATGCTCCATCTGTTGTGTCCTGAGCCTGCAAAGGCAGGCTCGGGACATTGCAATGGTCCCGGGCAGTTGCAAGCTGCCCGGGACCAGACTGGCTGGCACCAGCTTCGCGCGCATGCGCAAGGCGCAGAGCACTTCTAATTGTTGCCATTCTGCCAGGGGAACATTATTAAGGGAAGCAGAGAGGCCTGCGAGCCTCAGAGCTGTAACGGAGCAGAAGAGACTACAATAAAGACTTCTTGAAACTACGAGATGTTCTGTGCTCATTCGCCATTAAGTCGAGGACTCAACACCATCACTGGAGGTTTTTAAGACGAGATAGGACAACCATATTTCCAGAATGGTGTAGTGTCTCCTGCTTGAACAGGGGTTGGACTAGAAGACCTCCAAGGACCCTTCCAACTCTGTTATTCAGTATTCTGAAACATTTAGAAGCGTGCTGATCAGGGGTATGAACGTGCATGTACTTGTCTATATAGATTGTAAATCAAATGATCTTCAGCAAATATTATACTGCATGATGCATTAAGAGTTTAGATTTAAAATTTAATATACCAATAATGTTACATGTAACAGGGAAAATGAAGTGAACAATTGCAAGATATATATATACGAGTGATGAAAATCTGAAGCAAATAGGTGTCGGAAAGGTGCTTTTTCCAAAGGCAACTGGACTTTTTTGTTTTTTCTTTGAAGATGTTTTCCTTCTCAGAAGGATGGTGGTTACTAGCTGACATGGTTAATATAATGTTTCAAAGCCTCTCCTTCCAACCACAGCATTCTGAACAAAATTACCATGCTGCGCTTAAGGTGTAAATGAGAAACAACAATCAAAGAAAAGAAAGAATTTCTAGAGTTAAAGACTGCAAGTGTGAGGTGGTAGAGGAGCCACTGACATATTGCACCCCCACAGGGAGCAATTACCCCTGACTAGGCTCTGACCATTTCTCACAGAGGGGCTCCATTTCCACTTCCATTATGGTGCAGCCAGGGAGGGATAGATATAAACCTCCCTCCCTCCCTCCCTCCCTCCCTCTCAAGGAAAAGCACAGTCATCAAAGTGGTTGGGAGCTGGGGTCACTCGGCAGCATTCCCCATCAGAAGTAGAATCCGCTCAGCTCCCCAGCAACCCCTAGTGAAAGGCAATCAGGCTCACTGCCGCCCGGCTAATTCTGAGGGTATAAAAGCTATAATGAAATTCACGGCAGGATTAGCCTCTCCATCCAATGGGCCGGCGCAGCAGTGACATCGCTTGCTTTTCACCCGAATGTAACACACCAATCTAATTTACGTCGTGTAGCGAGCGGGAATGAAATGTTCATAAAGAATGGCTGCATCTTGTCACCTTAACTGCGGCCCCAGGCTCTGAGGCATCTGTCAGGCAGAGGAGAGTGGAGGAAGCGAGGCCTTCTTTGCTGAGCAGGGGCCTGGAGAGGGGAGGGGAAGGGAGAGAAGGGGAGGGAAAGGGAGGGGAGAGAGGAATCTCTGGAATTTATAATGACAAAGAATGGGGGTTGAGCTGATATGGAAGTTGACTGCCAGGGGTAAAGAGAGGTATGCAAACAGGCCACCCGAGTGGACATTGTCCATGTCTATGTAGACTGGTGAACATGGGTAGGTTGCTTTCCTTAACACAATATGAGGGTAGGATACTGTAGTTCCTACAGTCACTAGGATATGACAGATCCATTTTTCATAGAGGAAACAATTCACACAAATTATTTGTCATGGTTCTGGATTCCTTTGTATGACATCTGAAAAGATCTAAATAACTGTAACATGTGCTTCTCTTAAAACTGTATTAGGGTAAGCAAACTAGACAGGAGTTCTTTGAACTGGGTATATATTTGTTTCTCTGAGACAAATTACACAATTTATGAGAATATGAATAAACTGATACTTCGTGTGTATGCATATATGAGTGTAAGCTTCAGTGCAAAACAAACTAAAAAGGAAGAGAATAGTAATTTCCCTCAACACTGGAAACATGAGAGTTGAATTAGGTAACTACTTATCACCTGGCACCTTTTAAAAAGTCCTGAGATTAAAAGGTGCCAGCTGATAAGTAGACAGACAGACAGACAGACATTGTGAGCAGATGATAATGTTGGCTATTAGATTTTTTCTTTGCTTAGCATAGCCTAACTTATTATATATAATTTAGCAACTGTATTACAGCTTTGTGATGATATGCTTGCTACTTGGTTAGAAAAACACAACAAAGTGTAGTAAGAAAATGACCAAGAGAATACATCTTTATTCTAAGGGGAAATATCAAGTTGTAGGGCAACTAGAATAATTATATGGTAATTTATTATTATGGTTGGTGGCACAGTCAGCCAGATGTTTGACTGAATTTGGCATTTTTGTGCACATATTGAGTCCTTCTCAAGGACCTGAGGTATGCAGATGTTGATGTTTGATGATATTAAAGGTATGATTTCAAGTGAAGTTACCTTTTGCAATTGACTGATGGTGATCTTGCATTATAGCTTCTTTTTATTACCGTGCTTATTTTGTGATCCCACCAGTTCTTGCCTGCAGGCAAATGGTATTTCTTGCAGATATTCCAGTGCATCATTGTTGCTACTTTGTCATGCTGTTGTTTTATTGTCAGACTGAACGAACTTTTTGCAGCAGCTAACTAGGTGTTCCACTCTTTTTTCAACTTCTTTGCAGAGACAGCATGTGCTGTCTGTTGCCATCATCTCAATTATGCCTTTGCATGCATTTATTCTTAAGGCTTGGTCTTATACATCCAGAATTATCCCCTCTATGACTTTTTTTCAACTTTCTTGCTCTAAGCCATTTCCAGGTTTTGTTCTCTGCTTTGTTGCCTGCTCATTTGTTTATATACTAGCCGTGTAATATTTTGCTTGACATTGCTCTTTTCTAGTCTTCATTTGATCTTTTAGGCCAGTTTGGTTCTCCAGTATTCAATAAGCCTTCATGGTGTGCTAGCTTCAGTGCATCTTTTTCACTGTTCTTCAGATATTCTTCCAATGTCTTGGTACTTGACTTCAACTGTCTGATATACTTGCAACATTTCATGCCCACCTACGCTCCTTGATAAATAGTCTGTATTATTAATATATCAAGGACTTCCTTCATTTCTTAAAGCAGCCTAGCTGTTTTCTGGGGCTTTCCTATTCGCGCAAATACTGGGGTTCCTGAAGTCTTGCTCTTTTGGCACATGGGCTGTGAAAGATTTTCATCAAATGAAGGATTACTACTGAGTAAAAAAAAAAAGAAGAAGAAGGATTTCACTGCATTCCTTGAGGGGTGAAGTCTTCATCTTAAATCAGGGAGGAGAAATTATCTTATTCCACAAGAAAGAAAAGGACTGCAGTGATGAAGTCTCACAGAAATTCCTTTGGTATAAAGATACAATTCCTACAGCTTTGAAAAGAATTTAGAAATGAATATTAAATTTATTTCTTTCAATATGGAAAAAAGTCATATCGGAGAATAGAAAATGCTAGAATGTCTGAAAAGACAGAAGCCCTTTGAGGAGAAAGAGGCGTATCACTTTTCATTTAGCCGAATTTAACAAGTTCACTTCTGCAGTTGCGTATTGGGACATGGTGTGATTGTTGAAGAAAATATCTGTGCATTGGCCATGCGTGGGTTGTGCATTTGCATCATGATCTGTGGGTGTGGATGTGTTCAGCCTTTGCAGTACCCTTCTGCCCTCTGGCTCACTCCTGCAGCCTCCTGCACATTTCCTTGCCTTTAATTTCCCCGGATCCAAATGGCTTGCAGCCTGCTGTGGGATGGGAGTTTCTCTTCCCTGACTCTTCAGTTAGAAACTTTGCAGCAGTAAAATAGCCCTTCCCGTTGCGTTAGGAGTAATAGCATTTTGGTGTCCGGAGGCGAGTTGGCAAGACAACAATAAACTTTATTAAGAGCAAGAGATTAAATTCTGCAGTGCTTAATTGAAATAGCATGAGTGAGCTGAAAGGGGGTAGAAGAGGGTCCTGCTAAGTTCCACTAAAAGCCCACAACCCCATTCCCTCCATGGGAGATCGAAAAACAAAAAACAAACAATAAAATAAACAGACCCTCCAAAGAGATTGAGACACTTTATATTTCTAGTATGTCTGAGTTATTACCATATCTCATTCCCCAAACTATTAAATCTAGTAAGCCTATTGATAAAGATATATGAATAAAAAAAAGGGGGGGGGGATTTCCAGGCTTTTGCTAGAAACAATTTTGAGTCCGCTGGTTGCTTCAGAATCTTGACTGCATACTTAAGGTGTTATAAACATTTTTATAGTAGCAAAGTGTTTTTCAGTGATTTATTTCGTTCATCTTTACTATATTAATGTCAATACAAAAGATCTTTCTGAGTTATGGTACAAGCACATTGCAGTCACTTCAAGTGAAGGACTTAGAAGCAAAGAGAGTCCATTTCATATTTCTGCAGGCACAGCTTTTCTCACCCTGCCCAAGAAATACATCCACAAAAATCTATTCTTTTGCGCAAATATTTCATCTGATCCTTTAATAGCCAAGGTTTGAAAGGACTCTTTTACTGATAATAGTACATTGTCCTTTCCTGCATTTAACAGTTTTTCCTCACTTAAAAGGAAAAACTAGCTAGTCTACAGCAAGCTTCTGAATATTCTTTTCATTTCCCTTCCCCAAATTTTCAGGAACCATTTTTGCGAAAAGGTTTATAGCATTCTTGCTATGCGGAAAAAAAATGCAAAAAATGTATAACTGTCTTTGCCATAATTAGTACCACAACCTACTACTAGGCAAAACAAAAATAGTTATCTCTGGACTTATCAAATTACTGGTATTTAAATGTCTGTCCTTTTTACATATACAATCAGATTAGACCACTTGACTATTTTTGTGCTTTCCACTATAAAATAAAAAATACAACACATGGCAATTTCTAAATAATCAGAATAAAAATTCAAAGTTTGCACAGTTGCTCCAGGAAGCGTAACCCAGCTATATACTTTAAAAAAGGGAAAGGAAAAAAGCTAATTGCAATTATATAAGGGGTTACCTATAGCAAATGATTACCGAATTCAACTCCCTGGTAAATGTGTAAAAGATTAGTGTATTACTTAATGTTCCCATATATTAAAAAATTAAATTCAGAAAATGGAATCAAATATGTGAATTTAAGGGAAATGAAGAATTATTCCCTAGGACACTATCTGAATATTTTACCTCAAATGAGAAAGAAATGAGCATTTCTTATGCACAAAGCGGTGCAGGGAAGCTCTAAATCAACAATTTTCCCATATTTCAGACTGGGAATTGAGTTTCAAAGATAGATACTAAACTGCAGAAGCCATATCAAAACAGCCATTTATGTGTGAATTTCTTTTCTGCTCACTTTTAAAATGAACATTGCAATTTGCCCAAGGCCTTTAGATAGTACAAAATACATGTCCATTATAATATAAAAAATAAAATAGATCAGAAGCTTCTGATGCAATAATTCCCTCAACAACAAAAAAGAAATAATCTTTAAAGCTGTTTGTACAAGAGTACATACCTGAATTTATTTTCTTCTTTCCATGCTTTTCCCTTTCCCTTATATAGCACATCATTTATAAAAGACAATGTAAACTATTTTTTTTAAATTGCCAAAACCGTTGAATGCACTGAGAGGTAAGATCTAGAAAATAACAAAAACAAAGGCCTGCTACATTTCATTTTGTTGTTTTGAAACATATTTGGAAATGGATTTGCTTTGTTCTCTCATAAGTGCCAGATGTTATTCATTCATTTATTTGTTTGTTTGTTTATTTAGTTATTTTAGATATCACCTATCTGACTCTCAGAGTGACTCTGAGTGGTGTACAGATAAAAGCATAAAACCATATAAAATACAATACACACAGTAAAATGGGAGTCAAGTAAAGTTTTATATATATAAAATTTTAGAAGTCAAGTTATTAATCCTTTTGTAAAAAGAAACTATGTATTTGACATAATGTGTGTTACTAGCTTTTGGACCTTGAAATATAATATGCTCCTTTACACTGGAGTTGGACAGAATTAGTGAAATAAATAAATATAGACCAACCATGAAGTCTGTTATCAACTAAGCTTTTGGAGCAATGTCTTCCTGACTCAAGGGGAAATTCTGATTTTCATTGGATGACCTTAGCTCTGTTATTAAGATTCCATCCAGTAGTCTTCATACCATATTTCTATCCTATGAATTATCATCTATGTCCTGTTTCAGCAATCTAGCCTATCTTCTCCTCACTGCTTTTTGATGACACATCTTGTACAACCTGTAATGAATTGAAGCAGCATTTTTGCCTGAGCATATTCCTGCATGATGACAGTTCTGTGATTAAGAAATTTCTTAAGTACCTTAAGCTTAGATAATAATATTTTGAATTAACCAGTGATGCTTTCCTCTAACAATGAAAGACATTTTAAAGTCAACTTTCTTCTATTGCTTTATATTACAGGCAAATGGACATTTTAAGTTTTAAAAATAGATTTTTGGTACACTTACTTAGTTTGCTTTTTAACTTTCATTTATTACCCCAGAAGAACACAATATGCATTCCACGTAGAGCAGGAAAACTAAATGTCATACAGGAAACAATCTGTTGGAAGTTTTCATTTTTAGCAGAAATAAGCAGCAAACTGAATCTTGTTTCAAGTATAAACTGATACAGTGGACATCCTGCTCCATTAACTTACATTATGATGTGTGTTGGGGGATGGCGATGATATTAATATTTTGGTACCATTTTTTCCCTTTAACTGACAGCTGCCAAGACCAGTTTATTCATCAGGCCTTTAAATAATCGGAGGTATTATATCAAACTCTTTAGTCCACCATGGAAATCCCATCTAATTGCAGTTTTCATATGGCATAAGTCTTCTTTTATGTAAATGGATTCAGTCTTCCTGCCTCCTTCAGAATTTTTCTTCAAATCACCATATTATTGGCACCTCTGTTACTGTATTTCATGGGAGACTTCACATCAGGGCTTGGCAGTAAATATCAGTTCTCCTGACACTTAACTCCATATTCAACACATGAGTTGATATGACGAAGATTCTCATATGTGACCTGGTTAGATTAGTTGTTTTATTGCTGGCAAAAGTAAAAGCTTACAACATTTCAGATGATTTGTCCATTGCAATACAAAAAGTTTGAACTCCATGTTTAAATTCTAGGCTTCTTCCTCCTGTCTTTCAGTAACCCTTCTTTCTACTGCTTTAATCAGGACATTCTACAAGCCAGTTATAAAAAAAACAGAAAGTTTATAAATAACCTATCAATTCATCAAACCCTTTGAATCCTATTATCAGTCTTTAAACTTTATTCTACAGTATCCTGCCCAGCAAAGAACTAGAAGAACAAATTAGTCATTGGGATGAATTTTTCATCTCTGAAAATTTTTCATCTCTTTGTTGCAAATGATTACTACTGTATTAATTACATTTATAATACAACAAGAACATTTTAACTTAGATTCACTAATGCCCAGGATATTTTAGGTAAGGACTGCTTCCTTCCATATAGCCTACCAATGCCCAGTAATCTAATGGAGAAGCCCTTCTCTATGTCTGGAGGCCTGATTGAGACGGGTAAGATAAATGGCCTTCTGTGGCTGCAATATTAACATGATCTTACTGATCACTGTTTACCTTCTTGCCAATCAAGATTTCTGATCAAAGGAAATGTTTCTCACCACGTTATTGGCTCTTGACCAGTTTTTTTCTTGCTTACTTCAATAGTGCTTGTTGAAGCTTCTTGAAGGCAGTCCATTCTGCTTTAGTTTAATGGAAAGAATCTTGTCCAACATACTGTTTCAAATGGAAGCTATAACATAGAAAAGGCCAACCAAGACATAGCAAGAATTTTGCTGGATCATACCAAGGGCTTGTCTATCCCAGAATTTGAATTATATAATGGTAGCTAGATGCACTTAGAAAGCTTACAAACAACAAACATATTGATAGTATCTTTACTTTGTTATCAGTTCCCAGCAGTATTAAAAATCTCTGCTTTTAAGTCAGGAAATCTATTAAATCTAGTACAGTCTTGACATTTAACTAAGACTTCTTTTTAAAAAAGCTAATTAATACAAACATCAGATTTGGATTCATTCCAATTTATGTGTTAAAATGATAATAATGATCTTTGCTCAGATATAAATCTATTGTGCATAAGTACTTATTATCAAATTAGTAAGTATAGAGTTTCAGCCTGTGAAGCAAAATATAATCATCTTTATACTTTGGACCTGAAAAATGTTATACCCCATCACATTCTGTTTCTATCAGACACCAAAATATATTTTTTTTTAAGCTAGTATTTGAATGGACCACTAAATTTGAGAGTGAGATTTCATGTGGCTTGGCTCTTCTCCAAGGCTGCTCTAATGAAAAATAAAGAGATTTGCCAGTTCTTTACTCCATTTTACTGAATCTGTAGAAAGATCATGAATTCATGGTTGAACAGCAAAAGAGTGATTGACTTTGCAGTTAGTTTCCAAGCAGATGTTTTGGACTGGAATAAAACTAGCTAAGTAATTTTTTTTTCTGTAGTCCCAGTTATTACACAGATCAAAGAGGCCACTAGGCCTCTTCAGTAAGGTATCTCCCTCCCTCTCCCTCCCTCCCTCTCTCTCTCTCTCTGTATACCTAGGACAAACCTTCTCATTTATATGTAAAGTAGCCATTAGTCATAGCTCCATTCTCTCAGACTGCCTGATGTACAATCACATTTTGCAGTGGATGAATCTTTCCACACAGCTGCTCTGCTATGAATAATCCGTCACTGGGTTCATAAATCAGAAAAAAATCATGCTCCTCCTTTACTTGATCCTTACCCAAAGTCATATATTTTACGTGAAGACAAGCTAAATATTCATGAGGTTTTAAAATGCCTCTTCTGGCTCTAAGAGACTTGTTGGGATTGTTTTTAGCTGTTGAATTGAGCTAGCTTTTCCCCCTCTTTGATCCCGTTTAAACTAAAGTCAATTTAACTTTTTCTGTCATGGCAGTCTAGTTCATCTGTCCCAGTTATTCTAAATATTAAATGTATTAGATTTATTTATTTAATGTTCCTATATCATATATTAATCTATGCTGGAAAGCTAGTTTTAGTTTTTTTCTTGACAAGTAAGGCTACCATCTATTATGTACACAAGCTACTCCAGTTTCAAATAAATAATCCTATGTGTTGCTGCCCATTATTATTAATATACAATAGAAGAGGGCAACTGAATATTTACTTATAATGCATTCTTTAGTGTTGAGGCGGAAAATAATTTTATGGCAGTGAGGACAGACATGTCCTTCCCCCCCACCATGCATACAAACATATACACATTGCACAAGATTAAAATATGATGCATTCTTCTTCTTACATTAAGAGTGAAAATCTCCATGAGTTTAGAGAGTTTGTTCCCATCACTCTTCTGAAATAGTAAAAACACTTTTAAAGAAATGTGCAAAGAAGAGTAGCCATTGCAAATGACCCAAATTACTAATTTGGAAATACCATGAAAATCCTAAAGTTATATTTTACTTGTTTTAAGAATTAGGCTATAAAATGGTGCCAGACATTCAACCACAATATTTCCTGTCTGATTTTGGAATTAGCTTGTTTCATATTGGAAGAATACTAGACTGATTAGAACAGGGGTGTCAAACTCAATTTCATTGAGGACCGCATCAGCATTGTGGTTGCTCTCGGGGGGCTGGGTGGGTGAGGCCAGGGTGGGTGCAGACTACTGGGTGGGCATGGATGGAGTGGGTGTGGCCTACTGGGTGGGCATGGCCAGCTCTACACCGTTCGTGTCAAGGGTGCCTGTGGGGGCCTGGGCAGGAGTGGGACAGATCTGAGGGTCTCTGGCAGAAGGGGATGGGACCGGGGCAAGCGCCAAGGCATGGACCATTTCTTCATTCCTCACAAAGAGTCACACCTCCCCAGCATGACCCAGGGGGCAGGGCTGATGCCGCAGGGGCTGGTTCCTCGCTGTTTCTAGATGGCCTTGTGGAGCAAAGACTGAATGTGTTTCAGCATAGATGGTCACCACAAAATTGTACATTGGCTCCCAGCTGGCCTGGCCAGGGCCAAGGCAGCAGGGGCCATTCCCTCACTGTTTCCAGGATGGTTTTGCGGGTCACATGAAACCACTTCACGGGCTGCATCCGGCCCCTGGGCTTTGTGTTTGACATGTCTGGATTAGAATCATAGAATATTCACATTTTATCAAATATCTTAGTGTACAGAATGCTTCATTTATGACATCTTGGTAATTTATTCAGCAATACTGTAATGTAGATGCTATGATCTTATGTGCCATGCGGCCATATATGTGGATGTAGTGAGTTTGAGAATGAGTAGTATTCCTGAAGTAGAAGCACCAAACTTTTGGTGAATGGGGATTGTTTTATATACACCAGTAGAAGGCACAGCAGGTGAGTCACACAAGCAGGTCTGGATTTCCAGGAGAATTTCAGTCCTTTCATTATCTCAGTCTTTATTATGTATTCATGACATTAGAACCTCTTTCAGCTTTGAGACTGTAACAGTTTCAAAACTTCCAAGAAGTCATCCATTCTCTCTCCTTCCTTCCTTCCTTCCTTCCTTCCTTCCTTCCTTCCTTCCTTCCTTCCTTCCTTCCTTCCTTCCTTCCTTCCTTCCTTCCTCCCTCCCTCCCTCCCTCCCTCCCTCCCTCCCTCCCTCCCTTCCTCTTAAGATTAAAAGTGATATGTAGAGTCATCTATTCAATAAACTAATTTATCTTCTTCATAATTCTGAAATCATTTATTTGATATTTAACTGATTAGATGCCGCCCTCAATAATTAATGGTGCCTTCTCATAGTAGTATTGCAAGAAATTCTCTTACTAATTCCTATTCCTCATCTTCCTTCTTATTTCAGTCTGCAGAGAAGTAATTCAAGAAAAGATTGCATCAAATCTGAATGCATGCAGACAGTAGACCTAACATTTTCATTTTAAATCGTCCTTATTATAATTTAAAATAGGATATCTCAGGTAGTAAAAGCTTAAAGGAATGAAAATGATAAAAATTCCCAAATGTGTCAAAGGTTAATATTGCAGCTTCCTAAATGTATCATTCTGACTGAAAATATAAAGTCAGAAGGCAAAATGAGATGGAGAAATATGCATGATAAACTGTTTAGACAAAGAGGTATATACTGACCCCAAAGATTTAACCTAAATTCAACTAGCAATTGTTCTTGTTGAATTAATTACAACAACTTTCTGTTTGTATTGAATATGTCCAAGGGATGAGCATTTCTGATAAAGAATCTGAGGTAACATCTTAATGCAAAAATAATCAAGACAATGGCATTACATGGATGATACTACTACTGCAATGGTCATCTTTTGTTTCAGCATTAAAATGATACAAGCTGTAAAGGTAACTGAAAAATGGAGTCGATAAAATTAACTACATTTATAATAAACATATCTATTACTGTTCCCAAATGTTCAGAGGTTTCTAAGCAAGCATCTATAAAATAAATAGTATATATATCGACATACATAAATAAGAACAATTATAAAAACAAATAATTGTTACGTATGGAAGCTTATCCTAGGTTTTTGAAGGAAATTGGTCCTGTTGGACAAGTTTATTTGCAGGGTATCTACATGAATAAGTAAAGGCTTTAAAATAGTGGACACACTGAATGAGATTTGGTTACCTTTCTCTCATTTTTATGCAAATTTTAATGTATTTAAGTTTTAGTATTTATTTTTTCTTTTATAAGATGTGCCTTTATTTAGGTAATGATAAATAGTGGTGACATCAGTATAAATATTAATGTTTAGAATTTTGTGATTTATATTTATTTTTGAGAATGATATCATGAGTTTTGTTTTATATATTCAATTACTTATGTAAACAATGATATAATAAAACATGAATTTTAAATTGTACGAGAACTGAAATGTATATGTTTATTTACTGCTATTTATTTTCCATCCACTATGTGTTTTCTCTCTGTCTTCTCTTTTCCTTTATGTAGTAATTTATTTTAGTCTTTAAATGGTTTTCTCTCTCCAAAGCAGGCAGGTGGTCATCCATAACCTCAGGATCCCAGAATGGTAGAAAGCAAGGTGTCCTCCTTGGAGCTACATGAAATGCTTCCATCTTAATAACTGATGGTTGTGTTTCTTTTCCTACCATTGTTTTCTCCCCAACCAGCATTCCCATTCTCACCCGCCATATAGGAAAAATAAGCAGCCATCACTCTTGCTAAGGTGGGTAGAGCTAATACAGTTTTGACAGACAGGAGATGTATAGATTTGGAGGTAAGTGGGGTCCTTCTGCCCCTCCTGCTTTACCAAGAAGTTTTCATTCAGCTTGTGACTCAAGTTCTGCATCCCATCTCATTTGTCTATCTGAAAGACCCATTCGGTCTTTTTTATTCTTTCTTGCTCTTATGCTTTTTCCACATTTGTCATTTTAAAATTACTTGCAGCATCATAAATTAGCTTTAAAATATGTCTTTCAACTTTCTTTTAGTCAATTAAACTGAATTTTCTGACAAGAAAAACAAATAGATGCTAACCTGCAGAAAATGTTATTCTCTTTAATTCACCCAAAATAAAAATAGGAGCTGATGTCTACAATTACCAGATCCTTATGTGTGGATAGTTTTCTAAGTTAAAGTAAGAAACACATATACAATTAAAAAATAAGCACAGACCTTTCATAATTGCTTCAACAACTCTGATTTTTCTATTTGTCAGTCATGCAGATGTCTCTCCTGATTAATCCAAGGATCCTCTGTGCTGTTACAGATGTTTATATGATCATTCCAGTACTAGAACACCTTAATTTATCTTGGACGGACAGTTACAGCTGCTTTTAGATTGTATAGCAGATATTCAACTCCTCGGGGAAATAGCAGGTGTTCGTATCTTGGGCCTGAAATTCTTAAGAGAACTGTATAAGAAAAGCACACAGTAAATATTTTTCCCCTGCTGCTACTATATTTCTGCCATAAAATCTTTCTTCATTGTTATTTTAATAATTTTGTTAAGATGTATATCTCACCTATCCTTTAGAAGTTCAAAGCAATATACACAGTGCTTCCATCTTCCATTTTTCTTTACAACTCTGAGAGATAGGTTGAATTGAGAAAAAAGTAAACTAAACTAATTCAATTAGCTTCTGTGGCTGATGCTGGATTTGAACCTGCATATTCTGCTGCCAATCCAGCATCTTAACCATTGCACTATGTTGTTGTTGTTAATTGTGAAGTCGTGTCCGACCCATCGCGACCCCATGGACAACGTTCCTCCAGGTCTTCCTGTCCTCTACCATCTTCTGGAGTCCATTTAAATTCACACCTACTGCTTCAGTGACTCCATCCAGCCATCTCATTCTCTGTCGTCCCCTTCTTCTATTGCCCTCAATCTTTCTCAGCATTAGGCTCTTCTCCAGTGAATCCTTCCTTCTCATTATGTGGCCAAAGTATTTGAGTTTCAACTTCAGGATCTGGCCTTCTAAAGAGTAGTCGGGGTTGATCTCTTCTAGGACTGACCGGTTTGAACGCCTTGCAGTCCAAGGGACTCGCAGGAGTCTTCTCCAGCACCATAGTTCAAAGGCCTCAATTCTTTTGCGCTCAGCCTTTCTTATGGTCCAACTTTCACAGCCATACATTGCAACTGGGAAAACCATGGCCTGGACTATACGCACTTTTGTTGGCAGGGTGATGTCTCTGTTTTTTAGAATGCTGTCTAGATTTGCCACAGCTTTCCTCCCCAGGAGCAAGCGTCTTTTAATTTCTTGGCTGCAGTCCCCATCTGAGGTGATCTTTGAGCCCAGAAAAATAAAATCTGTCACTACCTCCATTTCTTCCCCATCTATTTGCCAGGAATTGAGAGGGCCGGATGCCATGATTTTGGTTTTCTTAATGTTGAGTTTCAAGCCAACTTTTGCACTCTCCTTCTTCACCCGCATCAAGAGGCTCTTTAGTTCCTCTTCACTTTCTGCCATTAGAGTGGTATCATCTGCATATCTTAGGTTGTTGATATTTCTCCCGGCAATCTTAATTCCAACTTTTGATTCATCTAGCCCTGCCTTTCTCATGATGTGCTCTGCATATAAGTTAAATAGGCAGGGCGACAGTATACAGCCTTGCCGGACTCCTTTTCCAATTTTGAACCAATCAGTGGTTCCGTGTCCAGTTCTCACTGTTGTTTCTTGACCCGCATATAGGTTTCTCAAGAGACAAATGAGATGGTCTGGTACTCCCATCTCTTTAAGAACTTGCCACAATTTGTTGTGATCCACACAATCAAAGGCTTTAGCATAGTCAATGAAGCAGAAGTAGATGTTTTTCTGGAACTCCCTAGCTTTCTCCATGATCCAGCGTATGTTGGCAATTTGATCTCTAGTTCCTCTGCCTCTTCGAAATCCTGCCTGTACTTCTGGTAGTTCTCGATCCACATACTGCTGGAGTCTAGCTTGTAGGATTTTAAGCATAACTTTACTAGCATGTGAAATGAGTGCAATGGTGCGATAGTTTGAACATTCTTTGGCATTGCCTTTCTTTGGAATTGGAATGTAAACTGACCTTTTCCAATCCTGTGGCCACTGTTGAGTTTTCCAAATTTGCTGGCAAATTGAGTGTAGCACTTTTACTGCATCGTCTTTTAAGATTTTGAATAGCTCAGCTGGAATACTGTCACCTCCACTAGCTTTGTTGTTGCTCAGATTTTCTAAGGCCCATTTCACTTCACATTCTAGGATGTCTGGTTCGAGGTCAGTGACCATCTCATTGTGGTTATCTGGGATGTTAAGCTCATTCTTGTATAGTTCTTCTGTGTAGTTTTGCCATCTCTTCTTAATCTCTTCTGCCTCTGTTAGGTCTCTGCCATTTTGGTCCTTTATCATGCCCATCTTTGCATGAAACGTTCCCTTCATATCTCCAATTTTCTTGAAGAGATCTCTGGTCCTCCCTATTCTGTTGTTTTCTTCTATTTCTTTGCACTGTTCATTTAAGAAGGCATTCTTATCTCTTCTAGCTACTCTCTGGAATTCTGCATTCAATTGGGTGTATCTTTCTCTTTCTCCTTTGCCTTTCGCTTCCCTTCTTTCCTCAGCTATTTGCAAAGCTTCCTCAGACAGCCATTTTGCTTTCTTGCATTTCTTTTTCTTTGGGATGGTTTTAGTTGCTACCTCTTGTACAATGTTGCGAACTTCCATCCATAGTTCTTCAGGCACTCTGTCTATCAGATCCAGTTCCTTAAATCTGTTTGTCACCTCTACTGTATATTCATCAGAAATATGATTTAGTTCATACCTGAGTGGCCTAGTGCTTTTCCCTACTTTTTTCAATTTAAGCCTAAATTTTGCAACGAGAAGCTCATGATCTGAGCCACAGTCAGCTCCTGGTCTTGTTTTTACTGACTGTATAGAGCTTCTCCATCTTTGGCTGCAGAGCACATAGTCAATCTGATTTCTATGTTGACCATCTGGTGATGTCCATGTGTAGAGCCGTCTCTTGGGTTGTTGGAAAAGAGTGTTTGTTATGACCATCGTATTCTCTTGACAAAATTCTATTAGCCTGTGCCCTGCTTCATTTTGTACTCCAAGGCCAAACTTGCCTGTTATTCCGGTTATCTTTTGGCTTCCTACCTTAGCATTCCAATCCCCCATGATGATAAGGACATCATTTTTTGGTGTTAATTCTATAAGGTGCTGTAGGGCTTCATAGAACCGGTCAATTTCATCCTCTTCAGCACCAGTGGTTGGGGCATAGATTTGGACTACTGTGATGTTGAATGGTTTGCCTTGGATTCGAATTGAGATCATTCTGTTATTTTGGGGATTGTATCCCAGTATTGCTTTTCCTATTCTTTTATTGACTATGAAGGCTACTCCATTTCTTCTGAGGGATTCTTGCCCACAGTAGTATACCTGATGGTCATCTGAGTTAAATTCACTCATTCCTGTCCATTTTAGTTCGCTGATTCCTAAGATATCGATGTTCAGTCTTGTCATCTCTTTTTTGACTACGCCTAGCTTGCCTTGATTCATGGATCTTACATTCCAGGTTCCTATGGAGAAAAAATCTTTACAGCATTGGACTTTCCTTTCACCACCAAATATATCCACAGCTGAGCGTCCTTTCGGCTTTGGCCCAGTCGCTTCATTCTTTCTGGCGCTACTAGTACTAGCCCTCTGCTCCTCCCCAGTAGCATATTGGACACCTTCCGACTTGAGGGGCTCATCTTCCAGCGTCATATCTTTTTGCCTTTTAGTACTGTCCATGGGGTTTTCATGGCAAAGATACTGGAGTGGTTTGCCATTTCCTTCTCCAGTGGATCACATTTTGTCAGAACTCCCTGCTATAACCTGTCCGTCTTGGGTGGCCCTGCACGGCATAGCTTATAGCTTCATTGAGTTACGCAAGCCCCTTCGCCACGACAAGGCAGTAATCCATAAAGGGAAGGCAGTAATCCATAAAGGGGATGTTGCACTATACCAAACAAATAAAATAACTTTCTAAATAAAATAACTTATTCACACTTTATTCAGTTAATCTGTTTGGCTTCTTCATTACATATCTGTTCTGTGTAACTTATAGTTGGTATTGATGATAATATCAACTTTCTTCTGATAAAATTTTATAACTGGAAGAAGGATTCTTCAATTATACTAAATCATTTGCTGTGAGATTGTTTTAACCAAGAGAATTATGGTGACTTTTACAATATTACTTTGGAAGACTGAAGGCAGCTCTGCGAAAAGTGGAGCCAATGACCGTAGTGGAAAGAAAAGCAAGTAGATCAGCTCTTTGAAACCAATCTGGATAAAAGGAGGACTTGAGACTGCCCAAAAGTATTCCAGACATTTGCTCCTTATGAAGAGACTGCAAGACAGTGGTCTCCGGTGAGTTTAGAGCTCTGAGAGACAAGAGAATGGCCATCTTGCTCAAACTGTGGTTAGCACCTCTGAAAGGACACAAAATTCACATACTTCCATTTCTTATCATTTTCAGAAATTGCTTGTTAAACTGCTTTTCAGCTATTTGAAACCTTTGGATTGACAAGTCTGACAGTAAAATTTGAGCTTCCTTCAATTCTTAGTAAAAAAAAGTTTAAGAAAGTATTTTTTTAATAAGCAGCAAAAGGAGTGATTAAAACTTTGATTTTAAAAAGTTACAGAGTAAGAGTACAGATCAATTTAAAATAAGATTTTGGAATTAATTATAAAGGATCTTTCCTTTGGAAAAATGCTTTTGTTTTGAATTTTTGAAAAAAAAAGTAAGATAAGATTTTAAAAATTGGACAGTAGAGGGAACTAAAGGTTACAATTAAAAAACACATGAATTTCATTTACAATTATAGAATAAAGTAAAATATTCTAACATTGGACACACTGAAGAATATTTTGAAAGAAGGTTTAAGATACAGAAGGATCTCAAGAGACTTGAACACTTGGCCTTATCTAACAAAATGAATTTCAATCATGAAAAAAGTAAAGTTCAAATACACAGGTATAAAATAAATGATACCTGGCTCAATAGTAGTAACTATGAGAAGGATCTTGGAGTCCTAGTGACAATCACTTAAATATGAGCAGTGAGTTGCAGCTGCCAAAAAATCTTACTCAGTCCTAGGCTGCATCAACAGAGGGATAAAATCAAGATCACATAAAGCATTAGTACCACAACGCCTTGGTAAGACCACATTTGGAATATCGTACCCAGTTTTAATCACCATGACATATAAAAGATATTGAGACTTAGAAACAGTGCAAAGAAGAACAACAAAGATGATTAGGGGGCTGTAGGCTAAAACATGACAAATGGTTGCAGGAATTGGGTATATGTAGTTTAATGAAAAGGACTAGAAGTGACAATAGCAGTGTTCCAATATCTAAGGGACTGTCACAAAGAAGAGAGGGTCAAACTATTTTCCAAAGCATCTGAAAACAGAACAAAAAGCAACTGATGGAAACTAATCAAGGAGAGAACCAATGTGGAACTAAGGAGAAATTTCCTGACAGTGAGAACAATTAATCAGTGGAACAGCTTGCCTCCAGAAGTTGTGATGCTCCAACAATGGAGATTTTAAGAAGAAATTGGACAATCATTTGTCTGAAATGGTGTAGGATTTGGACCAGAAGACCTCCAAGGTCTCTTCCAACTCTGTTAATTTGTTCTGAAAGGACCTTAGCTTGCAATCCTAGTATAGATTGTTGGTAGAATATGTGTTTTCTAAGTTTTTAGTGAGTTACTAATATTTCTAAACTTAACAGAGACATCACCCTGCCAACAAAAATACGTTTAGTCAAGGCCATGGTTTTCCCAGTTGCAATGTATGGCTGTGAAAGTTGGACCATAAGAAAGGCTGAGCGCAAAAGAATTGAAGGCTTTGAACTATGGTGCTGGAGAAGACTCCTGCAGTCCCCTGGACTGCAAAGTGATCAAACCGGTTAGTCCTAGAGGAGATCAACTCTGACTGCTCTTTAGAAGGCCAGATCCTGAAGTTGAAACTCAAGAACTTTGGCCACCTAATGAGAAGGAAGGACTCACTGGAGAAGAGCCTAATGCTGGGAAAGATTGAGGGCAATAGAAGAAGGGGACGACAGAGAATGAGGTGGCTGGCTGGAGTCACTGAAGCAGTAGGCGTGAGCTTAAATGGACTCCAGAAGATGATAGAGGACAGGAAGGCTTGGAGGAATGTTGTCCATGGGGTCACAATGGGTTGGACATGACTTTGCAACTAACAACAACAACTTTATGTTGTACACCCAGTGTCCTGGATAAATTCAAATCTAAGATATGAAGACAAGTGGTGATGGGGTGCATAGCTGTTTTCACAACATGCTGAATCATAAACTAATACCAGATTAGATTTATACAGCTGATTGGTGATAGAGACATTCTGCTAAAATTTTTAACCATCCAGAACCTTAAAGGGCACCATCAGCACTTTGATTTTAGCCAGGGAGTGGATGAGAAACCAGATTGTTTGATATCACACCTTGCTTGTTTTATCCCTACTTCTCCAAGGAACAGCTGTGGCTTTTGTCTGACTGACAGTACAGGACTAATTAATAGGATAGAAGAACCACTGAGGTGTAAGGGACACTTTGGTCAACAAATCTGATCTACAATCTTACTTTAAAATCCAAATTAAAGCATTTCAAATTGAGTGTATTCCATCACATCCTTGGTAATTAGTTCTGCTGTTGATCTGGGGAATTAGATCTTCCTGTTAAAAACTTTTTCCCAACATTCAGCTGGAATCTGCTTTCCTATAACTTAAGACCCCTATTCCTCATGACTCTCCAAAGAAAACAGGTGAATGAGTAAAATGAGTATCAAAACACAGCAGTTATTTTGGGTAGGAGACTAAAATGGTTACAATTGGAAACAAAAGTCATTACAAAGATTGCTATTGCAACTTTTTTTTTTTTTTTGCATGTAGAGAGAAGATCAAAGTGAGTCTCTCTGTGCTGGTCTATTCAATAAGTTGGGCTTTTGGTCCACTTGAATTATGAGCCTCAGCAATTATTTGATGGTAGATGGATGTGTGTGTGTTAAAAACAATCCTAACAACACGAACACAGTACTATATTGGAGTCCCTTTTTATTGAACAGCTAATTAAAAATGTTAATTCCCTCACTAAGCCACGGTATATTTAAGCTAATGCTTACTGAATAAACACAGCTGGAGCCACATAATATAGTAACATAGCATGAATTTATAGATTACAATGGCTGATCCACAAGAGGTGCTAAGCCAAATGCATTGTATATATTGTATATATTGTATATATTGTATTGTATTCTATATATATTGTATATATAGAAAAGCCCAACAGTATTGTCCTAAAAAACGAATTCACACAGGCTCGTTAAAAAACTTCTGTTTTCATCTTTTCTCTCTCGGGATAGGAAGATTAAACGTGAAATCTTCTCCTCCTTTACCTAATTCAGCTACTGTACTCAGTCGATATCACAGCCACTTCTATGAGCCCCCCCTTTTGTGCTCCATAAGAGATTAGTGCAGCATTTCCTCTCACGCAGGGATTGTTGGGAAGTGTAGTGTTTTGGATACTCTTGGCTGCTTCTCAGGAGCTCCCGGGGACTACATTTCCCGTTTACATGAGCCGGAGAACAACGGAGCCTTCTCTCTAACATCGCTGGTTACGGCCTTGCTCTAAGTGAGAAAGAGAGAGACTTGGGGGAGGGGCGGCGTAGGCCCAAGGCCGGCTGAGGCCCGGAGCTGGCGGAGGAACGGCAGGTATACCAGAGGCGAATTGGCGAGGCTATGGACCCCGCCGAGGCTGTGGTACAAGAGAAAGCTCTGAAATTCATGGTAAGAAGGAAAAGAGTGGGGAGGGTATTGAAAGGAGAAGGGGATTGGCAATGATTATTGCTGGTAATGGTAGTAGGAAGCCGAGAAGGATGGGGATTTATTATGGAGAAGGAGAGATTTATATAGGTTAACTTACAACTCATAAGGGCAACAGTTATCTTTTAAATGCGTTTTGGTACTCCGGGGTGGGGGGAAACATGGGAAATTGAGATTCTTACGGCGTAGTGAGAAAATAAAAGAAAGAAAGCAAGTCATAGGTTTCCCCTTCGGGTTCCCCCCCTCCCCTTTTCCATAGATGATCCTCGGTGGTAGCGGGTTTGATATGGAAAGAAGTTGCCTGATTTGGGCTTTGTTTCTGTTTAGTTTTTTTTAATGGATTTTATAGAAATCTGGACCGAAGGTCTGGCTTTTATAATGAAGGACGCCCAGAAGGCCAAGTTTTGGATCAGAACATTGCGAGGCTGGGAGTACGTGTTGGAAGAGGTGATGGGATTTAGGAAAAATGAAAATGCTTGGTTTTTTTTGAGGGGCTTGTCATAGATTAGCACCTGAACAACACGGGGTAAAAAGCATTTTTTTAAAAGATGGTTAGCAAGCCTAACTAAAGTATAGAAGAATTTAGGTACTCTCTGGGTTCAAAGAGGTTTGCAATTTACAAAGTAGATCATAATATGGAGGTTTTTTTAAATCAGTAAAATACTCAGTTCTGTTATAAATATTGAATGATAGAATTTTGGATTAGTTGTATTGCACAGGAAAAAGATTCTATTTGTAAGAGGTTTTTTAAAGGCTAGATATGTGGTTGCTAAATGAAACCAAGGAATATAATCTCTACTCTGATGTATATCTTCTGTGATGAGCATTCTTTGTTGCCTTTCCTTATTGCATTTTGGGGTCATCTGACAGCAAAAGCTATGAAGATATTCTTCTCTCTAGGTATACACAAATTGGTGAGTTTATGCAGAAACTACTACATTTCCGCTCCCATTCCCTTGAAACCATATGGTCCACCTTCAGTCTTGTCATGTATTGTAAGTAGAATCATCTCTGAATAGAAATTGTATCTAAAGCAATATAGACTATATCTGATCCACCTTTCTCCCCTGTTGCCCTAAAGACTTTCATCCTGCTTTCATTGATATGCCAAGAAGTCTGTATTTCCCAGGCTTCTCCTTTGGACCAGTCATCCTCTCACAGTCCAACTCAGCTCACAAAGTTATGCGAAAAATAGAAGGAGAAAGGGTGTTGGATATGTTCATTGTCTTGAATAATTTGTAAAAATAATAAAGGGATACAAATAAATTTATCCAATAACCACTGTATCCAATAACTGCACTGGTACAGCCAATTGCTGAGTTCAGAGAAAGGTAGCCCACCCAAATCAAAATGCTTATCAGTGGTCCATTTGCCTGAAACATAAGACTCCCTGAATTTATTGACCCCCCTCAATAATGTTCATTAATGAAAAAAAAATACAAATGTAAAAACAGATTGTAAGTTCAAGGACCTGTCTGCCCCATCAAAGCAGTTATGTATATTTGTATGGTAAAGCAATAGACATTTTTTTAAATTTCTTGGGAGCCTATCAACATTGCTAGTGACATGTATTTTCCTATAAAGTTTGCAGGTGTTGCATGTTTCCTAGTTTTCATATTCTACAATTTAAAGCTGATCTCTCTCAAAATTTGGGAGAAACAAACTGTAAGGCAGTGGAATTATGGTGGGCAGTGTGTACAGTCAGAAAGCTGATCCTTGCAGACATTGGAAGAATGTGTATGTTCTCATATTGAAAGGAGGGGGAGAGATAAGCCTCAATTTCAGAAAGTGTAAAGCAGCTGAAGGAATTTACAGTATGTTAAGCTATTTTGTAGCTGTAGGGTGTGATTGGTGAAAGACTGCTAGGGTATATATATTCTGTATTCTGCTGCCTAGTCCAGTTAATACCTTTGAAGAAGCAAATAATAGATTCCAACTAAATTGTCTTTTGTTACTCATGTATATATTGAAAAGGCATCATATGAGTTTGGTAGTCTAGGATATACTGCCTTTATTGTGATATATTTGTGTTAATATGAACATATGGTTTATGTTTTCTCACACCTGTGGCTATTGTATATGTCATCTAGACAAATACACTAATGAGGGAAAAGATATTAGATACTTCTGCCTTTCATAAGAAACATTCTGATCTACTTTCTTTTTTGGAATACCATTTTCCTTATAGATTTGGTGTATTTTTAAAAATGCTTGTTTGTATTTATCTTCATAAAGTACATTGAAAAAAATGACTTTTTCTGTGGAAAGAAGGACCTCCAAATATTTTTTTGTAATTTAAAGTAAAGCTAGAATCTTTTGGGAGATTGCAGATTCCATAATTAGTATATCTTTGGTTTTTGAAATATTCTTAAAGAGTCCTATATTTCATCATTATTTGTATTGGCTATACTTGATCAGCACAGTACTAATTAAGTCTGGATGAGGAAGAATACTACAAATACTTGGGTATCCTTCAAGCTGACAACATCAAGCACACTGAAGTCAAGAAAAAGATTAGAGGTGAATACATCAAGAGAGTGAAGAAGATCTTAAAATCCAAACTCAATGGAGGAAATACCATAAAGGCAATCAACACCTGGGCAATCCCAGTCATTAGGTACACAGCTGGAATAGTGGACTGGACTCAAGCAGAACTAAAAGCAATGGATAGGCAGACCAGAAAAATAATGACAATGAATCATGCCCTTCATCCACGCAGTGACATTGATAGACTTTATCTACCAAGGCAAATAGGTGGGCGTGGAATGCTACAAGTACATCAGATGGTTGAAGAAGAAAAAATGGCTTTGGAAGAATATCTGAAGAACAATGATGAAGATGCACTGAAATTAGTATATCAGGAAGGCTTACTGACTACTGGAGAGACCAAACTGGCCTACAAGAAAGACCAAATGAAGAACAGAATAGAGGCATGGGAAGACAAAGCACTACATGGCCAATACATTAAAAAAATAGCTGGGAAAGCAGATAATAATAAAACCTGGCAATGGCTAAGAGCAGGAAAATTGAAGAAAGAGACCGAGGGACTAATTCTGGCTGCACAAGACCAAGCCTTAAGGACAAATGCATACAAAGTCAAAATTGAGAAGACAGCAACAGACAGTAAGTGCCGCCTATGCAAAGAAGCTGAAGAAACAGTGGACCACTTGGTAAGCTGTTGCAAGAAGATTGCACAGACTGATTACAAGCAGCGGCATGACAAAGTAGCAACAATGGTGCATTGGAAGATCTGCAAAAAATATCATTTGCCTGTAAGCAAAAACTGGTGGGATCATAAAATAGAGAAAGTCATAGAAAATGATAAAATTAAACTGCTCTGGGACTTCAGAATTCAAACAGACAAGCACCTGCAACATAACACCCCAGACTTAACAATTGTCGATAAGAAAGACAAAAAAGTCTGGATAGTGGACGTGGCAGTGCCTGGAGACAGCAGAATAGACGAGAAAGAACTGGAGAAGATAACAAAATACAAAGACCTACAAATAGAAATAGAAAGACTGTGGCAAAAGCAAGCAAGGGTAGTACCAATAGTAATAGGCTCCTTGGGTGCAATCCCAAAACAACTGGAGCACCACTTGAACACCATTGGCATTGACAAATTTGCTATTAGTCAATTGCAAAAGGCGGCCTTATTAGGAACTGCTTCCATCCTGCGACGATACATGTAATACCATCAAACATCCACATCTGCCTATCCCAGGTCCTGGGTAAGGACTCGATAGGTAGACAAAATGCCAAATCCAGTCTGAACATCTGGCTGACTGTGCGATGATTGAAAATAATAATAATAATTATTATTATTCTCACTCTGATTAGTTGTTTGGCATCAATCCTGAGCATTAATACTGCTCCCTATCATTGCCCCTCAAAGATTTTGAGGACCTTCCCAATTACACAACTTATTTGGAAACAAATATTTTAGGTGACCTTCATGGATTAATTTATGATGTTACTGCCTTGAATACTAATACCCTCAAGGACATCATTATTGAAAACTTATATTTCATTCATATTGCTGTTAAGTTATATATCATTTGTTAGATTTTTAGACAGCTGCAATTACAGTATATGGCTTGTCTCACAAATGTCTTTAGTGCTGATGATAGGTAAGGAGCTTCTTCAGCAGGGTTTTTAACTTTCCAAGGGCAAGAATTGGTTTATGAGTCTTTCATGCCCATCCTTGGTGGATAAACTGTTCAACAAGCAAAGGAATGATCACTCAGCTTATTGTAGGCAATTGGCTTCAGAAATGACCTTTACTATCGATTACATAGATATTTCTCATTTTTTCCCTATCATTTCTAGTTCAGATTTCTCTTTCTTTACCATAGAACTTTAAAGAATATGTATATTTGTATAACCATAGGAAGCTTTTATATTGCAGACCAGGGTTGGAAATTTGGAGGGCCCTCTTTTGAATTGAGGTTAAAATTTATTAAAGTTGCTTTTCACTGACTTTTTTTGCTACTTATTTTTCTGCCTGATTAAGAGATGGGGGCAAGGCTCATAGTAAAACTAACTCTGTTGTCAATTTTTTTTTTTTTGCACTTTGTTTTTGTTATCTCAAAAACAGAAAGCATGCAGAACGTGGCTGTTTTAATTCTAACCAATCCCTTTACTGGTTGTGGCCATAAACTTTGTCTGTATACAATGAAATAATATGTGGTGTCTTTATACGGTATGTGCGTTCCTGCTTCCTTCAGGTTATAATTTCTGTTTCAGTACATGCATTGCAATATGCTTTGTCCTGGGTCATATGACCAGGATAGGGATGAGCTTAGCATTGAGCGATTGACAGTGTTCTGAGATGCTTTGTAACTTCCTCTTCCACAAGGATTTTTGAGGGCCATTTTTTATAAATATTTTTCTTTTCCACTCCTAGTTAATTCAGTCCATTTTTAAATTCTGATTTTCTTTTGAAGGCTTCTCCTACAATACCAGATTTGTTCCTGCTTGCTTTAGTTTTTGGGGAATAGTCTTGCTGATGGAGTCCTGAGCTCTTTTTCACGATTTCTTTCTTACATTATATTTGGTTAAAAAAATAGAAACGTTTTTAGACATTTTAAGTGCTACTGTGGCCAGTAATTCTTACAGTAGTAAACATGTAATGTCTTTGAACATCAAGAGCAGCAAAGTTAGTACCCTTCAAATGTTTTACATAATGAAGTCCTCAGCCAGCAGGTCTAAGGAATGTGAGAGTTGTAGTCCAAATCTCTGAAAGTAGGTTTCCTTCATTTGGGCCGGCCTATATAGGTAGAGCTGCATTCAGATCTGCTTTGTCATGTTTCCCAGTATCTCCACAGACAAATTATTTAATGTCTGTTAGACTTCATCCCCCACCTAATCTTATCCTTTATTTTGAACATTCATGAATGTAATACAGGTAGTTCTCGACTTACAACAGTTCATTTAGTGATCATTTGAAGTTACGGCACTGAAAAAAGTGACTTACGACCATTTTTCACACTTACGACCATTGCAGCATACCCATGGTCACATGATCAAAATCCAGACATTTGGCAACTGTCTCATGACGGTTGCAGTGTCCCGGGGTCATGTGATCACCATTTGCGACCTTCTGACAAGCAAAGTCAATGGGGAAGCCAGATTCACTTAACAACGGTGTTACTAATTTAACTATTGCAGTGATTCACTGAACAAGTATCGCAAGAAAAGTACAATGGAGCAAAATTCACTTAACAAATTTCTCACTTAGCAACATAAATTTTGGACTCAATTGTGGTCGTAGGTCGTGAACTACCTGTGGATGAAACCTATACATACAGATACATGTTTACTATACTGATCATATTTTTCCCTTTCATGATAAGCAACATTACTGTGCATTGAAAAGGAGAAATAAAGTGTGGACATGGTTACTTGTATCTATATCACAGACAGCATTTCTACTGACTATAAGATTATACCTTTTAGTTTGGGCACATTTTGGTAAGTGTGCCATAAGTGTAATCAAAGTCCAGTTTTACCTCAAGCACACTCCTATTCTGTAGAAGTTAGCATTTCTTTAGATTAGCCCTTGCAATTGGTATGGAAGTATATTTAGTAAATTGATACATCCAGAATGGTTTAAAATTCTTTTAATAATTAAACAATTGGAAAGTAATATAGAATCTGTGTCTGTGGGGGGGGTATATAAGATTTGTTTTAAAGGAAAATAAAATTAAATACTGATGTAAAAAACTGATGTAAGAAAAAAACAAAAGTGAATGCTAAAAGTACAAGAAAAAAGTAGAGGAAAATATAAGCAAGTGAAAAAATAAAAAGAAGTTTCTATCTCTATGATTACAACATAACTTTCTTCTTTCTATAATTCTGTCTAACATCAAACCATAAATTGTAAATAATTTTTAAATCATTTTTTCTGCTGTATGCAAAAAGTTTATAAAGGACGTCTAGTCAGCATTAAATGTACTATATAGTCTTTTCTCTTTTGAAAGCAGTTGATTTAATCATCAAGGTCCATCTTTACCAATCATAGGAAGTTAATATGGAGTTTCAAGCATAGTCTATTTCGAGGCTTCACATTTTATGGAGGTAGTTTCAGAAAATAAAAGGGGTAAGTGTAGCTCACTATTCTACCAGGGTTATTCGGAAATAAACCTCCATTTGGTTATCAATGATAACTTGCAGATACAGAACTTCTATTATGCACATTAGAAAACTACAGCATTACATTAGTTTTCAACATAATTGCCATTCAAATTGAGGCACTCGTCATAACGTCTTATAAGTTTTGAAATTCCTTAGTAGTCGCTCGGCACCAAATCTGGGCTATAGAGCACACATGTCAAACACAAGGCCCAGGGGCCGGATGCGGCCTGCAAAGTGGTTTCATATGGCCCGCGAAGCCATCCTGGAAACAGTGAGTGAACAGCCCCCGCTGCCTTGGCCCTGGCCGGGAGCCAATGTACAATTTTGTGGTGGCCATCTATGCTGAAACGCATCCAGTCTTAGCTCCACAAGGCTGTCTGGAAACAGCGAGGAACCAGCCCCTGCCACCTCGGCCCTGCCCCCTGGGTGCATGCTGGGGAGGTGTCACCCTTTGTGAGGAATGAAGAAATGGACCATGCCTTGGCGTTTGATCCGGTCCCACCCCCTTCTGCCAGAGACTCTCAGATCTATCTCACTCCTGCCCAGGCCCCCACAGGCACCCTTGACGCGAAAGATGTAGAGCTGGCCATGCCCACCCAGTAGGCCACACCCATTCCATCCATGCCCACCCAGTAGGCCACACCCACCTGCCCCCCCGAGGGCAGCCGCAATGCTGTTGCAGCCCTCAATGAAATTGAGTTTGACACCCCTGCTATAGAGGGAGTGATCAAAAATATCCCAACAGAACTGCATCAAACGTTTTTGGGTGCATCTAGCAGTGTGCGGGCGAGCATTATCGTGAACCAACACCACATCGGATGTCAGCATGCCCCAATGCTTATTATGGATGGCTCGTCTGACTTTTGGTAATGTTTCACAGTAAACTTCTGAATTGATGGTCGAACCACACTCCATGAATTTCACTAGCAGTACTCCTTTGGCATCTTCACATTTGGCAGGATTTTCTATGGCACTACTTCCGGTGTGGTGTTGGTTCCATTATTATGTGTATAACCCTCCCTATACATTTGGTCTTTATCCAAATTCCTCCTTTTAACAATGCTGAAAAAGTGATAGGAATGCTATCAAATCTTTATCAATCTAAACATTCATTTTATGATTCCTTTAGCTTGCATTTTTCATATACATGCATACAGAGAAAGCCAGGAACATCTTCTGAAAGAGTTGTGCAAACCTGGAAAAAAGTTTCCGTTATTTTTCATTATTCAAATAGAGATGCTTCTTATCTGTTCCTGAATATCTTTGAGCACATTTTTGAAGGATTATACAGCTGTAATAATAATAGTGGATGCATCTTTTAATACGTAAGGATGATATGCATACTATTTTCTTAATTGTATTTTTTAAAGATGGATGCTTATTATTTCTGAACAGCTGTGCTCAGTATGTACATTGTAAATCCAATCAATGTTGCACCATTAATCTGAAATATTTTATTTTGAAGTATTTAAGAAATCCATAAAACTTAGAACAATTCCTTAAACTTATTTTGACATAGGTTGCACCCATAATTTGTAAGGATAGTATGGATAAAATTAATGTCCACTGTGTATATTTGAATAAATTTTCAAATTTCATGCATTATTCTTAAAAGCACAATGGAATAGCTGGAATTTTGAGTAAATAAAGTCCTAAAGTCCTCTATGTGTGACTGCATCAAAAATAAATTTCTTTTTCTTCCAAAGTAGCTTCAAATGGTTTTGCTAAATGTAGGAATGTTGTGATGATTATCTTTTTAATTAAAATGAGAAATCTTTGTTTAAAGTGGCATTCTTTTTTTTATGGCCTCTTACAGTCTCTATAACAATCATTTCTTAAGTCTGAATGTTTTTAATTCCAGGAATCCATTTATATAAAACTATGCTTAGACTTAATTAAAGAACAATTTCTTACAAAGCTTGTAAATAGCCAGGAAAAAGGAAAGGACAGGAAATAAAACTGACATTCATGCAAACAAACTGATTCTTACAAGGTATGTAATATGCTATAAAAATACAATAAAGCTTTTTTTTTTATAAGAGTTCATATTTTCTGATCCTTGTTTTCAAAGGTATTTAAGAAAGATATCAAAGTTCTGTGACTCAACATCTGTTTTCTTGAATGGGCCAGCAGCTACTTCAGGTTTCACCTAATTAGCAGTGCACATAGCTAAACTACATTTGTTTAGATGTCTAATTAAAAATACCTTTGCAATTCATTGTTAGGTTTCTTTTGTATTACTTTTATCATATTTGAATGCCTTTTTAAAAAAGACAATTGTGGGTAATTTAATTGGAAGACATATACTTCTTGGTTTCACATTTTTTATTTTGAATTGAAGATTTGTAAATAACCAAATTAACAACATTTGTTTTTTTTAATTTCTAGACATTAAAAACCCCAGTAGCACCTTTCTGAGGTTATCTCCTTTACCATTTCACAGACTTCATCACTGCTGAGCATGGGTTCCCATTTGATATTTTTTATTAGAGAGTTTTGCTAATGAACTTACAGAGCATCCTAAATTCTTTTTTCTCACTTCCTTTAAAAATTGGAAACTATTTCTTGAAGAATCTAGCAGTCTAATGTGATTTTGTTTTGTTAATTAGATAGTGAAGGTATCAATGATCGTTTAGATGTGGGTATCTCTGAGTTTTGGAAGAGGATAAATTTAGATTTTTGTCATGCTGGTAAGTCAAGTTTTTCTTGTGTTGTCAGATACTGGCATCAGTACAGTCTTGAGAGTAGTGTACTATGGTCCTTTTAGGATTGCATTCCCTGGTCAAAGCAAGTTACAGTTAACCCATTTCTGTCAGTAGTCCAGGTTTAATGTTCTGCTAGTAAACCACATCTGATAGTGGTGTTTGTGTATTTATAGTTAGATTGATTGTTTGACATCTTGAGTTAGTCTGGAGCCATTGAGACTACATATATAGATAAGTCTACAGTGGTTAAATACCACTGTTTTTAAAAATGCTCTCTAGTTTCTTACTCATAGAAACTGAGAAAATAGAATAGTTACATCTAGCCTTTCTATTTGTTTTGTGTGCTGGATATGAGTGGAATTTCTTTTTTTCCATTACTAGAATAGAAAGTTACAGTGGGCTTTGGAGAAAAGGAATAAGTGATATTGTTGTCTTTGTTTTTCACAGTGTATAGTCCAGACTGGTTTAAGATGCAAGAAAATCCTAATTTGATCAAACATGCCTTAATAAATGATCAAAGTTGTCTTAATAGTCCATATGCATATGTCTTAACCGTCTGTATGTTCTATTAACATTTGTTCACCCAATTAAAATATTTTGAAATATTCAGATTACAAGTAAAAATAATAAAAAGCCACAGTTGTAGTTCTAATAGGAGTACCATACTTGTTTTCTTTTGGTTATTCCTGCAAACTTTAGGAAAGAGTAGGTTGTAAATATATGTGTTGACAGTGGTGCTAAAGTAAACATTACAATATTATTACAGTGCTTTGAGAATGGGGAAATGTATATGTTACTTGGTTATTTCCAGTAACACTTGCTGGAAACTCAGTGTAAACAGATCCATGTTTGTTTATGTCCAGGTAGATATATTGTTCTTTTGCACATTTGGGGAATTCTGTTTTGGAGCGACCTTTTTCAGCTGTGTACAAGAATTGGCTCCTTTCATCATAACTGAAAAGATGTTTTTCAGTGCATTGAAGTTCTACAAATCATTTATTGGTTCCTTGTTCTTTCAGCATTTATATAAAATTTAAATAAATATTTTGTATCTTTATTCTAAGGTTTGCGAATGGATTTTATTCTATTTGAGCTACAGTACAAAGGAAATAACAGGGATCAAGTCAACAATGTTTTGGAGGTTTTTGTTTCATTCGCTTCATTAAATATATGCAATTAGTAAAAAGCAAATGGTGAATTTGCTAACACATCATTGAACTATTTAGCTTCTTGGATTGAGAAAAGTGGAATTAGTGCTCCATGCCCTTTTTAGCATCTATACTATAGGCAATAGGAAGAATGGGTTGACCTTAATATTTGTTTCCATTAAATCGCCGCCTTGCAGCATTTAGTTTGTACTGAATGAAAAGCTTAATTTCACGCCCTGATTAGTGCTAGTATATGCAGGTGGATATTTATTTTATATGGCTAAGTGGGTCTTCCTTGGCAAATTATTCACCAGCCAGCAGCACTATAATTTCTCATGAGTAGTTAGTGCTAAATAATAGTTCTTGTTAAGGAGCAAATCAAAACAATACTGGATGCTAACCTTTTGACTAGGTACGAGTGATGGGAAGGCAGAGGTAATAGAGAGACAGCACAAGATTAGACTGAGGGAAAATGAAAGAATACAGGTAGTCCTTGACTTATATTAATTTGTTTGGTGATCATTCAGAGTTACAACAGCACTGAAAAAGGGACATGATTGGTTTTCACACTAATGACTGTTGCAGCATCCCCACAGTCACATGATCAAAATTTGGGCACTTGACAATTAGCATGTATTTATGACAGTTGCACTATCCTGAGGTCATGTGATCACCATTTGTAACTTCACAGCTAGCTTCTGACAAGCAAAGTCAAAGGGGAAAGTCAGATTTGCTTAATAACCTCATGATTCACTTAATAACTTCAGTGATTTGCTTAACAACTGTGGCAAAAAGGTTGCAAAATGGAGAAAATCTCACTTAATAACTGCTTTGCTTAACAACATAAATTTACAATTGTGGTTGTAAATTGAGGACTATCTGTAGAGTTTTGTTTGTGTGTGAATGAAGAACCTGGAAGAAGAAGTCTAGACTCTGCACTTCTTAAAAATCAGCACATAGATGCATTGAGCAGGCTTTATGTTCATCGTTGTGTGGGATGGGAAAGTGATCAGTGATCCCAGAATAATTGTTTATGTTTTGTTTTATTTGCAAATGATGGAAGATTATCTGTGTCTTTTTATGACTGTGCGAGAATGCTTCTATTTTTATTCCAAGTTATTTTGGGGTTTAGTTTATGTCAATGTTTTGTTTTATGTATGTATGTATGGATAGATAGATGAAGGGAGGATTTTTGTTACAGGTTACTGCAAAGTTAATTTGCATTAGAATTATAAAAGAGGTGGATTTTGTACTTTTATTAGAGGTAAGCAAAATGCAAATAAGAGTGTTCAAACTTTTGACTTTGTAACTCTAGCTTACAAAAAGAAAGGTTTGGGAGAAGTAAAATAAAGGTCTGATCCTAGTCAGAAATCTATGTACATCACATAAGGTAAGAAACCAATCTGAATTACAATGAACTGTTCAATTTTCAGAAATGGGAAGGGAGGGGATTATGCTTGCTATTTTGTTGGTAAATGCTATGTAATTTGAAACAGATACTGAGGTGTAAAATCAATTTTCTCTCTTTTTTCTCTCTTCTTCTCCCTTGTCTCAGTCATAGGCACTAAAATATTGCTTCCTAATAATTGTATAACATGTCATCTCTCCAAGATAAATCTAAAGAGCAAACCTGATGGTTGTGATACATCTTTTTCTTCCTTGAGTTTTGAATCTTTAGCCTGCTGAAGAGTAGTGAGAACTCAGAGAAGTTGTGGAATGTTTGTTACTTGCAAGCAAGTATTGCCCAACTATGGAGTTGCGTTATTTTTGTTTTAATGAACCAGAGTGAACATTCGTATATTTCTTAAAGCATTGTAATGTTTATGCAGCAGGTTTTCCACCTTAATTGAAAGTACTTTCTTCTGTTGCTTGTGCAACCAATCATTCTCTAAATACCTTTGCAAAACATATTTTCTCTAGGCGGGATATTTTTTTTTAAAAGGCTGTTGTAACTATAGCTAATCCAGGCACAACTGGAAAGGATCCAGTCTGGGTTGGTCACCTGGACCAGAGGTTTAGTCTTCTAAGCTTTTGGACTCGTGCTGGAGCTCATCTTCAGGGAAGTTCTCTCTCACCAGAATGTGAGAGACACTGACTCAGATTGGATCCTGAAACATTGTCCTGGGACGTGTATATTTTCCTTCATTCATAACTGGTAAAGTCAACTCTGTGGGGATTGAGTCAAGCACTTGGCATTCGTCAAATATAATTTGTTCAAAGATTTTCTTATGGATTTTCTTAAAAATTCCAGATTTTGGGCATGATAATGTGTATGCTGCAGAACAGAATATTCGTTTTAGCTTAACCTTTAACTTTTGAACAGTATAGCCTATCCTAAAATGATCCTTTCTGATCCATAGCTTTTCACAGATTTATCAAATAAGTACAGTGGGGCAAAAAAGTATTTAGTCAGCCACCAATTGTGCAAGTTCTCCCACTTAAAAAGATGAGAGAGGCCTGTAATTGTCATCATAGGTAGACCTCAACTATGAGAGACAAAATGAGAAAACAAATCCAGACATTGTCTGATTTGGAAAGAATTTATTTGCAAATTATGGTGGAAAATAAGTATTTGGTCAATATCAAAAGTTCATCTCAATACTTCGTTATATATCCTTTGCTGGCAATGACAGAGGTCAAACGTTTTCTGTAAGTCTTCACAAGGTTGGCACACACTGTTGCTGGTATGTTGGCCCATTCCTCCATGCAGATCTCCTCTAGAGCAGTGATGTTTTAGGGCTGTCGCTAGGCAACACAGACTTTCAACTCCCTCCAAAGGTTTTCTATGGGGTTGAGATCTGGAGACTGGCTAGGCTACTCCAGGACCTTGAAATGCTTCTTACGAAGCCACTCCTTCATTGCCCGGGCGGTGTGTTTGGGATCATTGTCATGCTGAAAGACCCAGCCACGTTTCATCTTCAATGCCCTTGCTGATGGAAGGAGGTTTGCACTTAAAATCTCATGATACATGGCCCCATTCATTCTTTCCTGGTCCCTTTGCGGAGAAACAGCCCCAAAGCATGATGTTGCCACCCCCATGCTTCACAGTAGGTTTGGTGTTCTTTGGATGCAATTCAGCATTCTCTCTCCTCCAAACATGACGAGTTGTGTTTCTATCAAACAGGTCTACTTTGGTTTCAGCTGACCATAGGACATTCTCCCAATCCTCTTCTGGATCATCCAAATGCTCTCAAGCAAACTTCAGATGGGCCTGGACACGTACTGGCTTAAGCAGGGGGACATGTCTGGCACTGCAGGATCTGAGTCACTGGCGGCGTAGTGTGTTACTGATGGTTGCCTTTGTTACGTTGGTCCTAGCTCTCTGCAGGTCATTTACTAGGTCCTCCCGTGTGGTTCTGGGATTTTTGCTCACCGTTCTTGTGATCATGTTGACCCCACGGGGTGAGATCTTGCGTGGAGCCCCAGATCGAGGGAGATTATCAGTGGTCTTGTATGTCTTCCATTTTCTAATTATTGCTCCCACAGTTGATTTCTTCACACCAAGCTGCTTACCTGTTGCAGATTCAGTCTTCCCAGCCTGGTGCAGGTCTACAATTTTGTTTCATATGCCCTTCGACAGCTCTTTGGTCTTCACCATAGTGGAGTTTGGAGTGTGACTGTTTGAGGTTGTGGACAAGTGCCTTTTATACTGATAACAAGTTCAAACAGGTGCCATTAATACAGGTAATGAGTGGAGGACAGAGGAACCTCTTAAAGAAGAAGTTACAGGTCTGTGAGAACCAGAAATCTTGCTTGTTTGTAGGTGACAAAATACTTATTTTCCACTATAATTTGCAAATAAATTCTTTCCAAATCAGACAATGTGATTGTCTGGATTTGTTTTCTCATTTTGTCTCTCATAGTTGAGGTCTACCTATGATGACAATTACAGGCCTCTCTCATCTTTTTAAGTGGGAGAACTTGCACAATTGGTGGCTGACTAAATACTTTTTTGCCCCACTGTATAAGACATTACTCAATAAATAGTTTTGGGGAACTTGAGGCAGTCATTTAGATTTCCCGCTTGAATAAATGCAAACAATACTACCCAATTCTCACCTTTTGGCAGGTCTAATTTTTATCATTGGTAGTCACAACCATATAATTAAAGACACCAGCAAATGGAATATGAGATGGAGCATGGCAGAATCCTTTATACACTCCACAGAGGTAGGACATGCACTGGATAAGTTAGTTAGTAGAAGATATTTCTTATTTTCATGCCAGAAATAATTACTACATTCCATTTGGAAATATTCAAACATTTTATAGGAGTATATTAGTAATTAAACAAATCATTGTGCAAGATTACCTCTCAACTGAAGTATCAGTTGGCTATTGGGCAGCTTAAAAAGAACATGGATGATTTCCTTTAATAGGAAAGATGGGGCATAGAATAGTGTCTATATTTCTACCGAGTCTTAAATATACTGATAATGGAAACGTCCCTTGCTTTCCTAGCATTCTTCTGTTCCTTTAACTATGTTTTGGTTAATTTTACAATTGGCTACCCACCTGTTATAATACTTTTTATCATTAAACAAAATTAATTTTAAAAATGGTCTGGTGCTGTCTGCTTTTAATGGAATTGGAGTTTCTTTAGTCCTATAATCTGCCTCATGAGGCTTGTCTGTCTTCTAGGAAGTACAGCATTGCATCATTAAAATATCACCCCCTGCTGAGAAAAAACATCAGTCCTGTTCACTAAATGGCAATGCTGAAGCGGTGACAAGTGTTTGTAAAAACTGTATTAAAAATTCATTTATTCTTAGCTAAGCATTTAGCTAAGCATAAATGAATTTAACAAATAATGGATAATAATAAATTACTGTGCTCTTGTTGTTAACAAATATGTCTGTGCAAAGGACCACATAAAAATAATAAATGTTCTTCCATCCCAGCAGTAGTTCTATGGTACCAAAAGGAAGCTGCAGTTCTGAATTCAATGGCTTTCGAATGGAGAGCCTGGAAACAAGATTGCTGGATAGAACTAGATTTCCTTAAAGAATTATGTGATCAAATTCATATTGCCATGTTCATTTGACATTGTTCACGTAAAGCAGGAAATTTTTCATAATCAGTAGCCCCCTGACACTCATATCAAAGGAATAACATTGGAAGGTTAATGTCAGCCATTTTTTTTTTTTTTTTTTGCTTTATATGTGATGCCAGTGTTTGGCCCCATAATTTTCTCAGCTTGCTTTATTTCTCCTTTTTATATATGGAGGAGAGACAGATATTTAAGAATCTTTCTTGCACAAAAAGGCTTATTCTTTCTTGCTACATAATTAGCACTTGTTTATGACACAACCTCTGATCTGATTTTTAAAACAAATTGCACAGTAAAGAAGCTGATATTTAAACTGTATGGTAACCATGGCTCCAGCTGTGATTCAAATATTGTAAGCCTTCAGGGGTTATATTAGGCTTAGAAAATAGGAACTGAGGCCTGTAATTTAATGTCTGTCTTTTAAAAACTGCATTTTTAGGAGAAAAAAATGCATTCCATAGAATTTAAAATATTGACTCATTCTGAGAAAACAGCCTTTTCAAACCTCACTAGAGACTACTCAGATCCATTAACTTAACAGTGGAAGAAAGAGGAAAGGAAGGCAATAAAACAAAAAAATCTGTTAAAGATTGCAGGAAAATGATGACCAGCATGAAATCAGAGTGAGATAATGGCTTCAGAACACTGGGAGGGAGAACATTGAGAAGGTAACCTTAGAAGTCAGGTAAAATATTCAGAACAACATTTGAGTTTTAGTGTAAGACTGAAATGCTAAAAGTAGTTCATCTGGATAATGCATTGAATTGTGTTGGTGATAAATGGACTCATGCTTGTAAAATGTGTATAGAAAGGTTTTATTTCAATTTCTGCACAAAACAATTATGTTAACATGGTTAAGAAACTTTGAGGAATTGTTGTCAAGATATCTTGGGATTTTAAAACATCATCAGTTAGTATTATTTTTACTATAATTACATGGGAATGTTGAGTTCTTAACACAGGCAAGAAACTTTGCAGTCTTGACAATTGGAAAAAACTGTTCAGCCATCTCCTTTTAAAATGAAATTAATGCTATTGGTCCATTTTCTGCTGTTTTTCTTAAGGGTAGAATCATGATACAATCTCTCCTGACATCGTCCTATTTATGTTGATTAATTATTTTAGACATATGTACAGATATATGCGGGCATACTTAGGATATTCAGACAATTTCTGTGCATGTATTAAGAGCAATTTTTCCACATTATCTGGGAAATGTGAATTGAATCAACCTGATTTGGTTCAGATCTCAGTGCTGAATCTGATGAGCTTTTTAAAATCAAACTGGCAGGTTGAATCAAATGAGTGATTCAAAATGAATTTTGACTGACAAACCATGGCAGTTCAGCATCAATGTGCTCTACATAGGGGGCTGCCCTTGAAGACCATCCAGAAGCTACAACTTATCCAGAATGCAGTGGTGAACGCAGTAATGGATGCCCATGTAATACCTCTATTGTACAAGCTGCGTGGGCTTCCAGTTTCCTTCAGGGTGCAGTTCAAGATGCTTGTTATTACTTTTAAAATTCTATATGGCCCAGAGCTAGCTTATCTGCAGAACCACCTTTCCCTAAGAACAGATTAGTTAGGGTAGCCATGCGCTTAGTCCTCTCCCTTAAACATTGCCATCCTAAGGCAGCTAGGAAGCACCTCTTTTTCATGGCACCCCATGCCACATGGAACATAATTTCCCCTGAAGTTCAGCAGACCTCTACCCTCCTAACCTTCTGAAAAGCACTAAAGACCTGGCTTTCTCATCATGTACTGGGATAGTTGGATGTAATATACCAGGGGTGTCAAATTCATTCTCCAGCATGATGAATGTAGAATCCACCGGTGGGTAATCTCAGCCCTCCTGCTCAGATGAGACTAAGTCAGAACTTTAGCCATGCCTCCCTCTGGGAGTGTCCTCCAGTTTTTGACTTAGTCTCAGCTCAGTAGGATGCAATTCCTTTGGCTCCTCAGTTAGACTAGGTTAATTAATTTGGTTGATTTTCTAATTGGATTTCAATTTATTCAAAAGATCTCTAAATTCAGGTGTTTTATTCTTCCTTGATATTTGGAATCAATTTGGCAAAGAATTTTGGCAGTAATCCTCCTAGATATTACTCAGGCCTTTGGGCCTCAATGAGCCTAATAGGCTCTTACAGAGCAGGCTACAGGCTGATCTGAAGTGGAGTGTTTTCGCTTCCATCAAGTTGATCTGCGGGAGCGCGGATCAGCATAACAGCTGAATTGCGGCGATTAGGAGTTTCCTCGCAGTTCATACAGACTGGAGGGCTTTCCTTGCTTTTGCCAACGCACGAGGTTTTCTCTGTTGGAAGCAGGCGACTTCGGATCGCAGCGGAGCTGCGCCACCAAACCGCAAGTGCCTTTTAGGAGCGGAGGGAAGGGAGCCTATTTAGATTGCAGTTTATTTAAAGCCCTTCCTTCCAGGGTAACTTGTAGCTCCATCTTCTTCATTTTTTTGGCATGTTTGCCGTTGTTCAGAGGCACTAAAAGACGCGGCCGCCTTTTTGAGCGCATGCTCAAGGCGTGGGTGTCATTTTGAGAGCGATTTAGGTGCGGACGCCATTTTGTAGGGACCTCGTGTTCCTTGAGCTCTATTGGGGCCTGCTTGATTAGTTGCCCCGGCCTGCTGTGTCAGGCCTTCACTGGGGGAAGCATTTTGAGGCTCTTTCTGGATAATCCGGTGCGTTATTAAGAGAATCACATCAGTGATCGCCTCATTGCACTTGCATTATTATTCTGACTACTCATTGAAATTCTTGTATATCCTTCTTTACTAGTGTGTGTTGAGCGAAAGGGAATTTATTTTAGAATCCACCTGTTTCTGTTTAGTCTGTGGCACTGTGCCACAAGGCCTAGACAGGCAGTTCTAGTGAACTGTCTGGCTGTTTTTTGCCATTGCTGTGGTTCAGAGCGAGGGTCATTTTCCCATCTGACAACTAGATCTGCATGTTTGGGTTCCCCCCACTTCTGGATATCCCTTGTCCGGATTATCTAGATTGCAATGGCAGACAATTCCTCACCCCAGGCATCACAAGGCTCTGGTATTCCCCCCCATACAGACAAAGCGCAGATCAACTGATTTGGATGCGGGGGGGGGGGGAGAAAAGAGCGAAGACAAAGCATTTATCTACCAAAGAGTCCTCCAAGGCAGCTGAGCAAGAGGCCTCGAGGAGACACCAGGCGCTGGAGAGGGAATTCTCCAAAGCCCAAAGGCTCATGTCTAGTGAAGCTGAAGTGGTTCCCCCCGTTCCATTGGACTCTTCTCCATTTGAGCCTCCATTTACACCTTCCCATGATGCCCCTAGGGCATGGTCTCCTCAGGGGGAAACTGAACAGGTTGGTCCCCCTCACTCATCATCCTCATCTACACAACAGGGTCCTGAAGCCACGTATGCCCCAACTGAGGCTGGGGTCAATTCTAGAGACCAACAGAACATGTGGTCAGAACAATTTCAGGCATTTATGCAACATGCATTTATGCAATTTATGTCATCCTCTAGGAGTCAACCACATTTGCAACCTCCATGGCCTCCATCCATACCACCTTCTCAAGTGGGACGTGCCACAGTCCCCGGTTCCGGTGTCTCCGAGACTTCCTCCCAGTTAGGAGAGGAGGGGTCAGTGGATCTGGAGATAGCTGACACGCCCATGTCAGAGGATGAGGCAGTGCCTGAATAAGCGCCAACTTCGGGGCTTTTTGACCCATCTCTTTTCAGGTCTCTACTTATGAAGGCCTGTACCACGGCCAACCTCACTTTACAGGAAGACAAACCTTCCACCTCCACTAGCCAAGAGTCTAACCCTTTGTTTACAGAACAGGTTGTGGAGGAGAAACAGATTCCTTGTCCGCATGTCTTGCGTACTACGGTGGAGAAACAGTGGTCATCTCTGGCTACTTTGCCTTCTCCCAATAGTACAGAGAAGAAACTGTTCAATGTTTCTTCCTCATTTGTTTCCCTCTGAGATGTGCCTTCTGTGGACACTCCTTTAACTTCTTTGTTTTCCACATCTGCTATTCCAGGGATATGGCTGAAGCCCTGAAGACGGAGGACAAGAAGTTTGAGTTCTCTCTTCGTCGAGCTCACCAATCCTCGGCCTGGGCGATCAGGGCTGTGACTTCATCTTTTTCACAAGGGCATCAATCATGTGGCTCCGCAAACTCCAGGCAGTCGTTCCCCCGATCAGGTTCGGACACATCAGACACTAGGAAAGCTAGTGGCAGCGTCAGAGTACATGGCAGACGCTTCTCTTCATTCGGCCAGGTATTCTGCTAGATCCATTGCAGCCACAGTTGCTTCTCGCAGACTACTGTGGCTGAAACAGTGGCGGACTGACTTAAAGTCCAAGTGGCGTCTGTCGACGTCCAAGTACAGTAGTACATACCTATTCGGTTCAGTCCTCGAACCACACATAATTAAGGGCAAGGACAAACGTAAGATCCTGGCACACTCATCCAAAAGGTCGGATAGGCGGCCCCAGCATGAGTTTCGTTGGGAGGTCACCACCACCGACTCTTGAGTCAGAGAGACCATAAGACACAGACTCGCTCTAGAGTTTTATTCACCTCCCCCAGATCGTTTCATACAGTGCCCAGTGTCACGAAACACAACCAAGGCAGAATTAGTAGCCACGGCCATTTCCCATTTGGTAGAAATCAAGGCAATAGAGCCTGTACCACAGGAACAGGAAAGAGAGGGGTTTTACTCCATTCTGTTCGTGGTTCCCAAAGCCTCAGGGGCATGGAGGGCGATACTGGACTTAAAGGGTCTGAATTACTTCTTGACCTACAGAAGGTTCAAGATGCAGTCCCTAAAGTCCATTCTGGCCAGCATCAGGAAAGGGGACTTTCTCTCCTCCATAGATCTGACAGAGGCATACTTACACATTCCGATACTTCCAGACCACTGCAGGTTCCTTCGGTTTTGTTATGCACATCGGCATTACCAATACAGAGCCCTTCCCTTTGGCCTCTCTTCAGCCCCAAGGGTCTTCACAAAAGTTTTGGTAGTATTGGCGGCCCATCTCAGGATGATGCCAGTGCACGTACAGTGCTATCTAGATGATATCCTAGTGCAGTCCAGTTCCTTCCAGTTGGCTCAGTCAGACCTGGAAATCACGATACATACTCTTCAGGTTTACGGGTTCTCCATGGACTTCAAAAAGAGCCACATGATCCCCACAAAGCGCCTCCTTCATCTAGGGGCAATTATAGATTCAGATCTTTGCAAGGTTTATCTTTCACAGGAGCGTCGGGTCAGCATCCGAAAGCTCGTGCACCAGGTTCGGAGAGAGAAAACAGTGCCTCTGGTCCGGCTCTCTCAACTCCTGGGAAAGATGGTTTCTTGCATGGGGATCATTCCGTGGGTCAGACTTCACTCCAGAAGCCAGTGGTTCCTCCTTCCCTTCCAGAAACGGAACCTCAGTTCATCCACCAGAAAGGTCAGGGTTCCTCATCACACTCTGTTGTCTCTTCTATTGTGGGCTTCATCTGCAATGTTCAAGGGGACCGTTTTCAAGGAACCTCTCAGGCTCACCTTGACTACAGATGCCAGTCTGTTCGGTTGAGGTGCCCATCTTCAGACTCATCTTGCTCAGGGACAGTGGTCCCGATCGGATCTAGCCCACAACATAAATTGGCTCGAACTCAGAGCCATACACTTAGCTCTCCGTCGGTTTTCCTCCCTAGTGACGGGACAGCACGTCCTGATCCTGACAGACAACGTGGCAGCCAAGGCTCACGTCAAGAAACAGGGAGGGACCAGGTCCTGGTCACTCATGCAGGAGGCCTTGGAGTTGGGTCTGTGGACAGAGTCCACTCTGGGTTCCATCAGGGCGGAACACATATCGGGGGAAGCAAATTGACAAGCAGATTCCCTGAGCAGGGTCACAGTAGACCACTCAGAGTGGCGACTGGACCCGGAACTGTTCAGGGAAATCTCTGCCAGGTTTGGCCATCCACATCTGGATCTCTTTGCCTCCCCGATCAACGCCCAACTCTCCAGGTTCTTCTCCAGTTTCCAACAAGGGTGGAGGGGACGGACGCCCTCCGGTGCAAGTGGCCAGGGGGGGCTGCTCTATGCCTTTCCTCCCCTCCTGTTGTTACAGGCAACCATTCACAAACTGATTCAGGAAAGGGCAGAGATAATCTTAATTGCTCCACATTGGCCAAGGTGTCCGTGGTTTGCAGACCTTGTGGATCTATCGCTCTTGCCACCATGCAGGATTCCCCCGGACCGAGTGGCTCTCAGCCAGGGGAATCTTCAGCATCCAGATCCACAGTGGCTCCAGTTGGCCTCCTGGCACTTGAGCGGGAAAGTTTAGCTAGGCAATCCTATTCGTCCGGCGTGATCTCGATAATCCATGCCTCAAGGCACCCCTCGACTACTAGGATTTATGACGCCACGTGGAAGAACTTCTGCACGTGGTGCACTAAGCAGCAGCTCAGGCAATTATCGGTCACCATTCCCAACATTTTGGAATATCTTTTGGATGGTATGAATAAGGGTTTATCACCCAGTACCATCCGCAGACAGGTTGCGGCCTTGCAAACGGTCCTTACCTGTGACAACCTGGTTCCTTGCATCATCCGGCTGTAAGCGCCTTTCTCAAGGGGGCGGTTAACGCCAGACTACCTGTGATCCATCGTTATCCCTCTTGGGACTTACCCAGGGTGTTACAAGCCCTGACTTCTCCGCCGTTTGAGCCCCTCAGGTCTTGGTTCACTTCATTTTCTTTCCTTAAAAGTAGCATTCTTGGTGGCTATCATATCGGCCAGACGGATTTCGGAATTGGCTGCACTCTCAGTTCGGAGTGATTTGTCTATCTTTTTTGAGGATAGGGTGGTCCTTCGTTTGGACCCTTCCTTTGTCCCAAAGGTTAACATTTGGTTTCATAGGTCACAGGAACTAGTTCCTCCAGATTTTTGTCCTAATCCGTCACATCATCTGGAGAGACAATGGCATAAGTTGGACGTGCGCAGGGCTCTGCGTCATTATGGTAAGCGGACCTCGGCCTTTCGTAAATCAGAGGCCTTGTTCGTGTCTTTTCAGCCCTCTGCCATGGGTCAGAAGGTATCCTCTTCGACCATTGGTAGATGGATCAGGGCATGTATTGCTCGGGCCTATCTTTCTTAGTCACTTCCAGTTCCTAGGCATATCACCGCTCACTCGACACGCAGCGCAGCTGCGTCTGCGGCCTGGTCCACTCAGGCATCGGTCGAGATTTGTAGGGCAGTGACCTGGTCCTCCCTTTCTTCTTTTGTGAAACATTACAAGATTGATAAGTTTGCTGCGGTGGATGCCTCGTTTGGTAGGAGAGTTCTACAGCTAGTAGTTTCTTTTCAGGGGACACAAGCCTAGACTTTTCCCTCCCCGTAGGGACATGAAGGGCTTTGGTATGTCCCACCGTGGATTCTACATTCATCATGCTGGAGAAGGGGCGTTGTCTTACCTGAACACCTTTTCTCAGCATGATGATGTAGAATCCACACCCTCCCTTAAGGCAGTCCAGGCAGGTGTCATGTTAATTGGAGCCATTGCATCAGACTTCGTCATGGATGCTTCGCCTCATCAATAACTGGAGGACACTCCCAGAGGGAGGCATGGCTAAAGTTCTGACTTAGTCTCATCTGAGCAAGAAGGCTGAGATTACCCAACGGTGGATTCTACATCATCATGCTGAGAAAAGGCGTTCAGGTAAGACAACGCCCCTTTTCATTGAGGGCCGCATCAGCATTATGTTTGCCTTTGGGGATGTGGGTGTGGCCTACTGGGTGGGTGTGGATGAAGTGGTTGTGGCCTACTGGGTGGGCATGGCCAGCTCTACATCGTTCGCGTCAAGAGTGCCTGTGGGGGCCTGTGCAGGAGTGGGACAGATCTGAGGATCTCTTGCAGAAGGGGGTGGGACTGGGGCAAGTGCCAAGGCATGGTCCATTTCTTCATTCCTTACAAAGGGTGACACCTCCCCAGCATGCACCCAAGGGGTGGGCTGACGCGGCAGGGGCTGGTTCCTCGCTGTTTCTAGATGGCCTTGTGAGCTAAGACTGATGCGTTTTAGCATAGATAGCCACCACAAAATTGTACATTGGCTCCCGGCCGGCCAGGGCCAAGGCAGCGGGGGTCGTTCCCTCACTGTTTCCAGGATGGCTTTGCGGGCCACATGAAACCACTTTGTGGGCCGCATCCGGCCCCCGAGCCTGGTGTTTGACATGTCTGTAATATACAGTAATTCTGTACTGACAATGAAAAGTCCTTTAAAGAGTCTCTGAATGAGAGTCTTTCTGAAAATTCAGAATAGACTTATGGTTCCTGCGAGAAGATAGGATAAAACAGAAATGCAATAGGGAAAGATTGCCCTAAGAATTGTTTTTTGCTTTTCCTAATAGTATACAGAAGATTGTTGGCTTTTTCAATTAATTCATTGTTATTTTATTAAGGTTATGGCTTTCTACAAAATAACTTTGTTATATACTACAGATCTATTCAAGCAACAGTTATCAATTGTGATGAGAGAAAAAAAGATGAAACATGTATCTCAATTTATCACAGCCCATCCTTTCATCAGATACAAATACAGAAGGCATCGAGTCATTATGTCACAATGCATTTAATTCCTCCCTACCCACCCCATGCCAGAGGTCTGTGTATTAGCTTCTTCTATTATCTTGGTGGTGGTACAGTAGTTAGAATGCAATATTGCAGGTTAACTCTGCCCACTGCCAGGAGTTTGATCCTGACGGGGCTCAAGGTTGACTCAGCCTTCCATCCTTCTGAAGTTGGTAAAATAAGGATCCAGATTGTTGGGGGCAATGTGCTAACATTATAAACTGCTTAGATAGTGCTGTAAAGTACTGTGAAGCAATATATAAGTTTAAGTGCTATTGCTATCTTTTATTCTATTACCACAAATGTCATACATCCAAACATCACTAATGCATTGTTGAAGTTTGCAAGTACTATATTTTCAGAGCAATGTGAACGTCACTTTTTATAACCTGTACCAAGTTACATTTGTACTGTGCAGAAAATGACTTAAAGAGTTGCAAAAAGCATGAAGCGGTTTCATTGGGGACATAACCTGAATCAAAATGTTCACTCCAATTCAGATTAAATGCAGAGTATGTTGAGGTGGAAGGTTGTATGCCCCTTACTATATTTTTAAAAAGATTTTAGTACCTGAGCTTTACTATACTGATAAATTTTATTGGAATGGAGTCTTTATAGAATTTTAAGTTTTTTCCCCTGCAACTATAGTTCTATTGCTGTACAGTATTTTGCACTTATACCTTACTTGAAAATTATATCAGAATATATGTTTGGTGTTTATTATCACCTGCAACAAAAGTTAGGATAGCCAGGTCCCAATATAAAAGAAGATCTCTTATGTCTATTCTTTCCTAGCCACGAATACACATGCCTAAAGATGGATTCCAACTTACATCTTCTGGATACCAAGCATGGCTAAAGCAGGTTGGACTGTATTACTGTTTCTTATTTATGGTTAGAATTTGCACTAGAAACATGTGCTTGTTTCATTATTAAAATATATACAGAATTTAACTCTTATTCTGTAATCAAATACCAGTGCTATTTCTATATTCACGTGCATTTTGTGTCTGCATGCTGTGTACATTTCCACTTCTCATGAGTAAAAGTTCAAACAAGGATCATCAGAAGGGAGAGTGGAACAATACCTAGAAAGATGGGAAACAACAACTTAAATTGCCGAATTAAAATTAACCTTCAAGTGTGAAGATCTACAGTGGTGGTAATAACAGGGAGGGCAATGGGTTAATACACAGGAGACTTACATCTAGAGCCTAATTCAGATTTGATTGGGTAAAACAAGTGTGGACATTTGCTCATATCCCATAACAATCCTGCAGTTTGACACAATCTGACACTATTGGGAGTCCCTGCTCAGACGTAGTCTAGTGCTATATTACTTTGGTGATTATTAAAGGCCAAGCTTTAGATGTTTCGGCACTCTGGCTCTAGCAATTGCTGTCAGCATCTTAAAACAAATCTAGTATAACAATTCTCCCCAAAGAATCCTGTTTTAAACTTTGCATGTGTGACACATGCATGCTTGTGGTAGTAATTTTTGTGGGAAAATGCAGTAGAGATGAAAAGTTAACACCTTTGTTGAAAGTAGGAATTATGTCATGGTATTGAAAAAGTAAATGAAGATAAACTACATACTATGCTTATAGTTAGAGTAATGAACATTGTGCTGAAATAAATGTCTCTTTGGAGTTCTGATAGAGCAAACTACATTGAAAAATCCACTAAATAAGGGGTGTCAAACTCACAATGTCACATGACGTGTTGCGACGTATCATGACTTTTTTCCATTGCTGCCAATGGGGTGGGGGCGGTTTCAGCATGATACATCCAGCCCACAGGCGGGCAGTTTGACACCCCTGCATTAAATTAAGCAGGATATAAAATAAAATTAAACATACTTTTAAAAGAAAGGGTAGAATTTTGAATGTTTCAGTGATTTTTTATATTTTTATATGTGGCTGTAGAATCAGACTGAAGATCCAATTATTGAATGTGTAAAATCTGATGGAATGTTACGAAGAATTGCCAAGGGAATGTGAGATTTGCTCTTTCAAAAATAGAATCTAGTAATAATAAAATTTAAATGAAGTGTCCCAAAGATGCTTTTTCATGAGGCAACTGTAGTTTCTTGACTTTTCAAGAAAGTCCAGTTGCCTTGTGAAAAAGCACCTTTGGGATAACTATGACCTGGATGACTGAGAATCTCCATAGACATTTAAATGAAGTGTATATATACCTTACCTGAAAAGAGAGACAAACCTTCAAATTGAGCTCACTTCCTCATGAGTACATGGATACGTTCCTGCTATTTTCTTTGTAACAATAGAGGAAGTAGTTTACCACTGTGTTTCTCTGGAATATTTTCTCGGCATCCCAGTCTAGCATTCTCTAACTAACTCCTAGTCAAGAATTAACTAGGCTTGATTCTGTTTAACTTTCTCAACCGGTGCTGCTACCTGCTGAGCCATAGTGCACGTAATCATTATCTTATATGTTATAGTACAGAAGAAACAAATGTATTAATTCAATATGTTTTTATTCTATAACTAGGATAGAATAGCTAAGAGTTAATCATGTAATAATTTAGTCATGTTATTTCTTTTCAAGACTATTTTTGCATAAATCAGTAAGATCAGAAAAAGGTTTAAAACATGGAATATGAATTTGCCTGTTTAAATTAATCAGGTTAAATCATAGTTGAAGTCTTTATATTTCCTGACTTTATGATCATATTACTTGCCTAAGCTACATTTTTATAAGAGTAGGTGTCACTGAGTTTATCCATTCATCATTATACTCCAATAATGGTGATACTCCAATAACGCTTAACAGAAACTTTAATACATGGTTTACAGCTGAATATGTTATTTTTCCTATTCTTTTCAAAGTCTTTACCCTCTGAGTGAGTAATGGCAGTAACTCATGCACCTTTACCATGTATTAAATGCAGTATTTCTGGGGAGTTATTTTTATAGCTGGAGAAAAAGCAATATGCCAAGGATTCTACATCCTCATATTGATCCAAAATAAATGAGTAAATAAGGTTGAAATTATTTGCAGTATTTTATTTGCAGTGTGGATAGTTTTCCTTCTCTTTCAGGTATTTTTCAGCAATGACTGCTAGTGTTTCTAAAATAAATATGTTGCTTTTTCTTGTATACCTGTTCTTTGTCCCCTTCTTTAAATTGGCTTTGTTTTTTAAATTGTTATGTGGCAGAATATAATCAGCAGAATTGAATTATGATATGAAGAAAATATTAGAAAGAAAATGCTATTAAAAAGTAACATTGTAGCAAATCTTTTAGCTTTAGCAAAATCTTGGTTTATGTGCAAACTGTTTTCCAAATTATTTCTTTCACTGGCAGTAGTGTTTTCCCTTTGCATTACTTTCTATTGATCTAGTGTCTGATTTATACATTAAATATAAGTAGCTTAGTAAAAGTGATCTTATGACTAATTTATATTATAAATAAAAATGAAACAAAATGGATTCCTGCAAGGCTGGTCATGCAGTGAAATAGTAATAAAGCTGACCGTTTTATTGAAAAAATAATTGAATAGATTAAATAATTTTAGCAACCTAAATTCAGAATAACTGTTGAGCAGAAGCTGTGAAGGGTCAGTCATATTACTATTACTACTCTTGTAGGCTTTTACAGAGAGAGGTATACTAAAATGAAGAGTAGTTGTGACCGGTGAACAAATTTTGTCCTTTTGTTTTATGAGCATAAGCTTTGGAGAGAAATAGATGTCTATGCTTCTTTTTAAGATTTTGATCTTGACTTTTTCCTTCCAATGAATGCCTGGTCCATTGAGCAGTAACATTCCATCCTCAGCATGGTAATATATTTTTTTAACAGTAAAATTGTTATGCTTTTTCATAGTTTAAAAGATGCTTGCTTTTTCTTTGCCCAATCATTTAAAAATTTGATTATTGAGTTATGAAATGATAGGTTTCATTCAGACATGATAGCAAGCAATGAAATTCAACTATTGTTCATTTTAAATGTCTGAATGGACATGGACTACCAAATAGCAAATGTGACAATAGTTGGATGGGCAGAAAATATAAAAAAGAAAAAAAGGGTAAAAAGGAAGAAAAGAGGAGGAGGGGGAAAGAGAAAGTATATAAAAAAGGAAACAAAGCAAAACAAAAGAAACATAGAAAGAAATATCTTCCCCCTTCATAAAGACAAATAGAAATATTTTCACTAAATCAACATCTTTTCTAATATTTCAGTCAGTCTTCATCCCATATCTCCTGTTTTATCTGTTGGCAAATAATAAAATCTCATCTTCGAATTTTAAGCAGCAAAAGTCCATTAAGAGATTCCAGAGGGAAAAATATATGTATTTCATTCCTTTATATTATTTACTAAATTTATATCACCCCTCTTGCCTAGAGATGGCTGTACTTTATACAATATCTTGCCATTTTCTCCAAAAATACAAAGAAAAAAAATCTACTATATCTCATCTTGTATCTTTAAACAAATCTGTAAATTATTCAGATAAAAAAATCCATTAAAAACTACTAGAATCAATACATTAAAATAATCCCTTCAAATGATGTCCCACAAATTAATTTCTTCACTTCATCTTCTCTCAATTTTAAAATAATCAATCACTTTCTCTAAAAATACAGCAAAACTCTCTTCCTATATTTGTCTATAAACAAATCTTTAAAGTTTCATCATTCAGTTTTAGTCAAGAAAACACATTAAAAGCTGTTTAAAAAAGAGGATCATATATAGTTTAACCTTGATCAACTAAGCCAACTTCTTCGTTTTAGTTTTAAAAGTCTTAATTATTTCTTTTAAGTAACGTTGGAAAAGCTGATAGCTTCTCTCTTTTCTTTTTCTCAGGAAATAATATAGTGTATGTCTTTTGTAAATCCAAAGTAAAAAAAATTGTCCAGTTAAAATCCACATATCTAAGTCACTCTTCTGGTTTATTATTTGTTTACCTTTTAACTATTAAAACCTCAGTAGGTTTCATTTGTAGGTCTTGTATAACATATTTGTCAACATCATTCTTATATCATGTCAATTTTAAATCCATATCCTAAACAGCCTGATTCTCAGTTATATCAGCAGTAACTCTGGTCTCTCTTCCACTTTTAGAGGACTTTTAGAAAAGTCTAAAGCGAGTGTGACCAACCTTTGGCCCATGGGCCTCCTGCAGTTCTGGACAGCTAGTAATGCGGCCCTTTAAGTTCATACACTTTTAAAATTATAGTGATTTTTAGTGATATTTACATACCATAGTATATATTTTATATATGGCCCAAGACCATTCCTTTTCATTTAGTGCAGTCCAGACCATGTTGGATAGCCATGGTCTAAAGGACATTATTTTGGGTTCATTGTTGCCAAATATCCTTAAATTCTTCCAGAATTAATATATTTTCTTCATTCTGGGGAAGTAAGAATTCTCCTTTAATACAATCTTTTAAGCCTTTATGGCTGTCTCTAGTAACTAGCCTTCAAAATCTCATCATGTTTTGCTCTCATCTAAAACATTTTCCCAGGAAGTGATTTCTTACACTTAAATTCAAATCTTCATATATACTTAATATATTTTTAAACAAACTACAGGAAGTATTCTTATAACTTTTCCAAAATCTTGTTTCTAATCAATCTGGCCCCATAGTCCATTTAAAAACTTTCCAGAATCAACATTCTAGTCACCCTTTCACTGCTTATTTCTAAGTAACATTTTTCTTTAAGTTTGAAACTTATATAAATCTTCTTTTGCTGCGGGTTGGAAGAAAATCACCCATTGTAATAAAACTTGTCCTTCTGGAGGTTCTTAATGTCCAAAAAAGCAGGTTACATTTGCAGTTTCCAATAAAAGTGATGAAGAGGGGAATTGGGCTAACTCGGTGTCTTTTTGAAAGGCTCTGAACTGTGGTTTGGGCAAAGCTGTCTCTCCTGACTCCCAGAGCTCTAAAATCTTCTGAAGACCACCTATCACTGGGAGCATCTGTAAGAAGTACTTTGAGCAATCCAAGGTCCTCTCCTGTATCTGGGGAGAAACTTAGAGAGCTAGTTCCTTCACCTGCTCCACTTTCCACCATGATTGTCAGCTCCACTAAAAGTGAAGCCATCTTAGTCTGCCATTGCTTCCCTGGGGAGCGTCTCATATAATTTCCTGTAACTTTAAGTCTGTTCACTTGTACGCCATTGCACATCCTTTTCATCATTTATTCCTTCTTCCCATTCAAAACCTCTTCATTTATTCCACTCTTTACCCAGATAAATGCTGAGTATTTGCTTTCATCTATTGCCTGCTCTTGCTGTCACTCTGGGGAGGAAGGGTAATCTATCTTCATCCCTGTCTACCACACCAATCTTCTCAGTCACTATCAGATCACCCAAAGGACAAGTTCTACCCCCCCTCCCCAGTTCCTCCCTACTTACTCTATTTTCATCCAGGAGCATAGTTGGATGGATCTTTCATCCTTTGCCCTCCACAGCATTCTTCTACCTCTGCCCTGTTCTGCCATTTTCATTGCTGTAGTTCTCAGTCTGTATTCATTCCATTTTCTAAATCCCCCACAATATTACCTTCTGACTTTACGACACTTCCTCAATTATTCCCATCTTATTCTTCCTTTATCCTACAATCTTTCCCTTAATTATTTTCCTTTTCCTTTTAAAACTCCCAGGTTTACTGTTCTTTTTATTTCAACTCTTCCCAAATAATCCTGTATTTCGGTTTTCCTTCTACTTGTGTCTTTTGATCCTCTAACCACAGTGGCCTACCTTCTCTCTAGCACTTTCTTGATCTCCTTCAGGATTCCTTAATTTTTCCAAACATTCATTCTATTCTTCCATTCTTCCTCTTTCAAATCCTCCTACTACAACTAACAATCTTCTCTCCCTGTTTTGATTTTAATTATTCCCATTTATATCTCCTTTTGTCTTTGTATGCATGAGTGTGCTCAGTCTTTCTCAGTCCTCTTTTTTGGATCACAGCCTGGGATGCAAAGAGAGCGAATTTGGGCTTCCAGCTTCTTTTTCAGTTGTGACTTCTCAGATTACCATGATTCTGTGGAAGATATTCTCCTTTTCCACATGTTTGCAACCTTTGCTGCCCAACTTTTCCAACATAGCATAATTCAGTGGTCTCTGCATGTTATCCCTCCAGCTAGCAGATCAATTTTGTATCATCTGTTCCCTTTGTTTCCTCCATTTTTCTGTCATTTGCCCCCTTTAGCTAAGATTGTATCATTCTCTTTCACACTTAGTATTTGAAAGTATTTTTTATACTATTAGCCTTCAATCCCCAAATACTGGTTCTTAGTATCTAGCTAAAGCAATTTCCTTTCCTGTAGTGCCTGCTTAAAGTTGCCTATAAACTCCTTGGTGATAGGTTTTTCAGTGTAAACATCACTACACTTTTTTCAAGAAAAAAGAGAGGTAGTCCTAGTTTTGTGACTGCCATATTTGATGATTATTCACAGTTACGACTGCAATGAAGAAGTATGACCATTCCTCACATTTATGACTTTTGCAGGTCTGTAAAGCAAAGAAAAGCTAAAGTAAGACCATAAGCACAATTGCAGTTTTACTTAGTGACAGCTTCACTTAATAACTGAGTTGCCAATACTAGTTGTGGTAGCTAAAGGATCTACCTGTACATACTTCCCACAGGTCACCAAATCCACATTTTGCATTTGGAGATTTTTTTTTCTATCACTTATTAAAGACAATAAAACGGGCAGCTTTGTATTCCATTAAATGATGGGTGTGATTGTTGCATATTCCATGCACAACTTTGAGTGTGGTAGTATGTTACATTTTTAAAATACCTGTTTAGACAGACATGTCCATATAAGTCTCCAATGATATAGTAACTAGAGTAAAAATTAGGTTTTTTAGAATGTGTTATATAAGATTGCTTTTTTATATCTCTTTCCAATATTTTATCCAGTAGATGATATACTGTCATTTAGCAATTGCCGAACTAAGGGATTGTAATTTGGCTGAGACAATCTGGTAGGGCTAGAGTTTAGTTGTGTTTTTTAATTAGATATTGTGAGCGCTCACTGACTGTAAAAATAACTACAACTTTATGCTATCAGTTAAACAAGTATTATCAGAGGGATTAGTAAATGCAGTTGTAGTGAGTCAGCTGAAGAACTGGGTAAAAATCCACAATATATTTTGTGGTGAATAATTCCATAAAAGTTTATAACTACTTTTCCTTCTCTTTTTTTAAAGATATATTTCATAAGTAATGGGGACAATTTCACATGAAGCATGCTTGAGAAAGGCCTCAAGCCTGTTAGAAGGTAGAAAGAAACATGCTTCTTGGGCCTGTGCAAATTATTCAATGAAGTGTTTCTCAAAGCAGCTATTTGCAGGCTAAGCCCGTCTGCTTCGAGGCCCTTCTGAAATCTTTTGGGTGCATATGCGCATGCCTGGAAAATACTTCCACGGGGATAATTAGTTTAATCAGGGAAAAACACAGTACTAGGAAAAAAATGTCTACTTGAACTTCCTATCATTTCAGGCTAAAGTCTTATTTTTAAAAAACAAAACAAAAACCACACTAAACGCTGAGAACAATAACAATTCTCGAGGAGGCCTTAAGAGTAGTAACTATTCCCTTTATCTCACATTTGTTGTGTCCCCCCCCCACCCTCAGTTCTTGGATTTAGACTGCAAGCTTCTTTTGTGGGAGCCTCTTCTTGTTTTTGCTTATGAATTATTTAATTGATACTGTTTAAGAAGTAAAATATATTTGTTATTTATGTTAACCCTTCTTGAATATGTAATTTTTTCCACACATTTTCTTGATCCAATATTTTTAAAACCTATTAAAAGTAACACAATCCAGAGCTTTGTGATCAATTTGGCAGTTTAAAATGATAAATTTCAGAAAATCTGTTTGTAGCTCTTAAATATAATATGATCATAATTGATAATTCTGTAATGTATATTAGATTAAAGACCAAATTATTTACAGAATTCCTTGAAATCATACATGTCTTTTATTCCCCCCCCAATAATTTAAAATCTAAGGAATCATACATTAATTACAGAATTTTGTATAGTCTTCATTGAATTCTTTCTGACAAGTTTTATTTGTGCTATTTTCACATTTACTTACCTACTTATTAGGAGTTGTGCCCACAGTTTGCAAAAAAGTTATTGAATATTTTCCAAAAATTCCATAACAGACCACAGCATAGTGCAGATTTGTATATATTTATTGTAATTTGGTCTCTGAATTAGTGTAGGAATTTAGTTTACTTACATAATGGATAGCTTCTATATATAGCCAATAAATAAAAGTACTGTGACTCACTAGATTCTCCAATTCTAATATCCTTCTAACTTTTCTACCAGGATTGTGTCTCACAGGCCCAATTACTATGGTTTTACTCGTTCCAGAATTTGATGATAAGAGAAATTTTGCAAATTGTTATCACTTGTGCTGCTTTGTGAAACATTGGAAGAATTTGTTTGTGCTTTTATGTAGCTGATTGATGCACAGTTTTATTTTATCTTCCATTGGAATTCTAGTGAGGCAGAGGATGCCCTTAACAAGTGCTTGAAAGTTGCTTTAAATGAAATGATAGGAAATAACTGGAGCTGAATTCAAATAAGGTGGGCAGGGGTGCCTTTTAAGAACAGCACTTGCCTTGACAATTGATTCTGTGGGTTAAAGATATATCCACTGAAATGCATGCCAATGATTTCTAGATTGGATTAGTTAGATAATACACTATATTTAAATATTGTTCCTAAATTTCACTAGTTATGGAATGTGTTAAGAAAAATTCTGTGGAGAAAATATGTAATCTGTGTTATTCAGAACTGCATTGTTTTTACACTTGGAAGCCCTGAATAGTTCCAGTATTTATGGAAAGCGAGATTTTTCTCCAAATGTTTTGGTCAGGCTATAGCTTTTCTGTAAAATTCCTTATTATCATTTAACTGGATATGGAATGGCATCCTTGAAACAAAGTAACTGTTGTCTATCTGTGTATGAGTTTATGGAATCTATCATACAACTGGTAGTTTATAAAGTCATGATTCAAAACCCCACTGCTAAATTTATCTTTATGCTACTTTCTTTTCCATGCAGGGATTAAGGGATTTGTCAATCCTATTGGATTCAAAATTCTGGATGGATTCTAAAGCATGTTGTATGTACAAGAAATAACTGCAAAGAAATAGTTAAATAATGCCTTGGAATAAGGAAGTTTGGGTCCAATTTTGACTCCAGTGTTGGCTTGCTGGGTGACCTCCAGAAAAGCAATTAACCTTTGTCCTTCTATAAAGCCAAAAGCGGTTATAACAACAATACAGACACCCTGTTGTTACCACAGAGACCAGTATAGAATAAAAAGGAATTCTTTGTATGAACACTAGGTAGGACCATTTATTTTTCCTATGACAATTAAGCAGTGTTTATTTGAGCCCTTTAATAATTCCAGAATTCTTCCCTTTTCATTTTCAAATTAAAATATAATATGTCATATTTTCTGTTAAAATATGCCCATGTTGTAAACATAGCAAGAGGTAAAGGCTTAAAAAAGAGAAGAAACCCCATTGGATTATATAAATTTTATGGAGAATAGAAAGAGTTTGGGGACAACTATTATAATCTTATTGCTTATAATAACCTATAAGGACAAAGTAAAAGATGTGTCTTCCTAATTCTGGTGGATTTCCTATTTGGCAATACAATGGGTGCTTGTTATTTAGTTTAATTCAGAATGTATTGGCTTTTTAGTCCACAAAGATTTTTTTCCTCTTTGTGCATTCATATATTATGCACTTGATTACTAGTTTCGCTACCAAAGGATCCTCTACTTTTGTTTGCCATATATAATACTAGATGTTTCCTTTGAGAAAGGCATAATCTGAACATTTAAGTTAGAACAATGTAGGCTATGAAATGCTTTTTGTTAGATGTTGTGTCTTCTCTCTGCCTTTGGAAAATGAGTTAAGCAGACTCACCTTTTTCATCCCAATCCTTGAAATTATTTACGATTGTATCTACCTTTAGTGATCTTCATTGACTGTCAGTTTTCAGGGTATTGGTGTTGACTTTTAAGGCCCTAAATGGCTTGAAGCATATATTTTTGTTGGAGTGCAGAGTTGATTATAGTGGTGATCATAGGCAGTGCCTGGAGGCAGTAGTCTGAGTGAGGAGCTTAAAATTAATTGCTTTGGGAGGTATATTAAACATGGTGTCCAATCAGACTATATATTTGCTAAGAAGTTTGGCTCCTTTTGATGCTTTTGTTTCTTCTGTATTTTGTATTGCAATGTAATTTTATTATAGTTCAGACTTGTTGTATGATGTAAATTGATTATGATTATTAAATGAGAATGTTTACAAATGCAATAAAATCTTATTTTATATTTTAATAGCTGGCTTCATTTTATTTATATTAACCAAATTGAATGGAAAGTAAAGACATATATTTTCTCCTTCCTTCCTTCCTTCCTTCCTTCCCTTTATCTTTATCTTTCTAGTTTTCCAGTTTTAGGAGCTCTAATGATCAGATATATGGATTTTTTTAGCTGTTCCCCAAAGAAATCAGAGATCATACCTCCAACATTTAGCAACAAAATGATAATTTTTGAGCTCAATGTTTTTTTTTCCCTCAGAAAAATAAAGATGGGAATGGAGTTCAGAAAAATAAACTCAGTTTCTTGCAAAACAGTCCATTAATTTATATTTTAGGTATATTTTCCTCAGATTACATAGATAAAGTGATTTTAACCACTGCTTTTGTTTCTTTGTTATATTGGATTTAAATAGCAAACTTAGTTAACATTTACACTTATTGTATTGTTTCTTGTGATTGTCTCTAATCAGCAGTTTTTCATGTTCTTTATTTACTCTGTATTTAGTTGTTTTATTCAGCATGATAAATTCTCTAGAATAAAACACATTTATGGTTCCAATCCTAGATACACATTAAGAAGTGTATTTAGAATTGGAACCATAAATGTGTTTAATTATCTTTCAAATGAGCTGACACTACAGCTTTTATCATCCCCACAGCCATATGTTTGGTTGGAAAAATTGGGAACCTATGAGAAGGTTATATTGAAGATGTCTAAATGATATTTTGAGACATCTGGCACATAACAAATAGAAAAATCTAAAAGATTATTACTGATTTATTAAAATCATCTGACAGATCCCATAATGCAAATATTTTACAAGAGACAAGGGTCCAAATATAGTAAAATGGGAGTATTGGTTGCTTACGAAATACACCAATCGGCATAATGCTCTCAGATGCTCTCAAGCACTCTGAAAGACTCCTGGTTGTATTTCTTTGGTGCCTCAGGTAAACCTTGACTTATGACTGGTCACTTATGAAGAGCCCAAAATGAGTGTAATGTAATGCCCTTCTGGTCATCATAAAATGTGATGCCACACCTACCCATGGTCATGTGACCACATTTTACCTGCTTAGTCACTTGTCTTTATGACCAATTGCAACGTCCTATAGTCGTTACCATGATTTGGGACATTGTTTTCCAGTTTCTAGAATTTTTGCCAATTTCTGGCATAAAACACCCATTCAGAATAAGGGGTTCACACTTACGATGACAGCATTTCAGGAACAAATATTGCAGATTAGAAAGTAGAATTCCATATTAAATTTTAAGTGCTTTTATTAGCATTGAAATTCCTAAATAGCTTAGACCCTGCCTACCTAAAGGAACCTCTTCCTCTCTAAGTTGTGAACCTAAAGCTCTGATAGTTTTCTAAGGATTTTTTTTTTTTTTTTTTTTTGCAGGTGGTTTCCTGAATGGTGGAGGCCTGCTTGGAATCAGCTAGAGCAAGGCTTTTCTTGGGGCTTTTTCCCCTTTGTAATTCCCCTTAGAAATGTGGATTACTTCATCCCTGGCTTATTTTAATTCTTCTTGATTGAAAAAGAGTTAAAAAAATTATTTCTACATTCAGGCCTTCTATTCTAAGTATTTATTTTATAAATATATCTGAATTTTATGTAGTTTTTTCTTTTTCATACATGATATGTACTACAAAATCTATATAAATTGTATTCGGAAGTTTTGAGGCACTTTAGTGTTTCTTAGGATTTTATTTATAATGTCAAAATTATTTGTTAGATTCCCTAGACTGGTTTTTGGGAGCATGTTACAGGCAAATGTGATAGATAGATGTTCACCCACAGTTTACATTACATTTGCACTATTTCAGAGTTAGCTATCGTAGACTATTGATGAAAAATGTATTACAGCATGAACTTTGGTAATCTAAAGGCCACTTCATTAGTTTAATTATTATCTTCCCAGCCAATACCACTTAAAGAGGAAATAAGGATATAGAAAGAAACTGTTAGAGAACATAGGTTTTTAGGATAAATGTGGAAGAACTAAAGTGGGGATTAGTCTGAGAGGTAATTGTTTAGATAACTAACAGGAGAAAAGGCACTGTGGTAGGAATAAGAAATGTTCAGGCAGCTGAAGGAGATTTAACAATAAAGAGGCCAGACACAGGACACATACTGATACTCGAGGAAAATTAAAGAAATTAGTTTAGGATTTGGAAGTGAATAAAATGCCAGTATTTAGAATTAAGGAAGGACATTATGTGGACAGTATATGCATGTGATTTTGAAAGCAGAATGCTGGAGAAGGATGAATGAATGCAAAGGAAGATTAGAGAGTAAAATGTGCAGGGCATGGACCAATCTTTTTTTTTTTTTTTTAAAAAAATTACAGAATGAACTAAAAGGAATCGTAGAGAGAATGTTATAGAGGAAGAAGCATTTTCTGACTGATTCAGCAAGGACAGAGGGAACAGAAAAATCAAGGAGAAGACCAAAGATTTGTGCCTGTTGAGCTGTTTGGAGGACATAAGTAACAAGAAAGAATGAAGTGCAGAGATATCGGAAAGAAATGTGAGATGTTTGGAATTGAGTAGAGAGAGCACCAAGGAGTACTTAAGTCAAATATCAGAACACATTTGGAAAAGTAGATTAAATAGATGGAAAAAGTTCTAGGATAAAAAATGACATAACAACAACAACCACCACCCTATATCATTTCAGACAAATGGCTGTCCCTGAGCTACAAATATTCTCCTTTATTAGTATCTTAGTGTCATTTTGTACTCTAATGAAAATATTGTGATAACCAATTTATTTCTATTTTATTTCAAAGTGGAGAAAAGGAGGAGGCAATCTAAATTAGCAAGTAATCCATGGTGTCAACTAGCACACGTCATTTTTTCCCTCGGTTTATCTCAAATATTTTTGTGTACTTTTTGATTATTATATTTCCCTGTACTAACAAATTAATGAAGTAGAAAAAAGATCTGCAGGCAAGAAATTCTATTTTAGCCACTTTTATTAAGGATATATAATAGAATTAGAATAACAGAGTTGGAAGGGACTTTGGAGGTCTTCTAGTCCAATTGCCTGTTTAGTCAGGAAACCCTGTACCATTTCTCACAAAATGGTTGTCCAATCTCTTATTAAAAACTTCCAGTATTGGAGCATTCACAACTTCTGGAGGCAGGTTGTTCCACTGATTAATTGTTCTAACTGTCAGGAAATTTCTTCTTAGTTCTTGATTGCTTCTCTCTTTGATTAGTTTCCATCCATTGCTTCTTGTCCTGCCTTCAGGTACTTTGGTTACCTCTTCTTTGTGGTAACCCCTGAGATATTGGAACACTGCTATCATGCCTCCCCTGATCCTTCTCTTCATTAAACTAGACATACCCAATTCAAGCAACAATTCTTTATATGTTTTAGCCTTCAATCCTCTAATCATCTTTGTTGCTCTTCTCTGTACTCTTTCTAGAGTCTCAACATCTTTTTTACATCGTGGATGCAGTATTCCAAGTGTGGCCTTACCAAGGCATTATAAAACAGTATTAACACTTCACGCCACATGCTATATACATGCTGTATGAGCCCTTAGAACTCAGCAGAGAAAATAGAAGAAGAGGTTTATTAACAAAGGAGAAAGTCATTGGAATGTATGTCTATTGTAAGGTACATAGAGATCAATCTCTATAGGAATTCTGGTGGTGATGAGATAAAACTATGGATTGAAATGTTCCAGAGGCAAGGATTTTTTTAAAAATGAAAAAACAGGTTCTGTTCAGATTTACTACTCAGAATAAATGGCTGGGATCAGGACGGCTTTATATTAATGTTTTGGTATATAGTTGGTCTATTTGGGAGGATCCAGTAGACTGGATGGATCTGTCACAGACATGAAATCTACTCAACATTGAATCTAGACTCTAGAGCAGTGGTTCTCAACCTTCTTAATGCTGCGACCTTTTAATACAGTTCCTCATGTTGTGGTGACCCCCAACCATAAAATTATTTTCGTTGCTACTTCATAACTGTAATTTTGCTACTGTTATGAATCGTAATGTAAATATCTGATATGCAGGATGTATTTTCATTGTTACAAATTGAACATAATTAAAGCATAGTGATTAATCACAAAAACAATATGTAATTATATATTGTGAAATATTTATTTCTAATTACAAATAAATGAAATTTTGGCATTGTAGTCCAAGGACTTCAAGTCAGATTCCCTCTTCTTTTAAATATTCAAATGCATTGTGCAAAAAAAAAAAAATGGTAATCCTGTGAATTATGTTGAATTTTTATCATTTTTGATGCTGACATTTGATCGGAATTGCAAGTGAATGGTGGAGAATTGGGCCCCAAGCCTCTGTGAGGTAAGCTCATACCTGGCAAGGAAAGATGGACCCATATAAAACTTCCAAGGGGAAAGATGGCAATTAATTAGCCCTCACTCCAATTTAACTGACGAGGACCACCATAATTTCTTCACAGTCTGCCAATGCTCGCTACTCCAGCGTTTTGCATCCAAGCCAGAGAAGTTTTTTCCTCCAAGCAGGGAGAGGGAAGGATCTATTCTCAAGAGTTAAGCCTGAGCGGCAGAAACCCCGCATGCGGCTGCCCTTCATCCACGCTCCTTTCACTTCGGTGGGAGGAAAAGAGCTGAAGAACGCAAAGCGAGAGCCCAGCCCCTTTCCTTTCCTGCTCACGGCGTCCCTCCTTCCTGCCTGAACTCACACAACCGTCTTAACTTCAAGTGTCTCCGAAGAGAGTCAGCTCAAAGTTATAATTGATGGGTTGTTGTTCCTCTTCATCTTTTGTGTTTTGTACATAGTTTCACCTTCGGGACTTCCCCCCTGCTCCCGGGATTTGCTCATGGCGCCTTCACATCATGTATCGTCCCACACTTCCTTTTGTGCGGCACTCACGCCTAAGATCTCGGGAGGGACAGACCGGAAAGATGAGGGACACCCACTCATACAGCTTTTTTGCAGCTCCAGCAAAAGAATCTGGGGAAAGCAGCCCTGACGACAAAGTCCCTTCCACCACCACCTAATCCTCTTCTCGGACATCGCAGCCACGTGAAAAACCAGCAACCCCCCCCCGTCTCCCCAGGCCAAGGAGTGCAGGATGAAGCAAATTTTGGTTAAAATATGCCTTCCACGAGGAAACGCTTACCTTGAGATGCTTTTTCTATTGCCCCATCTATTAGCTTTTCTATGGGCATGGGAATATTGAGGGGAGACTCTCTGCTTTTCTACAGATACAATTTCACCGCACGATAAAAAAATGGTTAGAAATCCTATCAAGTCATGTGATTGATTGAATTATTTCCAACCCTCTTTTCCTCCTAAACTCCCCCCCCCATTTTAGACCAATACTCGACAGCTTTTTTTCCTTATGTCAGACAAAAATGGCTGATGACAGAGAGGAGGATCACGGCTTGGCTCTCCTCGCCACTACTGTGGCTGCAGAGGCTTCAGCCGTGAGGCGAATGCAGAGGTTGATTAGAGTCTGGTATCTCCCAGTCACGTCTTGAATGTAGGAGGATAACTCTTCCTGATTCATCCCTTCTCTTCCCTCTCCCTTTTCCTACTTCTCCAGGCTAGGAAAGTCTATAGTGTCTCGGTTCCTAAGACCATTGGAAATATGTATTTTCTGATGGTCTTAGGCGACCCCTGTGAAAGGTCGTTCGACCCCCAAAAGGGTCACGGTCCACAGGTTGAGAACCGCTGCTCTAGAGCATAGGAGCCTGTACAAGAGACTAAACTAGTATTAAAGTGGCAAAGAAGTGAAGGAAAATGAGAGTAGTAATTATTTTTTCTGACAACAATTTTATCAGTACAAATTCAATAGACATATTTTCCATTTTTGCATTAAAATTGGAACACAGATCATTTACTGAAAGTAAGATGATGAGTGGGATTTAAAAAAACCTAAGAATTTTTGTTTTTGAAAATTTGAAAAAGTTTTTTTAGTGTGGAACTGTTATAAAAAATATGTTGTTCCACAAAAGATGCTGAAATGAAGTCAGAGACAAAAGAGTTATCAAGGGCTATAGGACAAATACCAAGGAAGACAGGGAGAGACAACCTTTAGGGTGGGAGTGGCAATTTCAGACATAACTGAAAAAATATCTAGACATGGTGAACAAGATAGTATTTATAAAAAAGAAGATGGGTATAATCATAGAAATGGGACTTGATAGATCCTGTGATCTTTCAATGCCACTTGCCCAAGACCCCAAAGTAAAGAGGCTGATAATATTTTTATTTCACTAACAAATTTAGTATAAGCTTTCATAATCTGCATTTCATTTCATCAGATGAATAGTATGATAAAACCTTTTTTTAAAAATAAAAATGGTTGTTTGAAAAAAGTGCTACAGACTCCTGATATTTTTGGTATCAGATTAACATAGCTCTCCTACATTTCAGAGAGTGATCATATTTCAATCAGTCTTCTTCCATTCCTCATGCAAGATAATTGGATGCTAGAAACTACCTATTCCAGAGGCAGAGCAAATAGGATTTTTAGTTAAATTTGCACAAAACACCAAGCCAGATTTGCCTAAAACTGATTTATTCATGATGCTCCCATTGACCTTCATTTGATTCTTTCTGTAAACTTCCGTAGCTAAATTAATATAAAAATTTATTAGGGCAAATAACCTTTGCTTTCTCCAGCAGGATGGCTGTAGAGTCCAAATGGATGGGTTCTATGACGGCCTTCCTGCCTGGCAGACTGGGTAAAAACTTCGGCCACACCCCTTCCTTTGGGCGTGACCCCAGTTTTGACTCAGTCTCGAAGCCTGGTAGAAGTGCGAGAAGCAGCTCTTAGGAAAGAAGAGTTTTCACAAAGAAAAGAATATCCTCTTCCAGTTTTTTTTTTTTTTTCCTCCCCTTTTTGCAGCAGGCAGGGATCCCGGGCAGAGGAATAGAACACCGACGCCTCCCAGCCAGGATCGTCGGAGTGGTGAGAGGATCGCCAGGGCGGTTAGCCAGGGGGGCTCGGGCCGGTCAGTGGATCTTCCGCGGATCCCGCCAAACAGCTGTTTGGCGCGGGGACATTTCCCGGACCACCCGCCGGGCAGCTGAGTGGCACGGAGGCCACTCGGTCCGGCGGAGGAGCTGAGGCGCCGTTCAGCGCCAAACAGCTGAGCGGCGCGGGAAAACAGAGCGCTGATCAGCTGAGCGGCGCGAGAAGCGCAGCGCGCCCAAACCGACCGGCAGAGCCTCAGCGCCGTTTTTTCTCCCCCAGCGGAGAGGCACAGCCCCCTTAAGGACAAAAGAGCCATTCAAGCCGGTTAATTACCCTATTGCTGGCTATTAAAGACCCGCCATTGTTGGAGCCTCGTGGCTCATCCGGCTACTATTGGGAGGCGGGGCTTCCTCCCATTCGCCATTTTAAACAAGCAGTTTAGCCGCCGCTTTTTTCCTTTACATTAAGACACTTGGGCAAGAGGAAGGAAGAGGAATAAAAGATTAGAACCTCTATCAGTTCTGAGCGTGGTCTGCTACCACAGCCACAGACCGGGGGAGAGAGATATATAAACTGTACTTTTGTCTGGACTAGGTGAGGAGGTGAGGAGGAATATTTTTTCTTTTCCTAACTGTTCCTATAGTGACCTTTAGTCACTGCCTTGCAGGATCTTCTGTCCAAAGATTCCTGTCTGTCCGGCCATTGTTTGTATAGGCAGAAGAGGGCACAGCCCCAAGCATCTGCATCTGATCTGCGTATCTCATTCCCCCTTTCCAGGCATTGCCTACTCGGGGTGTCTGGCACAATGGCAGACAATGTCTCGTATTCAGTCACACAGGTCCCTCAATTGTCCCCCCCACAGCAACAACAAAAACGCAGATCTTCTGAATCAGAGGTGGGGGGGAAGAAGAAAGCTAAAACAAAGCACCTTTCTCAGAAGGGACAGTCCAAAACGGCTGAGCGAGAGGCTTTGAGGAGACATTTGGCTTTAGAAAGGCAAATTAGCAGAGCACAGAGAACCAATGTCAATGGGACAAATTTGGTTTCCCCTGTCCCAGGGGTGGCACCCAGCACAGAACCTACTGCCGAGGAAGTGCTCAAGACTTGGTCTCCTCCTGGGGAAACTGAACAGTTAGATTCCTCCAATCCCTCCTCACCAGCTTCTTCACCCGACCACACTCCAGCGCCTCACCCCAACGACAAGGCGCAGGAGAACATATGGTCGGCACAATTTCATGCATTCATGCAGGATGCATTCTCCCAGTTCATGGCTTCTAAGGGGCAAGTGGCCTTTCACACACCCCGTAAGGGACGGGCTAGGCCGCCCCCTACCAGCATCTCTGAAACTTCCTCTCAATTGGGAGAGGGTGACTCAGTAGACCTGGACATGTCAGACATGCCCCTCTCGGAGGACGAGGAGACCGCACCTGAGCAGGCGACAAGCTCTGGCCTCTTTAACCCAGCGCTCCTAAAATCACTCCTGATAAAGGCAGTTTCCACAGTCAACCTAACATCAGTACAGGATGAGAAGCCCTCAACAAGCAAGGAGGCCAATCCTCTATTTGCCAAAAAGGTTCCACAGGATAAGTACATCCCATGTGCGGAGGTCTTTATGACCACGCTGGAGGAACAATGGTCCTCACTTGCGAGCCCACCGGCACCTAACAGCGCGGAAAGAAAGCTTTTCAACCTATCTCCCTCCTTCTCTAACATGTTAGAGGTTCCCACTGTAGATAACCCCTTGATCTCATTATTTTCTACCTCCGCGATTCCAGGAGACATGGCGGAGGTCTTGAGACCTGAGGAGAAGAAATTTGAACACTCCCTCCGGCGTTCCCATATGGCCGCAGCCTGGGCGGCCAGAGCAGCCACTTCATCATCATTCTTCGCGAGGGCCAGTATCATGTGGCTGAGGGAACTGCAAGGCACGGTGCCTCCAGACCAGGTCAGAGTACACCAAACATTGGCCAAGCTCCTCGCGGCCTCTCAATTCGTGTCTGACGCTTCACTGTACGCAACAAAGTATGCGGCAAGGTCCATTGCGGCCACAGTGGCCTCGCGAAGGCTACTGTGGCTCAAAAATTGGAAGACAGACCTGAGGTCCAAATGGCGTCTTTCGACGTCCAAATACAGTGGAGAAGCCCTGTTTGGTTCCATTCTGGACCCACACGTCAGCGAAGGCAGAGACAAGAAAAAAATCCTAGTGCATCCATCAAAGAAGTTAGACAGGAGAGGCAGTCAGGACTTCCGGAGACAGGGCTCCCGCCCAGGAAGCCCCTGGGAATGGAGACAGCCCTTTCGATCAGGGCAATCCTGGGACTGGCCCAGAGGCTCACGATCCTTCTATCCGAGACAGGATCGAACCCAGGATCGCCAAAGCCCGGGAGCCAGAGGCCAGTTCCAGTCCAGACGCCCATATAGGGGAGCGGGAGGCAGATCCTTTAAGCGTACCAAGTGACGCCAAACAGGACACTCCCATCGGGGGTCGGTTAGGAAACTTCATCGAGGTCTGGGAGCAGACCACCACCGACGCCTGGGTCTTGGAAACGATCAGGCATGGCCTGACCTTAGACTTTTGTTCTCCCCCACCAAGCCGGTTCATCAGATGCCCCATCTCCAGAAAGGTACACAAGACGAGGCTGATAACTTCGGCCATAGCTCACCTCCTGTCAATTCAAGCCATAGAGAGGGTACCAAAGGAAGAGGAGGGAAGAGGATTTTATTCCATCCTCTTCGTTATTCCAAAGACATCAGGAGGGTGGAGAGCAATATTGGACCTGAAGGGCCTGAATCATTTCATAAAGTACAGGAAGTTCAAGATGCACTCATTGAAGTCCATCCTAGCCAGCGTCAGGGAAGACGATCTATTATCCTCAATAGATCTCACAGAGGCGTACCTACACATTCCCATCCATCCCAGCTACCGGAAATTCCTCAGATTTACCTACGCGGGCCGGCATTACCAATACAGGGCCTTACCCTTCGGACTATCTTCAGCACCAAGGGTATTTACCAAAATCCTAGCTGTAATAGCAGCCCATCTCAGGCTGATGCCGGTTCGCGTACAGTTTTATCTGGACGACATCTTGATTCAGTCCAGATCTCAGGAACAAGCAAGGGCAGATCTCAAGACCACGATCCGAACCCTACAGGGGCACGGATTCTCGGTCAATCTAAACAAGAGCCACCTCATTCCCTCAAGGAGACTGCAACACCTGGGCGCGGTGATAGACACGTCACAGTGCAGGGTATTCCTTTCCCAGGAGCGACTGATCAGCATATCCAAGCTAATCCACCAAATTCAAAAGATCAGGAGAGTGCCCTTGCTACAACTCTCGAAGCTCCTGGGGAAGATGATATCTTGCATGGGCATCATCCCATGGGCAAGGCTCCACTCGAGGGAGTTGCAGTGGTTCCTCCTACCCTACCAGAGGAGGAACCTCAGCACCTCCAGCAGGAGAGTGCCGGTACCAGCACAGGTGATGAAATCACTAAAATGGTGGCTATCCCCCATGACACTCAAGGGGAGCATATTCAGGGAACCGAACAGGGTCACGCTCACGACAGATGCGAGCCTGTTCGGATGGGGAGCCCATCTGGGGACCCAGATAGCACAGGGCCAGTGGGGTCAGAAGGACCTGTCACACAGCATCAACTGGCTAGAGCTCCGGGCCATACACCTGGCCCTCCGTCATTTCTCACACCTAGTAACGAGGAGGCACGTCCTCGTGCTTACAGACAATGTAGCAGCCAAGGCGCATGTAAACAAGGAGGGAGGAACGAAATCAGTGGAACTAATGAAGGAAGCATTGGCTCTGTCTCGGTGGGCAGAAGCCAATGTGAGTTCCATCAGAGCGGAACACATCTCAGGGGAGACAAACACCCAGGCAGACTCCCTGAGCAGAGCCAAGGTGGACCAGTCGGAATGGCGTCTGGACCCGGCTCTCTTCGAGGAGATCTCCCGGAGGTTCGGACAACCGCACCTAGATCTATTTGCCAACCACAAGAACACACAGCTCCCCAGGTTCTTCTCCAGATTCCCGTCCCCGGGATCGGAGGGAACGGATGCTCTCAGGTGCCGGTGGCCGGCGCAACTCCTGTACGCCTTCCCACCACTGCCATTAATACCGGCAACCATACGCAAGATGATCCTGGAGGGCGCAGAAATGGTCTGCATTGCCCCTCACTGGCCACGGCGCCCGTGGTTTGCCGACCTCGTGGACCTTTCGATATCACCTCCGTGGAGGATCCCCCCGGACAAGGTAAAACTCAGTCAGGGCAAGCTTGTACACCCAGATCCCCAGTGGCTACAACTAGCCGCTTGGCATTTGAGCGGCAAAGCTTAACTAAACAATCTTATTCTGCAGGGGTGATATCGATCATACAGGCATCACGAAGAGCGTCCACTAATAGGATTTATGACGCTACGTGGAAGGGATTTTGTAGGTGGTGCGCTTCGCTTCACCTAGACCCGACCGCAGTATCTATTCCCAATATCCTAGATTACCTACTGGAGGGTCTTAATAAGGGCCTGTCAGTCAATACTATCCGCAGACAGATATCGGCCCTCTCAACTGTACTCTCCTGCGACAACTTAACTTCCCTAGCACAGCATCCAGCTATTAATGCCTTTTTAAAAGGGGCATCTAACACAAAGCCCCCAGTCATACACAGGTACCCGTCCTGGAACCTGCCTAAGGTCCTTCTAGCCTTGACATCAGCACCCTTCGAACCTCTTGAAACATGCTCACTCCATCACCTATCACTGAAGGTAGCTTTCCTTGTGGCAATTACTTCAGCAAGAAGAATCTCAGAACTAGCAGCACTGTCAGTAAGGAAGGATCTGTGTACCTTTTTCAAAGACAGGGTCGTTCTTAGACCAGACCCGACCTTCATTCCGAAGGTAAATAGCATCTTTCACAGATCTCAGGAACTTTCGCTTCCTGATTTCTGTCCAAGACCCAAACATAGACTAGAACACAGATGGCACAAGCTGGACGTGCGGAGAGCGCTGTGTTTCTACGTGAAACGCACCTCGGCTTTCCGAAAGACTGAAGCATTATTTGTGTCCTTTCAACCAGCAACTATGGGAAAGAAGGTATCTCCTTCCACCATAGGCAGGTGGATCAGAGCCTGCATAGCGCAGGCCTACGTCTCACAGGATTTGCCAGCACCCACTCAGGTGACTGCTCACTCAACTCGGAGCGCAGCTACATCTGCGGCGTGGCTAACGCAAGCTCCGGTGGAAGAGATTTGCAGGGCCGCAACCTGGTCCTCACCTTCGGTTTTTATTCGACATTACCGTTTAGACTCCCTAGCAGCAGCAGACGCGGCTTTTGGCAGAAGAGTTCTTCAACAAGTCGTATCTGCTCAGAGTTCGGTAGCCTAGACATTCCCTCCCAGGGGGACATGAGGGCTTTGGTATGTCCCATCCATTTGGACTCTACAGCCATCCTGCTGGAGAAGGGGCGTTGTCTTACCTGAACGCCTTTTCTCAGCAGGATGATGTAGAGTCCAAGCCCACCCAGAGGATAGGTCTAGGCAGGGTTATAATAAAGATATAATAAAGAGCTGCAAGGTTAATTCCAACAAAGTTTCTCGCCTAAGTCAAAACTGGGGTCACGCCCAAAGGAAGGGGTGTGGCCGAAGTTTTTACCCAGTCTGCCAGGCAGGAAGGCCGTCATAGAACCCATCCATTTGGACTCTACATCATCCTGCTGAGAAAAGGCGTTCAGGTAAGACAACGCCCCATTTAATACAGATTAAATAGTAAAGCTGTTATATATTTCTTCAAAGTCTCTAATTCATCTTTTCTTTTTGTTTAATTATTATTATATTATTTTTATTCCATTTTTAGATATAATGGTGAACATGTCTAATATTTCTGTTTTTTAATGTTGCATATTATTATAATGATATATTTTTTTAAAATTCCCTTTTCATCCCTATGGGTGGTATGTGTCTTCCTCAAACTTAGATCCTCTGCCGGAGGCCTGGGGGTTGGAGGGTTCAGTGCTATATCTTAGCTGTTCCTAACACTGCACTCTTCTGGACCGAGAGCTCTGATATTCTTCCTGGGATCTGTTGGAGCCACTCCCCAAGCTTAGGAATCACAGTGCCGAGTGCTTCTATATCACCACTGGGACCACTTTACCTTTACTTTCTACGTTTTCTATAGTTCTTTGTTCAGGTCCCAGTACTTCTCCAGCTTCCAAGATGAATAGGAGGGGACTGAAACTAAGTTTAAATTTTGCAGTATATCTAGTTTGCTGAATAAACTACATTTGTCTGAATTCATATGTTCACATAAACATATTTTATAATTCATGGTAACTGTATGCATAGAACAGGTAAAGTTCAAAGCAAAAGATAAGCAAATTATCACATGCTGTGCTCTACAATTTTTGTAACAATTTAGGGGTGTACAGGAGTATCATAGAGATGGAAATGTCCTAGGTTAGTGTAATGTTATGGATAGGTTCACTCTAAAGTTTATCAGGTGCTTTTATATTACTAACTAATTTAACCTAAGTTATGAATGGAAGAGAAAACCTTTTTGGGGAAAAGGCAAAGGAATTTATATAAAATATAAATGTTACCTTTCTGTCTCTGGTCTCAATTTCCAGCATATTGATACAGGTGTTTTATTTACTGCTAATTGTTTCAACTCTGGGTAGAAATAGATGATAAATATTAACAGTAGTTAAGGTATTGCCATGATTAAAACTAGCCATGATTAAGATGCACAGGGAAAGGGTCAGATGAATTTCTATGAAGGAAAAATGAATCACTGAATTAGCTTGATTATACTTACGTTAGGTTTTATAATATTTGTTTTAATTAGTTGGTTAATGGGTTAAAAGAACAAGTAATTGAGATCCACTAAAAGCATTGAATTGACTCTTTTGAATTAGAATACATTTGCAAACAAAATAGTATGAAATGTTAATGAGAAAGTTAATTAGCTTTATTTGTGTGTGCAAGAAGTGTGGTATTTCCTACCTTGCCCTCCCTTCTGCTTTTCTCTAAGGGGAACATACCGGTCACTAATGTGTAGGTGTGTGGAAGCTATTCCAGTTTCTTAACACTAACTTGTAATTTTGCTAAGAACTTAAATTGCAGGTAGTCCTCACTTATGACTGATTGTTTAACTTTGATGGTTCAAAATTACATCAGCCTTGGAAAAAGTGACTTATGACCTGTACTCATGCTTATGATCGTTGCAAGCCCCCTCCCCAATGATCGTGTGATTATAATTCAGGTGTTTGGCAACTGGCTCACATTCATGACCAGTTGCAGTCTCCTGCAGTCACGGGGTTGTGATTTGCTATCTTTTTTGTCAATTTCCAGCAAAAAGCAGCCAATGGGGAAAATGGATTTCTTAACTACCACAGTGATTTACTTAACGGCCACCATTAAAAATGAGGTCTGACTGACTTATAACCGCAACAATTTATGACAGAAATTCCAGTTCCAATTGTGGTCATATGTCGATGACTACCTGTACAGAGATAGAAATTTCTGTATTCTGTACCATCCTGTCTCATACAGTCCCATCTCATAGTTGTCCTTTCTCTGCAGTGCTCTATGCCCCGGTCTCTTTGGCTGGGCTGCTCCAGCCTGGCGGACAGCATGCCCTCACTGCGATGCCTGTATAATCCAGGGACTGGCACACTCACAACTTTCCAGGTACTTTCTCACTCTGTCTCTGTCTGGGTGTCTGAGGTTTGTGCTCCTGCTTGTTTTCATAACTTCTTTCCTCATTGTGATGATTACTATGGCTAGAGCTTTTACAGCATGTCATTCCAGCTATTCATGTTGCACAGATCCAGAGTTGGCCACTAATACAGAAAGATTGATGGCTCAGATGGAAATATTTTTTTCCAACATCTCAGAAGATACAATGCTGACCCTTGCAAATTAGGTATAGTTGTGCTTAGAAAAATTGGCCTGGTTTTCCTTTTCTGAGGAGGACAGAAAGCCATTTGATGTTTAAATTAGAACATAAATATGGTAAGAATTGGTACTTTACGTTCAAGCTGTCTATTTCTGGCTTGTGCTGTTATTCTTGCTTTCCTAGTGCGTACTGATAAGGGAAGAAGGTAGACAGGATAAGGTTAATTGTCATTCCACATTCTGGAATATTTTACTTCTCCCCCTTCTGTCCATCCCACTATTCCATTTTCACCCTTACTGCACACAAAATCAAGGAAATATTTCTGGAGGTTGGCTTTTGCCTTTCCTGAGATTGAAATTAAAATGTTCCTAATGAGAGGTTTAAAGAAACCTAAGGTACTAGTTTGCCTTATACTTTATTTCTATGTAACTCTTATACACGTTAAAAACTTTATTTCTATCTGGCAATAATTCTTTGATTAAATAGAAAGCAGACATCACATTAACTTTTAAAATCTTGGTTTGCAGCTTCTAGATGTGGAATATTTCAATTTATCCTACTGTTTATTTATATGGCTTTTTCATATAATCATTATCAGCTAGGTTAAAGCACTTTTCCCCAACCTAATGTTTCTAAATATACTGATATACTAGATTACATTTTCTTTTATTGTCATTAAAATGGCAATATATATGGAGTATAAGCATCCATATATGCACTAAATTATGGCAAAGAATTATCTGATATTTGCTGTCATCATGTGATCATGTGGAGGCCAGATATGATAACACAAGTGTTTCTTAGTCCATAAAAAACTATTGAGATGTACATGGTTCTGAACTTGTCCTTTAATCCCTAAACAAACGTATTATAAACAAAGTGCAAAAATGAAAATAGAGCATTTTTATTTATCTTATTCTATCCTTGAATCCAGAGTATAAATCATAAAAACAATACTAACACAACCTTAACAATCATAACAACAACATAAAATACAATACTATACAGATAGGAGGAGATTTATATTTTCTTGATTTCAGAAGTATACATTGAACACATAATGTCCAATCAGTGTATATAAATGTCATAAGATATTTGCTATTCATCAAAAGATCAGCAGACATAAATGCCAACCTTATCAATGCTTACTAAAGTGCAAACAGTGTTGGGACTTAAGCGTATTTCTACCATGGCATTTTCATGATCGTGGATTTTTATCTTTTTGTTACGTGAAATTCAAAAGACCCTGCAAATAAGAGTCATATGATACTCAGGTGAAATGTATACAAAATGGCAGACATAATACCTTTCAGGAGACATTATAGTATTCAAATGATCAAGACTTTATTAAGTGATATTTTAAGGAGCAGACAAACACTGTAATTTCCAAGTTGATCTTTTGGGTATTTCTCGACTTATGATCACCATTGGGACTAAGAGCAGGGCTTTTCAACCTTTTTACCGATTGTACCACTTTTAGGATATGGCAATATTCGAGTACCACCTAGCAAGGTGTCAAAAACTTGATGACCAAAAAAAAAAAAAAAAACCTGTTCAAAGTTGCAATTGCACTGAAATGACTTATGACCATTTTTCACACTTATGACCATTGCAGTATGCCCAGGGTCATGTGATTTATATTTGGATGCTTGGCAACTGATTTATATTTATAATGGTCAGTGTTCCAGGGTCATGTGATCCCTTTCTGCAACCTTTTGACAAGCAAAGTCAATGGCAGAGCTGCTGGTGGCCAAGTGCTAAGGCGGGACTTCCTTTCCTCCCTCCCTTCCCTGCCTCCCTTTTTCTCATTCCCATCTCCTTCTGAAGGAAGAATTTGAAAACCCCCCCCCCATATTTTCCGTCTTCCATATATTGATCAAACAAGGAAAGGCCTCCAGAGACAGAAAAGACAAGCTGCGGAGTGAACTAGCTTAAAAAGGCACATTCCCCTTTAAGAATTAGCTACTGGCTAGAAAGAAAAGTAAGGAGCGCAGCCGGCACTTAAGGAAGAAAAAAAAATATAAGTACTGGCTGTGGCTAAGGCAACCTCCCCAAATGGCTCCATTCATAAGTAAAGGAATGCTACTGGCAAAATCCATTCAGGAGAAAAATACTTCAAAATCCCTTGCAGCAAAACTTACAGCTAACAACAGCAGAGCAATAGAAGCTAACATGAGCCATCAGCCAAATAGAAATTGCCAAACATTCCTTAAGAACACAAAGCCCTCATTGCACAAATCCCAGAACTTCAAGGTCACAAAAGCACATAAGAATCCTTCCACTCTCCATCTCCTTCCCTCCTCCGTGCCTCACCTCCAGCCATTGCTGCCTTTTTTTCATTCCTCTTGGAGGGTGACCCCTCCCCCACTGCATTTCTTGCCTGTATGCTGCTGCCAGCACAGGTGGCTGCCACAGCGGTTGTAGATCGGCTCATGGCCAGCCTGCTTGATGTCCTCTCCCCCCACCCTCCCCCTCCCCTCCCCTCCCCCTCCTTCCCCTTCGGTGCAGCTGACTCTGCCTCCTCCCAAGGCTGCTGCTTTTTTCTCTCTCTTCCTCTCCTGCCCAAGCTGCCTCCTTTTATAGGCTCTCCTGTCTCTGCCCCCCCTCCTCCGTTCTCATGGGGGAGGGTGAGCCAGAAGTGAGCCTGGGGCCTTTGCAGCTCCAGAGGACTCTCTCACTGCAAGTCCTTGCCTGTGCTGGCTCTTTCCTTCCCCCACTACACTTGGCTAGGCAGGGCTGCGTACCACCTGCCACTCATTAATGTACCACAAGTGGCACGCATACCACTAGTTGAAAAGCCCTTATTAAGAGGATGGAGCCCCATATAAAGAACATAGGAATGTCTCAGGGGTAGAGGAAGGCCTTGGCAGGCTGCATGCAAGTTAGGGTGCTGTAATGTGGTGAGAACAGGGAGGCTGGGGAAAGAAGCCACAGCCAACCCTAAAAGCCTCAGCCCCAGCCTAGCCCAGCAGCACAACCAAACATGCCATACCCTGGGAAGAGCCAACTGCCTATAAAGCTCCAGGGTGCAGCACAAAACAGCCACACTCCTGCCATAAAGGGCCAAATGCCTGGGAAACCTCCACAGTGGTGTGTAAAGCAGCGATCCTGTGAGAAATGCCAAATGCCCTGGCAACTATGTGCTTTGCAAGGAAATGCCCTTTTTCAGCAAAATTCCCAATGCGTAGCACCTGAGCACGTTCCTGCAAGAAGGGAAGAATCCCATGGTTGCTTCTAACTAGCAGCCAAGAAAAGAGCGACAGAGAGCTGAAACTTCCTTGGCTTTGGCTTGACTCCCTGAGGGTTAAAATCACCAAGCAGATTTCCTCTGGAATCAAGAGATCGCCTCTAGAAATCTATTCAGTGGTTTCCATGCAAATTGCGTGGAGTGGAAGATTGTATTTTAAGACTCTATGGCTGAGGGACTGCCTATCATTTTTTTTCCGTAACGCAAAGCCAGCTCCAGCTCCACCCAGGAGTGTGGCAAAAAGGGGTGTTGAAGGGCTGTCTTTAGTATTTCTTTTTCACAGCCAAAGTCCAGGCCAGCAGCCAGTTGGGCATACCTCATAAAAAGGACATAGATTGGGGGGGGTAGGTGGGTGGAGTTACAGCACTCCTGTGGTTGTAAGTGCAGAGCTGCCAAGCACCCACATTTTGATCAGGTGGCCATGGGGTTGCTCTAACGGCTGAAACTTGAGGTGCCAATTGTAAGTCACATTTCTCAGTATGTTTGTAATTTCATCACTGAATGAACAATAGTAAGTCTGGGGATATCTGTAATTGTGTTTTGCTGGAGTTGTGCAATACAGGTAGTCCTTAGCTTGCTTGTTGAAAGCTGACTGGAAGGTTGCAAATGGTGATCACGTGACCCGGAGTTCTGCAACTATTGTAAATAGATAGATAGGCTGAATCTTCCCATAAACTTTAATTGATTTTGGGCGGTTTCACTCCTTAGTTTTTAATTAATAAAGCAAAAATGACACTCTGATTTCTTTTCTCAATCCTAGTTTTTGGTTTTAAAAACCACTGAATTAAATATAAGGCTATGCAATGAAATTACTATTTTAGTATAGTTAAAAGCAGATACAAATGAAAGCGAGAAAATCTGAATGATTATACGTTGGCTTCCAAGAGAAATATATGAGATATGATGTATCAGAAGATTAAATAAATTTGTGGTAACAGAAATCTGTGCCATCAGTACCTGGGGAAACCTCATGAAACAGCTGCTTCATCATGTTCCTGACGTTCATGAATCATTGTGACAGTTAGTTGGGTAAGCCCATAGATTGTGGCCAAGAACATATGATTTGATTTAATTTTAAATCTGGCTTCTTGCCTTGAGTGATGTGAAAATAATGCTGACACATCTTAGATCACTCCATGGAAGCTCCTCAAGTTCAGCTAGTATTCAGCACTGATATTCTTTAAGATGTCTGCTCATGTACTTGATTAACTAGCACAACTTTTGGAAATAGGGATATTAATATGTCTTGTGGAAAATTGATGTTATATATGGTAACTGTAACAAGATTATTATGTGCGTAAAGATTTGGAACTATCTACTGTTTCCCCGAAAATAAGACCGGATCTTTTATTTTGGTCCAAAAGACCCATTAGGGCTTATTTTTGTATGTGTTATTTTTTCATGTAGGGGGGTGGTGAGCACGTCGGGGCTGAAGGTGTCTGGCAGCAGCCGCAGCCCGCTGGTCCCTTGGCCAGCGCACTCAGGGGTTGCAAGCTGCGCAGCACAGCTGAGTGGGACCACTGCTACCACCAGGCCAGACATGCAGCGTGGCCGCTCGCCCACCCTGTCCCACTGTCTGGTTGCTCACGGTTGCAATGGGGCAGGAGGCCATGCAGTGTGCTAGTGCCACTACCACCGGCAGGTTGGGGGGTGAACCAGGCAGGTTGGGGGGTGGAGCTGCCCCATGCGCCCTGCACCCATGCACCTTAGAGCCCCCCACAGCCAGGCCACCCACGCCCTGCCACCTGTCTTGCCTCACCTTGTGGCGGCAGCCCCAGTGGTCTCCTGTCCCGTCACCTGTGGGCTCCTGCTGGATGGGGCTGTTGCTGCTGGTGCCACTGCCACGAGGTGAGACAAGTGACAGGGCATGGGTGGCCTTTTTTCCGGGGAGGTTTGTGGGTGCGGGGCACATGGGGCGGCTCCACCCCCGCCACCTGCCTCGCCTTACATTAGGACTTATATTTGGTGCACACTAAAAATTATGCTAGGGCTTATTTTGGGGAAAACACGGTACAATGGAAGAATGGCAGCTTAACATTATAAAATTTGCAGAAATGGCAAAATTAACTTGTTAATTAGGGAAAAGACAAGTACATTTATTAATGACTGAAAACTCTTTGTAGATTTTTTTGCTGAAAATGGAAAAAAATTAACTGGTGATTTATGGAATTGATGATTGGAAAGGATAAAATATAGGAAGAATCATGATGCAATTTTAAAGTGGGAGGATAGAAGATAAATTGATTTGTAACTGCTGTAAAGATTATCAGAAGCCACTTCTTTCTACTTTAGTTTTCTTTTCTGTTTCTTTTCTTTATCTATTTAGTTACCTTGAGATAAGTTGGGCAGTTTATAAATTTTATAAAATAAATAAATCTATTCAACACTTTTCTTGCACTTTTTTCTTAAATTTGTATTTTTTTCCTATTACATAAAATTAATATCAATAAAAATTAATTAAAAAAGAAATAGGGACATTTTATCTTTTTTTTCAATACAGAGCAATACAGGCTAGAATTTAATTATCTTCATATATTTCTGCCTTGATTTGTATAGATTGAATAAATCTAAGGTGGTATTTGCTTCTTAATTCTAGTTGTAGAAAGTTGATTCGAATTTGTGACAGCATTAATTATTTGTAAGTTGGTACTTCATTTTTATAAAGGATTTTTAAGTGATTAAATAATTTGGATGTTTTTAATTTCCATAATTGACCTTTGTAAGTTAGATGTTCATTGTACTAGAAGAGATAAAAATATAAGCACTTGAGAAGCTTAAGGTTAAAGAAAAACTACAAAAAGAAAGGATTAATTGAAGAGAATGTATGTAGCTCATAGCTGAACTGTGAAGACCTTGGTGTTCTCTGAGCTTGGTTGTTTGCTTTCAGACATTTCATTATCTCAGCTAGGTAAACATCATTAATGCTGGAAGAGTTTGCCCTCTGTTTATATACAGTAGCTTATCCTTTACAAGGGTAGGTTTAATTCTCAATGAAAAAATGAAATATATGCTAGTGAGTATAGATTGCTATCATCTCTGTTGTAGGTATGTGTGAAAACTGTAATCCAGGGGTCTTCAAACTTGGCCCTTTTATGACTTGTGGACTTCAACTCCCAGAATTCCTCAGCCAGCATGTCTGGCTGAGGAATTCTGGGAGTTGAAGTCCACAAGTCATAAAAGGGCCAAGTTTGAAGACCCCTGCTGTAATCTATAGGTCTGTGGCAATTATATGTTATGCTGTATTTAATGTTATTAATTAAAGAACAGTGGGTGAATTTTGGGGAAAATGATGTGATTTAGAAAAAGATTCTTTATTTCACAACAGTGTTTCATACAAAATAAGTATGTATATAAGTATGCCTGCCTTAAATTAGTTAAAAGAAATGACGGGAAAAGCAAAAAGAAAGTGAAACAAATATGTGAGCATTTTGTATACAAAATGTTTATGCAAATATTTCAGTGAAGGGTCACCATATTTCATTATAATTATCAATGAACGGTCCAAGTCTATAAGTCTATATAATATAACTATAACTTATTTGTCTTATTATTTGTTAACTTTTCGTTGCTCTACATAATGTTGCTTGCTCCATATGTTATGTATATGCAACAAAAGTAACAAAGATATCCCAATTTTCTTGTATTAGAAAGTTTACCAGTTCCTGTAAAACAGTGGTTCTCAACCTGTGGGTCGGGACCCCATTTGGGGTCGAATGACCATTTCACAGGGGTTGCCAAACAACGCAGTCCGCCATTTCCCCCCCCCTTTTCCTTAGCTGTGCTACTCCCTTTTATTCTATTGGCTTTTGAAAGCCAGTAGAATAGACTCTTGAATAGAGTCTAAGTCTATTGGCTTTCAAAAGCCAATAGGAATTGTCCAGGCTGTCTCTGCCCTGCTGAACCCGCCAAAAGTCCCATTCTGCAAATGGTGCTGCAAGTTGTCTGCAGCAAAGGCGAACTGTCTGGAAGTTTCCACCCCTCCTTGCTGAGCAACTACTAAAAATGTAAGTAAAAGAGGGCCAGGGGTGGGAGGTGGGAGGCTGGCGGGCGCAGGGAGGGTTGCTGGCATGCATGGGGCCCGGCGGATGCCTTACCGCCCTTTGGCTGGGCCAGCTGGTGGCCCAGCCGGTGATCGGCCTGCGCCGTCTCTGCCGCTTGCCAGTTACGCCTTGGCTGGCGCAGGGGGCGGCACCACGCATGCGCGGTGTTCCCGGGCAGGGAAAGTCCTCGACTTACGACCGGTTGGGTAGTCCTCAACTTACAACCGGTTGGGGTTCGCGGAATTAAAAAGGTTGAGAACCACTGCTGTAAAAGAAGCCCAGTACCCACTTAATTTTTTAATTAGACTGAGCACCGGATTCAAGGATAGTTACAAAATACTAATGAAGAATCTAAAGAAGGTAACAGATTCTGGACATGCAAGGGCTAGGGTTAGATTTTGTAGTTTGGTTCCTGGAGTAAGTAAGATATCCTCCTTAAATTTTGGGATGAATTGAGGTTGCCATTTATATATTAGTGCAAATACTTGTTATTGTTATTATCACTATTATCATGATTATTTATTAAACTTATTTACTGCCTATCTCGCAGCGAGATGACTCTGGGTGTCTTATAACATTAAAATAATATTAGAGTTAAGTCATAAATGATGGCAGGTTGACAGAAATTATATCAGTTCAAAGTATTATTTTTTGCATGCCTGGATGAGAACACTTTAACTTAATTCATGGATGCTAAGGGCTTATACCTGTCTTTTGGACCCTTTTGCAGTTCATCCGTTGCTCAAAGTTTTTAGGATTTTGAACAAGATGGAAAAGTGATATCCCTAAGCAAGTAACAATCCCTGAGCATTTCAGAAACATAGAAGTAAAATTTGCAAAATTCCTTTTTGATTTCATAGCCTCAAATTGCCAGTTTTACTTATCAGGGTAAGAATGAATTATATTTGCTAGAAATGCCCGAGATAGAGTTTTGTTCTCTTTGGCTTATTTTGAATGTGGTTGTGGATTGAAACAAATTTTAAGAGATGAATTAAAAAGCATTTTTACTTAGTCATAACCATGTTTGTCTTGCTCTCTTAAAAATAAGATTTTTTTCCACAATTCAGCATAGTTACTCTCATGGATTAAGTTTTTCTTTTAATACATGCTAAGTGCATGGAGAGTATCAGTAGATTTTTCTCCTGTTGTTGTAGAAGTTGTAGCATCTAGGGCTGCTTAATTCCTGCCAATTGTAAAGTTATTTACATCATTGCCTATAATGCTTTATTGAATAGTTGCATTTTTAGCACATTGTTTACTATTTATTCTCCTGGAGAGCACCTATTTTTTTTTCTTCTCCAGTGAACTTGCATAAGCATTCAAACAATAATTCTGTCCCTTTCTTTTCTTGTTCATATATTTACTACAAAAAATTTACTGTTACTAATGAAACAAGTCATGTTCTGGCATGTAGCTAGTTTAGCATCTGTAATAAAAGTGACACCTTTGATAAAAAAGTAACATTTTTTATTAATATAGGATGTTTCCTGCATATAATTGGAAGTATTCCTTGAACAGAATATCCATCAGTGTAGTAAAAAGATGGGCTTTATTTGCTTGATGTCTGTGTACCTTTGTCCACTCTGATTTGCTGTAGCAGCACTGTTAAAAATCTACAAGTTATGTATGCTGAGATTATTACACTAGGCTCTGATTTCAAGTGCTAGCAATCTATGGCCATGACTTTAGCCCCCCAACTGAATGTACTTGTCCCCATTTATGAATGTACTTAGATGGCTCCCAACTGTTTACAAGACAGCAGAGGTGAGATCTTTGATTGACAAGTTAGAAATGCATTCGATCATTCCCTCTGCCAGTCTCTGGTTCATGCTGTTAAAAATGTCAGCCTCTCCAAGTTTGAATGGCAGCCTGAGGGCCTCCAAAGCTTTTTGTTTTCTGAGATGGAAACACAAATTGGATGTGTGCCTGAGTGCACCATCCTAGGCTGTAATTTCATCTTTTAGCTAAGAACCACAAGGTACATGAACAAAGCACCCTGTAAACAATAATACTGGAGAAAAAAATAAACAAGGTCGTGTTCCTTGTACGTTGATCCACCAGTGTCCTGACCTCTATCACATTGAACATCTCCTCTCTGATTGCTGCTCCCTCTGGCATTTCAATGAGAAGGAGAGGCTGACATAGGGGATTTATCAAGATTTAAAGTTGCAGTGGCATTGCACATTTCTTGAATTGGCTATGAAATATTGAACCACCACATTCTGACATTCAGTTTTAAATACTGGTCTTAAAAATTACATTTAATCTCTTTAAGACCTCTCTATTCTTCTCATTATCAGCTCCCAAAGAACCTAAACGTAGTGAAGGATAGTACTGAAAATAAACAAGCATTTGATATTCATATTTAAATGCATCTGTTGTGGATAAAGCTTAGTTTTCCAGTATATTAGCTATCCAGTGAAGCTGACTCTGCATTTTGCTACGTAGCAGAATGAGCAAGCATATTATTTGAGGAAATATGTAGTTGAAGTGCATGTGTTATATACAGAATAATACAAAGGGAAAAGCTTATACTATGCAGACTCCCCAAGCTAGTTACTTACCAATATATTAGAGTATTTCATAATTTTTGAATGGCATAGTCTCTGATCTCTGGTGAGGGGGGTGGGGGTGGGTGGGTTCCAGGCTGGAAACTGGGAGTCCTTGAGGTTTAGTCCTGTCGTATGTGCAATGTCATCTGAGTGACTTTGTGCTAGTTACTCTTTTATAGACTGATTTGAATGTGTGCATGTATGCATTGGACACACACACACATAAACACGTATACCAAGTATAGATTTTCTTCCTTTTTTGTTATAATACAGAAAGTTATGCATTGGTATTATGACAAATGGCATATGTAGTAATAACTGGATGGAATACAGATACTCTTAAAGTTAACCTTACATTTCTGAGACTTGTGAACATCAGCTTAGCGGTATTGGAAATCTCTACAATGCAGTAATTGATTTTTTTTTTTTTGAATTGCAGATCGCACTAACTGAATTAGGGCAATTTTTGTATGGGTGTCAGTATGCATGTTTTGAAATTAGCAAATCCAGAGCTATGTGAGAAAGTAAGAAAATGGAGAGGAATAAGGAAATAGAGTATCCTTTGCTGCTACCTAATGGCAATTCTTGGTACTGTATGACTGCTAAAGGGATAATATATTCTTTATTTAAGTAAAATAAAAGATATTGTAGTGACTAATTAGAGTACAGATTCACAAAAATATAGTAATAGGCTATATTTTATCAGGTATAAAGAATTTAAATATTCACAGTTTATTTATATTTCAAAGGAAGAAGTTGTTCTACTATGTGCCACATAGAAGATGCTTATTAAATCTTAAAAAAATAAAGGTTGACCATTGCCTGAAAAATAAAGTTGCTTTTGCTTATTTCTTAAAATATAGCTGCTAACTCCAGCTGCTAGTATTAAACAAGGGTGTATTTTAGCTCATTTTCTGTTTTTTCTCTACATCAGGGCACTTAATTTTCTGAAGAGACCACATCAGACACTGGGACTGTTCCGGAAGGCAGAACCGATAGGTTGAATTTAATTTTGTTTAATATTCTTCTGCCATTCTTCTGTCACCGCCACTGCATTCTTGCTTGCTAGCTCCCAGTTGCATTCCAAACACTTGCCTGAAAGGCTGCAGTGGGTGGCTGAGCTCAGATCCCCTCACACAATGACTTCATTAGGCTGCTCCAGGTGAGGGACAAGCACTGCGCAGGTGCAGAAAAGTCCTTTCTCTCCTCGCCTTCCTGCAGATCAAACCAGCCGACTGAAAGAATGCACAGTAACTACACAGAGCTGGACCCCCCCTGTGGCATACTTATTTACATTTGATTTGTAATTTGCCACTGATCTCACATGGGCCAGACAGGATAGCCAACAGGCTGAATGTGGCCCAGTGGCTGTAAAATGCCCAGGTCTGCTCTACATCAGTAGGCTTAAACTTCAAATATTTGGAATTGTTAATCCAGGCTACAAGCTCCTGGAAAGCCCAAACCTATTCTTTAAAAAAGAACGTTAAAAGAAATTTAGCTGTCAGCTTAAGATTCTTCTGTGCAAAAAGAGGCTAAATATTCATCAGGTAGACTGAAAAGTATTTGAGGCTAAAGTCATACCAATAGAAGAGAATATATGTAGTTTGGGTTTTTGCTGTGGAATCCTTGTTACATTACTGGACTACATAACATCACTGATGACATTAACTGGTCGAGTAATGAACATCTGCAAGCAAACAACCAAGCTCAGAGAACATAAAGAACTTCACTCTAAAGTAGTAGAACAGTTGTGTTACGGGTTTTAAACATATGTCTGTAAGTACATAGAGAAGTCAGTCAGAGGATGATTATGTTTTCCATCTTCAAATGATATTGCAGCTGCCCTAAAACATAAAACAGATCCAGCATATGACCACCTATGTGAATTAGGCCTTCAGTGGTTGAGAACAGTTTCAGATGGACAGGAACTCTTAATGAACTACCAAACAAGGCTCAATTGAAATATCCCAAAATTAATGGTCTCCACCACCTGATAGAGTTTAGCAGCTCATTTAAGAATGTTCCTGCATAGCAGGGAGCTTGGTATAACAACAAACACATCTGGCCTCTAGAGCCCCACTTCAATCATATCTGGCTATCTAGAAACATATTCTGAAGATAACTGTAAATATGATCCACATCCTGAATTAATGTGATCCAGGAAAAAAAAATCCATAATGTTGAATGGATGGGTAGGAAAGAGACCAAACAAAATTACTCAAAAGTGAAAAGATTATTATTTAAGACAAGAATGAATGAGAAGAGTGACTGTTCAGTCAATACCTGCTTAGAAAGAGAGCTATTTGTTTGAATATGGTCACACATAAATTGTTCATGCATAGATAAGGCAAAGGAAAAGAATAGATTGTATGATCTGCTAATTTGATTGTTTATTATTAAAGATTAAAAGAATTATTGAAAGGTGCAAGAGTGATGAGATGTTCTGTAGTTGACATAATATTAGAATGAGATCTTGGGAGAAAATGAACGAGGGAAAAAAATGAGTAAAAGGAGAGAGAAAAAGATTGACTCCAGGAAGAAGAAAGGAATAAGTCCTATATAAAATAAATAAATAAAAGATTCATCTCCCAACAAAATGAATCAGAATGAATGCGATGTAAGAAAAGATGTGGAAGCTGCTTGAAACAGAAAAAGGAATCATGCTTCAATAGTGCATGGAGTTAATAGAAAGTGTGAAATTTAATATTTGGTAAAATAATGAAGAGAAAGAGATTGTGGATGAAGAAAAAGTGCTTATAAGAGAATGATAGCTGCAAAAACAATGAGGATGAGAGAAGTATTTAAATCTCTTTTGGAGAAGTAATTACAAAGAAATATAGTCAAAGAAAGGAAAAAATGGTTAAAACCAAGAACACACAGAAAAAAATGCAGAGCAATTTTGAAGGAAATAAGCAACATTTTAGAAATGGTGAAGACGATTATATATAGGGAACTTCCATCAAAGTAAATGGAATGAAAAGTAGTGAAATGATTTTTAATGATACTAAATGCAATGTTGGAAGGAACACCACAAAGATTTGTGTGGGCTTCAAAATAGAGTGCTGACAAGTGAAATTGAAATTTATATGATAAATGTTAGTATCCAAACAAAAATGATGAAAATGAAATAATAAAAGCTGTGAGAATGTTGTGGAAAAATCTAGATGTATTAAGAATTCTATTTTATGGGGCTTCTGGTTTTGCACGGTAGCGCAGCAGCTGAGGAATAGTGGTGCTCCACACCTTATGGCCAATTTTTTTCTGTTTGGAGACCCTAAATGAGCCTAAACTTGCCCTGGAGAGATGACAAAGAAGGAGGGTGCCCTGCCGACTGTGGAGAGAGGGCGGTCAATCCGGTTGTCCAGGGAAAGCCCTCCAGAAACCAGCAAAAGAAAGGCTAGCTTCACTCCAGAGTCTAGCGGAAGCTACAAGCAGCTGAAGCCAAAAAGCATTAATTTAAGCTTGATCGTAAACAACGTTTTTGGAACTGGGCAAGAATACCAATTCTCTCTCTTCTACTTGATAATTAATTTCCTGGAGGAAAAAATCCAAGAAGCAAAAATCCTCCGAAAGTGAGAAGGAGCAGGACACTTGCTCTACCCTCTACAGACGGAAGCAACGAATTAAACTTTTATGGGGGATAGAAATACATTGAAATGAAATGAATATAAGCCTTAAATCTAGATAAGTTTGAAATTGGTGGAATTACTTAAGATTTTCTTTTCAAAAGATTATTGATGAAAACAAAAGAGTAATTGCTTGTTTTGAAAAATGAAAAATGAACTGGTGCTGATATCTAGTGATGGATGAAAATATACAATTGTAGTTGCTCTGATACAGAAATTGACAAAAAGCCCAGAAAAAGCTTTTTGTGACCTTCAGTGTTTTAATTAAACAGAGAACAGCTGCAACAAAGAAAAGAAAACATTTTGGGCTATCTATAAAGCAAGAGCCATAAACCTCAGGAAAAAAACCCTGATCTTCCTAGATTATAAATACTTATTGAACTGTGACTCTAAAGCTGTTTGCTGAGAAATAGTTTTTTTTAGCTATCATGGATCATCAGAGATCTGCAGAAAGAACATATCAAGAAAAAACAAATACTTTCCAGGAGGAAATGTATGCCATGTTGCAATTAATACAAATGACAATGATTTCAAACCACGAGGAAATTGAAAACAACTTTGAAAATATAAATGAACACATTTTCAATTTAACTTCACAACAAAAATCTCTCAGAAAATAAAAAAAGGGAGCGATCAAATAAAGCAGACAACTGAACATAAATTAGAGAAAAGAGATTTAAAGATGGAACCCAACAATGGAAGGAATTATGACTTAACCCAGATGAAGAAAAACTTGCAGGAAATATCGGACATGGAAAAGATAACCTACATTTCAAGATTGCAAAATAAGTCTGAGGACAAGAAAAAAGATATGACAAAATGGATTATAGAGCTGTCAGGAGAACTACGAGAACTTGAGAGACAAAAAATGATAATAGAAATTAAGAAAGAAAGAAAGAGAAAAAGAAAGAAAGAAAGAAAGAAAGAAAGAAAGAAAGAAAGAAAGAAAAAGATTTTCAATGAAAATGAAGGGGCAAAACATTCCTACAAAAACATCTTACTTGACTTGCCTCTTGTACCTACAACATCTGCAAGACTATGGGAAGATATTCTGGTCTAGCGGAGCATACTGATTAGGAAAGATGTTTGGCAAAAAAAGGCTAAAGTTAGAATTAAGAAATTAGATGATAGGATTTATCAGATGGAATATCGAAAGATTAAACAGCTGTTTGAATATGGTTAAAGAAATAGAAAAATTCTGGATATAAATGAATTTTAGTTTAAGAGGGATGGACCCCTCAAATAACATAGTTTTTTTTATGATATGAGAAATATAAAAATGTTGGGACGGTTTATATGAGGGAAATGTTTTAGATATTTAAGTGTAATTGATTTTGAGAAAATTTCAATTGATAAGAATGTTTTGAATAGATTTAAAAGATTAGTGATTGGATTTAATAGATGGAATATTTAAAGATTAAACATTTGTTTGAATATGGTTAAAAAGAATAGAAAAATCCTGGATATAAATGTATTTTAGCTTAAGAGAGACATGTTTCTCACATAGTATACTATTTCCTTTTTTCTTTTTTTGTTTTTCTTTTAAGATATGAGAAATGTAAAATTGTTGGGATGGCTTGTATGAGGAAAAAGATTTAAATACTTAAGTGTAATTAACTCTGAGAAAATCTTAACTGGTAAGAATGTTTTGAACATTGCGGGGAAAACAAATTTAAATAAGAACTTTGAAAACAGGATTTATGACAGAGTAATTAAGATGATCAATTAGAAAAGAAGCTTTATATTAATGGGGTTGTTACTTGTAGAAATACTAGAAAAATGTTTATATTCAATTGTTATCTATCAAAATACTAAGAAATGTACTAATTCAAGGCTGATAAAAGAATATTGGAAGAAGAGAAAATCAAGAAAAGCTACTATGTGGATTAGGGAATTATAGAAATTAATTGTTATTGATTGTTTTTAAATATAAACCCAGACAACAGGCTGTTTACAAAATATTAAGGTGATTATGTTAAAAAATTAATACAATATATTAAAAAAAGAATGCTATTTTATATTTAGAGATGGGCTTTTATCTCCCAGGAAAGCTAGAGTTTGGTACTATTTTTCTAAAGTTAACTTTTTCCCCCCAGGAGGTCTGATCCTGTGAGTTCTTAGAGAACATCTTATCAACTAGTGGGGGGGGGGGGAAAGCTGCCATATTTCACTTGTAAGAGAAATACTGAGAGATTTCGTAGGATGGTATTTTAAGGAAAATTTAACTATTGAGGTTCTTAAAAGATTGTATTTGTGGGGAGAATAGTGAAACTATTAAGAGAAATGCAGTTTTCTAATTTAATTCCAATGAATAATAATTTTCCAATTTTCCAAATATTGCTTAACTGTATATAGTTCATTGCAGAGTCAGCCAAAGTTCAAACTAGATTTGGCATTTTTAGCCACCTATTGAGTCCTTCCCAAGAACCAAAGATAGGCAGATGTGGATGCCTGATGATGTTAGAGGTATTGTTGCAGGATGTAAGCTGTTCCCAATAAAATGGCCTTTTTAAATTGACTGATGGTGAATTTGTCAATGCTGATGGTGTTCAAGTGGTGCTCCAGTTGTTTTGGGATTACACCCAAGGTGCCTATCACTATTGGTACTACCTTTGCTTTCTTTTGCCACAGTTGTTCTATTTCTATTTGTAGGTCTTTGTATTTTTTGCTTTCTTCTCCAGTTCTTTCTCTTCTATTCTGCTTTCTCCAGGTGCCAAGTCCACTATCCAGACCTTTTTGTCTTTCTTATCAACAGTCATTAAGTCTGGGCTGTTATGTGACAGATGCCTGTTTGAAGTCTAAATGCCCAGAGTGCTTTAGTTTCTTCATTTCGTATTACTTTCTCTATTTTATGGTCCTACCAGTTTGCTTGCAGGCAAATGATATTTCTTGCAGATCTTCCAGTGCACCATTGTTGCATTGTCATGTCGTTGTTTGTAGTCAGTCTATGGGATCTTCTTGTAGCAGCTAACCAGTTGATCCACTGTTTCTTCAGCTTCTTTGCATAAGTGACACTTGTCTTCTCAATTCTGGCTCTGTGTGCATTTGTTCTTAAGGCTTGGTCTTGCGCAGCCAGAATTAGCCCCTCTGTCTCTTTCTTCAATTTTCCCGCTCTTAGTCATTACCAGGTCTGGTTGTTATCTGCTTTGCCTGTTATTTTTTTTTCATTGGTTATAAACACTTTGCCTTGCCAAGTCTCTTTTCTATTCTTCCTTTGGTCTTTCTTGTAGATCACTTTGGTCTTTCTGGTACTCATTAAGCCTTCATGGTGTTCTAGCTTCTGTGCATGTTCTTCACTGTCCTTCAGATATTCTTCCAATGCACTTGCAACATTCTGCACCCATCTATTTTCATTGGTAAGTAGAGTCTGTCAACATCACTGCATGGATGAAGGGCATGATTCATTATCATTATTTTTTGTGGTCTTCCTACCCAGCTATTTTTAGTTCTGCTTGAGTCCGTTCCACTATTCCAGCTATGTAATGCCCAGGTGTTAATTGCCTTAGTGGTATTTCCTCCACTGAACTTGGACTTCACCCATGATGTATTCACTTCTAACCTCCTTCTTGATTTTGGTGTGTTCGATGTTGTCAGCTTGAAGGATGTCTTAAGTATTTGTAGTGATTCAGAAGTGTATTAATAATTACATTTTCCAGACTGGGATTGTGCTGTGCTTTTTAGAAAAGGAGATAGTCAAACCCTTGTTGATCATTAGGCTGAAATGGAAATTTAGTATGCTGTTGCATAAAGCAATTGAAAAGAAGATAAAGAGATATTTACAAGGTTTACTCTTAGAGAATGCATCTTAATATTAGAAATTGATGGAAAAAACGTGAATCAAAAACTTGGAGTACCTTAATGCTTCATCATTTAACCAAAGAGATTAGAATTAGTTGTAACATCATTCATTAATTTTTGGAAAGCATTATTTTATCTTAAGGGAGCCTTACTGCCTCCTGCTGATTGGAAACAGAAGTCTTTTTTGTAGCAAGTCCAACTTGCCTTAATGCCTGCAGGGTAGTGTTAAGTTATAGGCAGTAAAGAATCCATTTTATATACTGTGCAAAAAGCTTTTTAAAACAATCTATTTCTGAACCTAAATTGTCCTGGGACTAGTTCTTGACATAAAAATTCATAGAAATCTCTTTTTTCCCCTCCCATTTTCCCTGTGTATGGTTACTCTTTGCTTTAGTGATGTAATGTTAGAATTCACATTGGCCAGGTTGTTCTGTAAATTAAACACTGACAGCTCCCCTCAGGGGAACAGCCAATGTATTTATGATGATGTGCTGATTACACAAAATACACTGCAAGCAGAAAACAGCTGCAGAGAACAAACCTCTTAAAAAATACAATTACAAATCGTACCCTTAGTATTTCTAGTGGTGAGGGTAAAATACAACATGTTAATATAAGGAGACTTTTTGTTTTGTTTTTAAGATGGCTTGTGAAAGATGGGAGATCTGAAGGGGAAAAAATAAAACCTTTAAAGTACAATTGGATTTGCATGTAGTCCTTTGGAGCTTATATGTGTAACTTATATACAGTAATGTACATTTTTTCTTTCTTTTTTTTTTATGATTTTTTTCCCCTTTAGATTTCCAACTAATTTATGGCAGTTCCATCTGAGTCCATTACTTGGTTCTTTATTGTCAATTTAGTTTTTTATTTAATATGATAACATACATGTAGATCTTACAGATACTTTGTTACGTACTGCGATACTATCTTTACTGCTTTTTTTAGTTAACTAAGCTAATTATCAGATTTTGTATACATATGACAGCTTAAGAGACTAGTTGAATCTACTATGATTTCTGCTATTATATCTGCTATTATTTCTACGAGTTTTCTTTTATTAACATTAACATTAATTTTTAAACTAGACTTGTCATAATGAAAACTTCATCCCAAGTGAGGTTTCTATGGGAAACAGGGATGGTGAAAGCAGATATGCCTGAAATGTATGTGACCTATGTTATTCAGGGGTTGCTTAGCTGAATTTAAAGTGACTGTAAAATTTCTGGCAATGTTAATGTAAAGAAGAAGAAATAGGGAGAAGAAGGGGAGAAGAAATAATGCACTAATAAACTAGTGCATAAGAGATGTGTAATGAGAGTGCATTCATACACGCACAATCATAATATAAAAATGAAAATAAAGTTAGTAGAGAAATGGGGAAGAGAAAGAAAGGAGAAGTAATAGTATAGGATAAAGGAAAAGAAAAAAAAGCATTGACATCTAATTTTTTTCAGTAAAGTAGAATACAAAGTAAAATTACAGCCTCAACTTTTTACTTTGACATGTTTAATAAATACTAGTCATTTCTATAACAACCATGTGTGGTCCCCCAATCATTGTAGCCCACAGCCTACTTTTTCTCTTAGGTAGGTTTCCCCAAATTTTATGAGAATGAGGAGTCGGCAAGCATATATGTGGATATGGGAAATCAAGAAAAAATGGTTGTGTTGATTCATGAAGATTTGAAATATTTTATCTTATAGCAAAGCCAATATAAGCTAGAGCAGCGGTTCTCAACCTATGGGTCGCGACCCCATTTGGGGTCGATCGACCTCTTTTGTGGGGTCGCCAAACGCGGCTATCCGCCATTTTGTCCCCTCCGGGGGCGCGCTGCGCCTCCGGGGGGGCGGTGCCGCGCATGCGCGCCGCACGTGGGGGCGGTGCCGCGCCTCCGGGGGCACCACCGCGCATGCGTGCCGCGCGTGGGGGTGGCGGCGCGCCTCCGGGGGTGGCGCCGCGCATGCGCGCCGTGTGGGGGGCCCCGCCCCCATGCGCACCGCGCGGGGGGGTGGCGCCGCGCAAGCGCACCGCGTGCGGGGGCCCTGCCCCCATGCGCGGCCGTGCCGCGCGTGCGCACAACGTTTGTGTGACGGGGGTCGCCGTCACACAAACGTTGAGAACCGCTGAGCTAGAGTATTCTTTGAGATGGCTTCGTTACAGGCCATATGGTTGTTGTTAACTGGAATCCATGCAAGATAGGCACATAGCTTAATAATACTAAGAGAGTTGGGAGGGACCTTGGAGGTCATCTAGTCCAACCCCCTGCTCAGGCAGGAAACCCCATACCATTTCAGACAAATGGCTGTCCAGTCTCTTCTTAAAAACTTCCAGTGTTGGAGCATTCACCGCTTCTGGAGGCAGGTTGTTCTACTGATTAATTGTTCTAACTGTCAGGAAGTTTCTCCTTAGTTCTAGATTGCTTCTCTCTGATTAGTTTCCATCCGTTGCTTCTTGTCCTGCCTTCAGGTGCTTTGGAGAATAGATTGACTGCTTCTTCTTTGTGGCAAGTAAAGTCCAAGTAAATAATACCTACAGCAGTGGTTCTCAACCTTTTTAATGCCACGACCCCCAATCGGTCATAAGTCGAGGACTACTCAACCGGTCGTAAGTCGAGGACTACTCAACTGGTGCAGCACTGTTTGCAGAATGGACTTTTGGCGGGCTCAGCAGGGCAGAGACAGCTTGGACAATTCCTATTGGCTTTTGAAAGCCAATAGAATTAGACTCTATTCAAGAGAGTCTATTCTATTGGCTTTCAAAAGCCAATAGAATAAAAGGGAGTAGCACAGCTAAGGAAAAGGGGAAAAAAATGGCAGACTGCGTTGTTTGGCGACCCCCGTGAAATGGTTGTTCGACCCCAAATGGGGTCCCGACCCACAGGTTGAGAACCACTGGCCTACAGCATTCTCTGGTCCACTAATTTTGTCACCTGGTCAAAGAATGCAGTAAGATTTGTCTGGCATGATCTGTTTTTGACAAACCCATGTTGGCTTTGTTTGCCTCTAGGTGTTCACTGATTCGTTGCTTGACTATCTTTTCCAGAATCTTCCCAGGTATTGAGGTCAGGCTGATAGGGTCTGTAGTTTCCTGGATTCATTTTTTTTTTCCTTTTTTGAAGATGGGAACTATATCAGTCTTTTCCAGTCCTCTGGTAGTTCCCCAGTGCTCCAGGATCTTTGAAAGATATAGTTCAGTGATTCTGAGATACAGTTCAGTGGTTCTGATTATTAACTGTGCTTCAAACTGTTAACTCATATGATACATTTTCCAATTTTTTTCAAATGTTAATCCATACAGTAGATCTCAAAAAAGTTAGGTGAGGACACAAAATCTTTTTGTATTACAACTCTGCTGTAGAAAGGTTAACATCTAGGCCTTCTTAAACATCCTTTTAGGTGGCCAGAAAGTGTACAAATAACATTTTGATGAGTTGGTCTTACCTTTAAAAACATAATGAATATTCTCCAAAATACAAAATTATCCATGTTTTAAAATAGAATATTCCAACTCTGCACGGCAAATTTCTTGCATATTATCAATCAATATATTACTAAAACTCTTATGTCTGATTGTTTGACCTTCATTTGAGTGAAATGGTACATCCTAGGACCTAGGGCAAAAAGTTTTGAATCAACATATCTCAAGTGGGCAAACTTACAGGATGCATCTGGGATCCATCACTCATATGGGACTGAAATTTAGCAAAGTTGTGCCATGGTCAACTATGGTGATATTATCATTATTTTCAATGCTACCTCCCAGCGTTCCACAAGAAAAGTCAATGGGGAAGCTGGAAGGTAAATAAGTGGCTGCTGCCAGGTGGGAGAGAAAGTGAGGGGAATGAAGGGGAGGTGTTGGGTGCAAAAGGAAGAGAGCAAGTTGCATGGGTCATGGAGGGTGCACAGCGGTGTGTGAGAAGCTCTGTGCAAATCAGGTGTGTGCAAGAGTGCAAAGGAATGCATGAGAGACACTGCATGGGTCAGGGAGGATGCATAAGGATACAGGTGTGTATGTGAGAAGCACTGTGCAGGTCATGGAGGATGCACCAGAGATGCAGTTTGGGTTGGGGAAGATGTGTGAGTATTGATATGGAGATATCTCTGAAACAATGACCCAACGGATCATGGTTTTGTGTCTTATAATACTCTTTAGCCATCCATGGAAGTAACTTTAGCCATCCATGGAAGTAACTGTAGTTTACACTTTTCCAAAATACTTCCAAAATTAATTTTGGTGTTTCAGAAGCTGCTAACTTATTAGTTTTAAAACTGAGAAACCAGAAAGTACTTTAATTGAATACATTGTCTTTCAGTAGTTTTAGACAATCCAAATTCTTGCAAAAAGAAATATTTTTAAAGGAATCATTAATATGGTTAGTCCTCAACTTGCAGGCATAACTGGGACTAAGCAATGTGATTGTTAATTGAGTTGCATCCAATTTGACAACTTTTTTGTAGATTAAGTGAACCAGATTTCCCCCATTGACTTTGCTGGAAAATCCCTTGGGATAGTTGCAAATGACAATCACATGACTCTGGGACACTGCAACTATTGTAAATACATGATAGTTGTCAAGTTCCTGAATTTTGATCACATGATTACATGGACACAGTGATGGTTATAAGTATGAAGGTTGGTTATAAGTAACTTTTGTCAGTACTGTCTTAACTTTAAATGGTCATAACTTTAAAAGAATGGTCATAAGTCAAGTACTACGTATAAGCTGGACAAGAATTGTAATACCATTTTCTGCCCAAATATTCAACAGCTACCACAGAATAACATTTACCTGTAAATGTTAAATTAGAATCATCCCAAAGTGTCACTTGTTTATATGAACAGGAATCAAACCTAAAGGTCCAATTCCAAATTTTTTCAATATGTCTTGTAGCCTTAAATGCTGAAAAAAAACAACTGAATTCTGATTAAAAGAAAAAAAAACTAGGTCTTTGGTATAAAAGAGATTAGGTAATAATTTTCTAATTTTGCCATTATGGCTTTTGAAGTAAATTTCTATGCATGCAGCTCCAAAAGAAAAATGTGAGTGAAAGTAATAAAATTGAACATCAAAAAAACTAAAAAAAAATTCACCACCCAATTTTCATATGGAAGTTGCAGTTCAGATAATTCCTTGGTATCTATATATCTTCAAAGGTTTTCTTGATAATTACGTATCTAAGGCAAATTAACAAAAAAACATTTCTTAGGATATACAATATATCAATATAATGTTTATTCTTTAACGATACTTATCGTATTTTCCAGCGTATAAGACGACTGGGCTTATAAGACAACCCCCAACTTTTGAGAAGATTTTCATGGTTTAGAAAGTCATCTTATACGTCAGAAAATATGGTAGCAATGCTCGCTGGAGAAGCTTACTCTTCCTTGCTCAAAAATGTTGGGAGGGAGGGAAGGGGAAGGAAGGAAGGAAGATTGAAGGGGAAAGGAAGTAGATGGAGAAGGAAGGAGATTGAAGGGGAAAGGAAGGAAGGAAGGAGAGAGAGATTGAAGGGGAAGGGATGGAGATGGAAGGAAGGAAGATTGGAGGGGAAAGGAAGGAGATTGAAGGGGAAAGGAAGGAAGGAAGATTGGAGGGGAAAGGAAGGAGATGGAGAAAGAAGGAGATTGAAGGGGAAAGGAAGGAAGGAAGGAAGATTGAAGGGAAAAGGAAGGAGATTGAAGGAGAAAGGAAGGAGATGGACAAGGAAGGAGATTGAAGGGGAAAGGAAGGAGATGGACAAGGAAGCCGATTGAAGGGGGAAGGAAGGAAGGAAGGAAGGAAGGAAGGAAGGAAGGAAGGAAGGAAGGAAGGAAGGAAGGAAGGAAGGAAGGAAGGAAGGAAGGAGAGAGAAGGGGGGAGGCGCTGCCAAGGACGCACAAACAGCTCCGTACAATTGCTCAGGGAGGGGGTGAGGCTCTGGCAGAGCTTGGTGGAGAGCCAAGCAGCAGCACATCCGGGGCCTTGGAAGCTGCGTGGACGATTAAAACTTTGAAGAGAACCAAGCTTTGAAACCTTTTCTTCCACTTAGTGCAATAAACAAAGCAAAAGGCTTTCACTATATCTTGGCTGTGGTCAAACGAGCTTGCCTCTGGTCACGAAGGAAAGTAGCCAGGAGCACATAACAAAATCATGCAGCGTAAGGATAAGAACATTTGGGGAGAGAAAGAATGAATATGCAGCAGCAGCCGACATGTTTCAGCCTCGTCCCTTCACTGCTTCCACACCGCGGAGGAAAAGAAACAGCCTGACTTGCTCCCGGCTTCTTCTCTGACCTGCCCTCCACTCACCTCCCGGGAGCCAAGGGATGGAGATGGAGAAGGAAGGAGATTGAAGGGGAGAGGCGCTGCCAAGGACGCACAAGCAGTTCTGCACAATTGCCCGGGGAGGGGGGGAGGCTCTGGCAGAGAGCCTGGTGGAGAACCAAATGGCGGCACATCTGGGGCCTCGAAAGCTGTGCGGAGGATCTGCACGCCTTGGAGCCGCCGGCTGCACTCTCACACCCGCCAACCTGGAGCCCCCCATCCTCATCCCAGCACCTCTTGCCCTCTCCCAGCCGCCCCCCGGGACCTGCCCACCCCTCCAGCCTCAGCACCATCACAGTGGTGGGGTCGCAGGAGCCCCTTTCCACGCCACTCAGCCCATAGCACGCAAGAGGGGCATGGCTGGAGCGCCAGCTCCCACTCGGAAGGTGCCGTTTCTCCCCTCCCGGCCCAGCCAGCTGGACTCCGACACACATGCGGGTATTTTCCGGCGTATAAGATGATTGGGCGTGTAAGATGACCCCAACTTTTGAGAAGATTTTCATGGTTTAGAAAGTCGTCTTATACGCCGGAAAATACGGTATTTTACCCCATAAACCAGTGGTTCTCAACCTGTGGGTCGGGACCCCATTTGGGGTCGAATGACCATTTCACGGGGGTCGCCAAACAAGGCTGTCCGCCATTTTTTCCCCCTTTTCTTTGGCCATGTTCCTGGCACCCGGTGATGTATAAGTGGTTGGGGGTCACCACAACATGGAGAACTGTATTATGGGGTCATGGCATTAGAAAGGTTGAGAACCACTGCCATAAACTCATAGACATTTTTAACCCTCTATTTATTTCAATATTTATGTGAGTTTAAAAGTTTGAAGTAGAAACTTTTAACAAACAATATTTTTCTAGAAATAATCATTCTAAGATAAGAATTCAGAGAATAAAATAAATCTCCTTATTCCCAAATTTACGTAGATGCCTTAGTCCTCAGATATACGTTATGCAGATGATGAAGAAGAAATGTCTGTGGCCATAATTGTAAGTTGTTTGTACATTAGTTCAATAAAGAATTATGTGAAAATGTGCATCATTGTTCAATTGTTTAATCATTGTCAATAAAATATAATGTTTCTTTATGAAAATGTAGAGACACGTGCCTGGCTTCCATGATATGCATTCAAAAATAATTAAAATAAACATGTAATACGTCAAAACAAGCAAAACATAAATTTTCCTGTTTGTGTATCTCAAGTAAGTTATAATAGTTCATATTCATCTCTTCATGTTTCCAAACTAATTTTTAGCCTTTCTTTGATGTTGATCCCATATGGCAATCTAGTCTCTTGCATAATTGTCCCATTTTAATCAATGGAATAATTGATAAACCAGCAAGGATTTAAACTGATTATTTTCCTGACAAAACTTCTCAAGGGGGTAGGGGTTCTCTAAATTTTTGATGTGTGTTGTGTATTTTGTATATGAAGTGTGATTTGAGTTATCTCTTTTTATTTGCTTAATGATGGGATGGTGTTAAAGTCAAATGTTTAATTAACCCAGCAATGGGCTGCGCTGTCTCTTACACACACATCCACTTGATTGAGATCACTCATAGAGAATACTGAATAGGAAGGATAATGTGGCACTCAGATGGAAGATTGCTTTTTCAATCTATTTGCTGGGTCACTGCTTTGAATGCCTTATTGGATGAAAGGCATTCAGCCCAAGGTGGGGGGGGGGAAGCCCAGCATTTAAGTACATTTTGCTTTTCTCCTGGTCCCCTCCCTGTTCAGAAGTTAAATAAAACAGTTAACTAAAACAGATATGTTGTAAATTTAGTAGGCCACTCATGTCCAAGCAAGATAGAATGAATAGTGGCTTTTAATATACCACGGCTTAAAGTTGTTTTCTTTCCGATAGAAACTAAAAATCTAACTATGTGAATAAGAACTACTATGTTCTACATTCTTTGCTGCAGTTCTTTGAAGGATTCATAGAAAAACTCTTACGTTTATGACTGCTAATGAGGAAACAATGGTTGCTCTTCAAGCTCTTGCTTGCTTGTATTCCAAAGTGAGACTTCTGTTATTCAAAGTTTATATTTGTAAGATTATGATCTAGTAAGTGGCTGGGATAGCCACCATTATTTGATGAACATGGGATCTTGTTCCACACTCAGTATAATATTACCATATTTTTTTTCTTGAAATGATTCCTCCATTCACTTTGCTTGTCAGAAGTCCCTGGGAAGGTCAAATGATCCCATCATAAAAACATGCCAGTTGCCAAAGGGCCTGAATTTTGATCATGATGTGACCACTGGGACATCTATAAGTATGAGGACCAGTTGTAAGGGGTTTTTTTTTCAGCGCTATCATAACTTTGAATAGTTGATAAAAGAATGACTGTAAGTTGCGAACTACCTCTAGTTATATTAATGACCTTTCTTACTTTCTAGTTATAATATCTTAATACTACTTTTTCAATACTTATGTTCTAAGTATTTGTCTCGGTATTTTACATTCCTTCGTGGTTTTTTGATGAATATAAATGACTGTTTCAATAGATATTGTGAATTCAGTAAGAGTTCTATTTTGTAGTTGAACAGGAATGCATTGTCTATGGATAGTCCTCGACTTATGATCACAACTGAGTCCAAAATTTCTTTTGTTAAGCAAGACAGTTGTTAAATGAATCAGGCCCCATTTTACAACCTCTTTTGCCACAGTTGTTAAGCAAATCACTGGAGTTATTAAGCGAATCAGGCAGTAGTTAAATTAATCAGGCTTCCCCCATTGACTTTGCTTGTCGGAAACCAGCTGGGAAGGTTACAAATGGTGATCACATGACTCCAGGACAGTGCAGCTGTCATAAATACATGCACTTGTCAAGTGCCTAAATTTTGATTGTATGCCTATGGGGATGCTGCAATGGTCATAAGTATGAAGACTGGTCATAAGTCACTTTTTAGTGCTGTTGTAATTTTGAACAATCACTAAATGAATGTATGTATGTTGAGGACTCTATATAATTACCTAGAACTGGTAGGCAACCTTGGGTCTTTTATGACTAGTGGACTTCAACTCCCTGCTGGCTCAGGAATTCTGGGAGTTGAAGTCCACCAGTCATAAAAGAGCCAAGGTTGCCTATCCTTGACCTTGAACCAACTTTCTGGAATTTTTTTCTGATACTCATGCCAGTAAGCAACAAAAGTATCTTTATTAATTCAGTGATGGCTAATAATGACTTGAAATCTGTACATTTCACATAGGAAAAAGATAGTTTTGCTTAGTAGGAAAAAAAACTAAATAGGAAGATGGCTCAGATGCCTGCAAGTCTATCTCACTATTTGGAGGATCTCAAATAGAAAAGAAAAATGGGAGCTATAGATCAAATTTAGGTTGTACTATCTTGCTATTCAGGACAGCATTTCAGACTTCAGCTTCCACTGTGATTCAACTGTTTTATACAAAATAGAATTGAAATAGCAGGATACCAGGGAACATTCTAAAGAAACTTGCGATATAGTAATCTGAAAGAACCCCTCCTCAAGTAATTTATTTGCAATAGCAGTCCATAAGAAACTTGGAGCTCTGCAAGGGAGTAATACTGATTAGGAACAAATTGGAATAGACACCTGATCTTGAATCACGAGGTTTAGATGTTTCTAGATCTAAGTTCTACAGTGATGCATATTTCAAACCTTGTTGTTGTTAATTGTTGTTAATTGCGAAGTCGTGTCCGACCCATCGCGACCCCATGGACAATGTTCCTCCAGGTCTTCCTGTCCTCTACCATCTTCTGGAGTCCATTTAAATTCATACCTACTGCTTCAGTGACTCCATCCAGCCATCTCATTCTCTGTCGTCCCCTTCTTCTATTGCCCTCAATCTTTCCCAGCATTAGGCCCTTCTCCAGTGAGTCCTTCCTTCTCATTAGGTGGCCAAAGTACTTGAGTTTCAACTTCAGGATCTGGCCTTCTAAAGAGCAGTCAGGATTGATCTCTCCTAGGACTGACCATTTTATTTTATAAATCACAGTGAATAGATTTGTGTACTGTATTGAACTAGAGATAAACCATCATATGGACAACTATAATCTGTGAATTATGATTATATATTTTATAAACAGAGTTGGAAAGGAGGGTTCGGTTATTTTAAAAGATAATAACATCTAAGGTCATATAATAGATAACAAAGTTAACTAATCTTTGTGATTATGACACAAAAGGTGTAATGAAACTAGCAAACCTGATAGTACATTAATTGAGTACCTGCTGTTCTCCTGCAGATGAAGGCATAATAAATACTAAGAAGAGACTATGAACATGTGAATACAGAACATTAATGCAAAGTTTTTCTTAAGTTTCCTCAGGTCTCTTGAACCTTATTGCCTCTTGTTAATTCTAGAAAAATGTTTTTGAATGTCTCTTGGCATTGTAGTATAGATCCTTAACCCTGCTTTCTGCTGTACAAGAAAAACAACATGTACAAGAAAAACAACAGTAGTCAGAAAAAGTCTTAAATTTCATTGCGTTTCATTTTTAAATTTTATTATTCTATCTCCTAGGTCATAGCATTTTAAAAATACTCATTTGTAATGCAAAACAATTGCAGCGGATCAAATGAACAAAAACTAGTTCCAGTTGATTTGCTACATTGTTGTATTACTACTGTTCCAAGTTTAAACTAAGCTGCAAATTGGGATTTGGGTATTTGCACTTTTACCAACAATAGTTGTAACTTAAATTCAATAGTTTTTTGGGCCTTTTGCTTTTCCTAGCATGTGATTTTAAATAAGTACTGGTAAATAGAATATTAGGCCCTTCTGCTAAAAAAAAATGGAAGATGAAGAGGATTTTAAAAAGGATATTTCATTTTAGAAACTGATATGCCGTAATGACCTTTAGGTTTTTACAGTAATCTAACCTCTTATTAAGAAATATTATGAAACAGCTCTAGTACAGTAGTCTGAATTAACAAAAATAATTAAATGTCCTGATTAGAAAAAAGCAATTGTTCTTTGCTTAATTGTGGAAAATTATATTCTAAGATTCTTATTTACTTACGTAAGTAAAAGTCACTGAAATTATGTTCTATGGCTCTTATTTACTTACGCAAATAACATCTTTTAAATTGAAGGACCCTTCAGCTTAGTAATTAAGTTTTGTTTCAAAAAATGTTTTTGGGAAGATTTTTAAAATTGCTTTATTTCTTGCCAATATAATGCCTCCTTTCTTGCCACAGTTGTTAAGTGAAACACTGCAGTTGTTGGTAACATGGTTGTTAAGTGAATCTGGCTTCCCGACTTTGCTTGTCAGAGGTCACAAAGATGATCACATGACTCTAGGCACTGCAACCATCATAATAAATACATGCAAGTTGCCAAGTGTCCAAATTTTGATCACATGATCACAGGGATGCTGCAACAGTTGTAAATGTGAAAAACGGTCATAAGTCACTTTTCCCAGTACACTTTTAACTTTGAATAATCACTAAATGAATGTTTGTAAGACAAGGACCACCTGTATTACCAGCCTATATAGATTCTTCCGTTGACATATACTGGTAATAATTAGATGACTCCAATTTATATTTTATCATAAATTAGTCTTTTATAACTATACCTAAACCTTAGGTTTTTCTCTGTGTGTTCTTCAATTCTGTATTTCTTCTTGATTTCACAGTTGTTATCTATAGTTTCTTCATTGATTAATTCATTTACTCTTCTTAAATTCCAAAGTGCAGTCTTTTATATGCTGTGGTTATTGGCTGGTAAGGTGACAGATAATTGACTTCCATTACCTATCATGGCTGGGAATTAAACTTTTGTGTAATACTTTTGTATTAGGTTAGCTAATACACTAGGTTAGCAGCATTAGATGTGTCTTTGCCAAGATCAGCATTCCCTGCTAATTATAAGGACACATTTGGCCCATTTTGGTTTGTATGCCACAAGTGCAGCTCAGTCTTGTCCCAAACATCTTCCTGATGCTCTGGACAAGCTAGCTGTAATCTAGTGCAGAGGTGCTCAACCTTGGCAACTTTAAGACTTGTGGACGTCAACTCCCAGAATAGCTGGCTGAGGAATTTTGGGAGTTAAAGTCCACAAGTCTTAAAGTTGCCATGGTTGAAGACCCCTGATCTAGTGACTATTTTCCAGCCAATATTTGTGTTTATCTCTGACCACTTAGAGATATAGGGAGTATATTAACATTCAATAACCATAGGATAAATAAATGATTATACATAATATATATGTGTTGTAAGGAGTCTCTTTGTAAATAGGTTTACGTAAAACATTTCTATTATATAGTTTTAGAAATTACTTTGGGTAGTAAAGGCTGGATAGTAACATAAGAACATTTTTTGTAACATTTTAATGTATAACTTTTAAATATTAGTAACATTCTTAAATTTATTCAGTTCTTACAGCAAAAAAAAAATGCTTCAGAGAAAAATATTTTCCCCATTTTCTCCTGCCTCTCCCACTCTTCTTGATTTCACAATTCACAATTCAAAGTTGGGGATTATCATACTTTATGATAATGAATTACATAGTTTGTTTACATGTTCTCACTGAAGAACTCTACTGTTCAAACCATTTTCTTCAACTTGTACTAGTTTTATGATTTGGAGATGTTTTATCTATATTCTCATTCTTCGGAAATTTCAAGCATTGCAAAGATTATGTCACACATCTATCAATTTTTCAGGTCAATATTTTTTGAAATTTATAAACTGCCAATGCTCACATAATGCTTTGTTTCAATACTTAACCCATGTATACTTTCTCATGCATCTTATACATGTTTTGGGGTTTAAAATAAATGTTATTTTCTTCCTCAAAAAAGAAAAGAAAAAAGAAAAAAAGAAACTGAGAGGTTGATAGTCCCTTTACAGTAACAAGACTGTAGTAACTTTACTCTTCTGCAACTATTAAATTAGTATTTATTTCCCCTTCCTCTTAAATGTGTGCTATGGGCAGAGTCACAAGGTAATTCAAATGAATTTTCCAGTCCTTGCTTACACTGTCCCATACAATGGTGAAATTCAACTTAGATTCCCTCCCCCAAACCCTCTTCTGTATTGAAAGATCAAATGTGAGTTTATCAAAGTGTCTGGAATATTGTATTGTATCTCTTTAATTGTCCTTTAAAGGAATTACTTAAGGAATTAACTGTGAGCTGATTGTGCTGTTGCTGATTTTCACTTCTGTATACCAGTAGTGCTCATGATGACTAGACACAGTTAATTCTATCATTTAGTTTTGTCTGCTTCTACAGTCTAATATGATATTTGACATGATATTTATTCTCTCAAAGCAGCCTGCATTTTAATTAGTATGTGTAGTCCTTCAAGGCTTTAAAGATTATTCCTGGGATAATGACTAATGATAAACATTTTATCTGCATGTGTATGTGTATGCATATATGTATATATGTATGTATATGTATATACCTACATACACAGAGACACTGTATGTGTGTATGTACACATACACACTTTTGAAATCCCCATACACTTACTTCCCCTCAAGCTCATCCTCTCTCTCTGTCAGGTTAATCAATAGACACCGTATGGCAGAGGGTCAGTAATCAGTGTCATCATGCCTTTAAATCGTGTTGAAAATTTGCTTAAAGCCTGGGCCAATTAACATCGAGATGATGAATGGATGGGTAGATGGGAAGAGCCTTGTGCTTGGGGGCTTTGTGCAAAGGAGATGCTCAGCTGTTGAGCAGCCGACACCAGCGAATAAAATCAGCCATTCATATGAGCTCAGTCCACCCACTCTTAATGATAATGTCAATCTAGCAAAATATATACACATTGGAGTTGTCATGAGTTCATAAATCAAAGGAGTTTGTCAAAGGCATTCAGATTAACGAGGCAGCAGCAATAACAAGTCAAATTTGCATAGAGAATTGCCTGAATCTCAGTAAATTATGATCCAGTTTTTCATTTGATTATTTGCTAATGTCTCAAGAGGGAAAATGATTATATTAGCATGCAAAATCTACTCCAGAAGTAGGAATCTGAGGTGCAGCCGACCAGCACATGATGACAATTAATCAGTTTCTGCATACTAGCATGAATATACAAGGCCCAGAAATGAACTCCTTTTATTATTATTTCTCCTTGCTACCGATCCAAATGGTTCAGCTTGACAGTGACTTTATATTACTTTAACAGTGTTCTGAATTGTGCCTGTAGGCAAGACATAGTTATGCAGCTATAACCAACCTATCCATCTGCCAACCAGATTGGAATTCTCTTATCCAAAGCTACCATTAACCCCCACTGACAGTTCCAGACAGGATTAAGGATTTGGAAGCATAAAGAAGCTCTCTCTGTGTATACAGTATATGGTTTCTTGCTTTCACACACAGATAGATTTTTCAAAAAGTGCTGCATCTGTATGGTTTATTAATAGTGCTAACAAATGCAAGCCTCCACTTTTCCCATCCTCAGGAAATAAAACCTCTATACCTCCATTGGCAAGATTATTGCTTGAGACAAGAGACATTTTTAATAATTCTGAAAGGCTTTTAATCCCATCTATTGCCTCTGATTCTAACAGATGAATTTAATGCAACAATTATCATATTCAGATTCTTCATTGTAACTATGTAGGGATGTTTTGGAGAGGTGTGACTGAGTTTCATGAGAGAACTGTGTACAATGGTTGTTGAGGTGGTTGCATGCCAGGTAGATTTGTTGTGTTCATTAATACAAGGTGAAGCATTCTCTAACAAATGACTTTTCTCAAAACTCTGTTCCTGTTAGGTCCCTATTACCAAAAAAAAAAAAAAAACCCCTTTGCAAGTAGCTATTTAAGTATTGCCTGCTTACTGCTTACTGAGATAAGAATGAAGAACATATCTCTCACAAAATTAGGTTACTTTAAATTTTCTGATGCTTTCTTATCTTTAATCTTGTACTATGCTAGGGTTGAAATCAGAGTACAAAATTTCCAAGGAGAGAGGTTAGACAAATTAATCATTCTTCTCTGTTTTTCTTATGATTATATTACATTTATTTATCCAGGCCTTCCTTAAAGCAGATAAAAATAATATCAACCACACCATCCCATTACTTTTTTTAGTATCATTTAGCAATTATAGAATAATTCAGAATATTCCCTACTCATTGATGTCATGTGGGACTATGTCATTAATTATTGCCTTTTTTTCTGAATTGTTAAACGTAGGGGAAAATAGCAAAAGACCACATGTTATATGGTAAACTGAGTCAGAAGATCTGATAATTCATGGTATCCTATGATCCATACATTAGAGAGAATATAATTTCTGATTTAATTTTTTTAAGAATAGCAATAACAAAATGACTTTTCTATCTAAATTGCATGTTCGAAATGAAGAATGTTTTAGCAACAGGAATGGGGTATATAAAAAATAATTGAATCACAGTTTTTGAACTTCCTTGTGTTTCATTGCAAAACATCTCTTTACTTATCAGCAGAGTAGAAGGTAGTAACAATCTCTTAATTTTTGCTCTGAAAAATAATTGACTTGCTGAATTAAAAATCTAGCCCTTGCCCTCTTAAATTGCTATAAGAAAGTCAACAAGCAATTCAGTGGAAAGTGTTGATCACAGATGTGCATATTTATTTTACTTTTAGGATGCGTAACTGAGCTAAAAGACAACTTGCATTTGAAAATTGTTTTCTGTCTTGGGATTGTTTCTGATAGAAATTATATTTCGGAAATGTTCTAAGGCTTGTTGTCCACTAAGATTTCCAGTTTCTAAGCAATGAGTTCCATCTTTGCTGCCGTTACAGAGCTTAATGTTTTCCAGTTTTTCAGCCTTTGCCAAGCGTAACTTAACTTGCTGACAAAAGTGCATGAGCAGCGCTCCTCTTTAATAGTCTGCTGTGTTGGTGCAGTAGAATGGGGTGACAGCAAGCTGTGAGCCACCATATGCACTTGGCAGTCATTGTCTGGTCTTTGTTCAGCCAACCTCTTAGTCTTGCCACCTATAAAGATAATGAATAAAACAAAGGCTTCAAATTAGCTGTTTAGTTTCAAGATGAAATTGGTAAACTTCAAGCATGTTGGGGTGGGCAACATAAAGGCAGTAGAATTCCAGGGCCCTTAGTAATATAACTTAGAAGGAAATCAAAACAAAATAGGATCTAAAATTAAAGTTTTAAAAAAAATCCAGTCACATTAACACTATAATATCAACCTAAAAATGTAATGTGTAAACTTTTCCTATCCTTACTTGCTATCTGATTCTTTCTAGCCCATATTTTCTGTGTTTATGGAATGATGTCAGCAGTTACCTTTCTTCTGACTTAAAATTGTCCTTAAAACTATAAGAATCATGACTGAGACACTGTGTTGTCTATTGGGTTTTATCCAAATGGGTGTTTTGGGTAGGAATTTTTATTTTTAATGCAATCAAAAATTAGTGTGTACTTTAGTTATTTACAAACATTTTAATCTCACTTTTAGCTACCAGAAAAAAATTAAAATGTGGCCTCCCAAATTATTAAAGAAATTAGCACAATACAGTTAATTATAATTGTTCATGGCTTTTTAGTATCATTTAGACAACAAACATTTGTTGCTAGGAAATAAGTGACTAGAAATAATCATATAGTCATCTCAGTATCATGGACAAGAAAGAAGAAGCTAAATGGTAAAACATTAGTTGATTTAGTTTGTGGCACCTTCACAGAATCAAGTGGCAGAGCTAGGTAAGAACTGGATACAGCTGGTATGTCAGAATAATTTAGTACTATAATACAGTGGCTTGGCTTGGTAGTATAAAACATGTTTTCCATTGTAGGAGCTAGCTTAGTTCAAGCTTATGCTGACCTGACAAGCAGACCATTTAAGTAAAACCACCTTGAAGTTCAATTTTTTTTACATGCATATTCATTCTTATATAAAAATCATGAGTAGAGAACCTTTTTCAGATTAGGAACTCATTTCAGTGTTCAACATAATGCTAGGTACTCTATCCTCAGAGGAGGGTGGGATAAGAGCAGAAAAATGAACAAGAAGCAACACTGAAGCCCATTATAATTTATATTGTTATAATAAATGCTGATACTGTTTTCATCATCTTTGTTATGATTGTTACAATCACAGTATTATCAGTGGTAGCAACTGAGAGGCCTCTATGGTTGAACACAGTCTGTTAATATCTACAAGTCTAGAATGGCAGTTTTACTATTTCTTCTGACTAACTTCTATGATCTTTTCTACCAGCTGCCCTAATACTAGTAAGATGAAAGCAGTTGCATGTTTTAATGACTACACTGATGGAGACTGTGCAAGCATAGAGAATTGGAGAAATCTGCTGTTGGTTGCAAAAGAAACAAGAGATTTACTTTTAAATATGGCTATTTTGCCTACTGAGGGTTTCATGGTTTGGGTGATGACGCTGTAATGTCACCTATAGGGAAAGAACCAGAATTTTACCCGAAAACAGGTATATTTTATTTTCTGGGGGGAAAAAATAGCAGGCAGATAGGTACTATGCCATTTAGCTAAATAAAAAAACTGGATTGTACGCCCCACAAATGCTACATAAAAAGCCAACCTCTGTTTTATAGGATGCCCACTTTGTTACATTCATTTAAATTTCATAAAAGAGATCTCAGTGTACTAAATCCTGTACTGTCACAGAGTAAGACATATCAGTTTAGTTATGTAAAAGAATAAGTATTTTGCATTGTAGAAATTTGAAAGAACAAGCTGGAAAACATTTCTGATTTGTAACACAGGTAGATACTGTAGTCCTCATTTATGAGGTAATAATTGCCTTATTAACTGAGCATTTCCAAATATGATGGTAATAACTGTTAGTATAAAATCATTTTCCAACCAGTGCATCATGCACTTGTGCCCAATTTCTTCTATTGACAACAACGCACACCAGAACGAGAATAATTTTGGCATCACTGCATGGGAGAACTTTATTTAAATGAGGCAGCAGCAACCAGTGATCTTTGCAACATCTCTTTCTCTCAGTCACATGATTTTCTTAGCAACCTTGTCACTAGAATGAATTGTGGTTGCTAAATGAGGACTGCCTGTATTATAAATGCTTATTTAATTATGTAAGTAGCCAGCTTAATGGAATACTTAAATTACTTTTTTATTTTTATTTTCTGTATAGACTTCCTCTGAAAGAGAAGATTGTAATAATGATGAGCCTCCCAGAAAAATCATTCCCGAGAAGAATGCACTCAGGCAGGTATGAAATTGATTCAAACTCACAAACACTATCCACCTCTTTACTTGAAACAGCTAGGATTCTTTTCTTCTGAAAAGCTATAAAATAAAAATAGACATGATTTTGTTCCAGCTTTTTAATTTGAAACATTATGCTAATTTTGAAGAGATTCTGTATTTTTCAGAAGCTGACTTTTAGCAGCTAATCTATATCTAAATAACCTATAATCTTTATAGAGCAGTCTGGGAGTTGTTCCCTGTGATCTTAACCTGGTTCAGTAATGTCTATAAAGCAGTCCCTTGTGTATTGGAGAGATAAAATTGTAGTCATTTTATTTGCTGGTTTCACCTGGCAACAGTCTCCCATCTTATGTTTAACATAGCCATTCAGACTTCTGTAACCTATTTAACCTGAGCCGAGGTGGCGCAGCAGTTAGAGTGCAGTACTGCAGGCCACTTTAGCTGACTGTGTTCAGCAGGTCAGCGGTTCAAATCTCACCGGCTCAAGGTTGACTCAGCCTTCCATCCTTCCGGGGTAGGTAAAATAAGGACCCAGATTGTTGGGGGCAATGTAAATATATATATACATTGCTTACTGGTGTACACCGCTTAGAGAGTGCTTGCACTTAAAGCGGTATATAAGTCTCATAAATAAATAAATAAAATAAAAAACCTCTTAAATAGATATTATCTCAAACAAAATTAAAGTAAACAACTAATTAGCATTCAATTATTCAATATTAAAGGTACATCAGAGTAAAAAGTCACATATTTCTGGTCCCAGTTTGAATTCAGTGAAAGGAAAGTTAAGTGATCCCAGTACACTCAGGTTGTCTGTAGTTATGCTATATCCTTAACCTTCAATTACTGTGTTACATACATAGAAACATAGTGTTTGGTGAGGCTACATACCAACTACTAGCCGAGTACTATTGAGAAACTTCAGGACTGCATGAAAGTAAAATTATGATTTGACTAATGTTTGGAATAGTAAGGTTAATTTAATTTGATCTACAGTTTATGTCTTTGAGAGGCAGTGATCTAAGACAGGGGTCCCCAACCCCTGGCTATGGACTGGTATCTGTCTGTGGCTTGTTAGGAACCGGATCACACAGCTGGAAGTGAGTGACAGGCAAGTGAATGAAACTAAAACCATTCCACCTGGTGTGTGGAAAAATTACCTTCCACAAAACTGGTCCCTGGTGCCAAAAAAGGTTGGGGAGTGCTGATCTAGGAGGAATAAAGAAGCATGTTCTTTTAGGGAAAGTAATTCTACTTTCATTCAGGCCATAGATGGGATGTTTCTTGTGTTCTTTGCTCAGGACTCTGTTGCAATATAGAAAGAAGAGTGTTATGTCTGCACTACAACTATTAGTTAAATCAGGGACAATTTATATTATCAGCATATTTATGCTGTTCCTGTTGCAACTTTAATGGCAAAGATTATGTGGCAAACTAGATGTATTAACCTATGTGGAGAGTTAATATACATTTTTGTCACAGTATTCTTACTCCCAAATTAGAGATTTTAACTGTGCAATTGATGCTGCTAGAAGCTGAGAGCTCATAGATCATCTAACCCAAGCTAATCCAGCAATAACATGTTTTAAAAATATAGTCAAAAACCCTGACTACCACATCAGCCCTGTAAAATATGTCTTTTTTCTTAGCTATAGCTGTTTAAAATGTGGAGTCCTTGGTATTCTCTGAGTTTGTTTGTTTGCTTGCAGACATTTCATTACCCAACTAGGTAACATCAGTGCTCAGAGAACACCAAAGACTTCACAATTCAACCGTAAGCTACATATAAAACAATAGCTCTTCAGTAAGATTAATCAATTAACCAAACCCTTCATTAAGTAAAATAATATTTCTCTTATATTGAAGAGTGATTAAATAATGTGGAAAGTCCTTACCGTTGACTGATCTACAATGATAGGCATTAATAATAGAGGAATTAGGTTAGTTATAAGGATCCTAGTGAACATTAACTTTGCTCTGGCAAGAATTATCATTGTTGAAAGATAGTGTATGAGGGACTTCATTTTGACAGCTTTCATTTTCTCTTGAATAGAAGGAATAAAGAAGAGAAATTATTAGTTTAAAAGTAGAAGAAAATGTAGGTCTTTTGTGTGTGTAGGGGAGATTAGGGATAAAATCTGTATACACGCATGCAGCATATGATGTGTATGTGTGTTGTGTGTGTGAAGTTTTAAAAAACAATGACAAGGGGCCAAAGTTTTTGGCAACTATGTTTAGCTAACAAACAAATGCTTTCTCTAGTAAGTTATAAATTAATTTTAATAGGCTGATCCAGATGGTCTGTTTGGAAAATGGATAGCTTGATCTGTTGAAAATTAAACTAAATTTATCTGTCTCATACTTCAAACTGAACCTAGTGTGAAAAGAATGCCCATTAGGTCCAGTGAATACAGATGGACCAGCAGGTCACACATGGGACTAATCTGATTCATTTTAAAAATAAATGTGTGAATTATTGAATGCAACTCCTGGTTTGAATCCTGTTTTATGCGTGTGTGTAGCCTTTTTGAAAGAACTTCTCAAATGTTTCAGTGCCCCTTTTAACCTGTGTGTTTCTGTTTTAAATTCAACATTCTTGCCAAAAACATAATTAGTTTTCAGTACCTATCGTTTAGTGTTAAATCTGAATGGTAGATTGATTAGGTCAAGCATTTGTTATTTTAAGGGCTTTACCTCTCTGAAGAATTGATTCTTAGTAGCCTTGAAAGAGAGCTAGGCTTTAGAAGCCAATGAGGGGGAATCTCTCCAGGGACCTTTGAGCTTTTGGCTTTGGGGTGTGTTAAACAGAGCCATGAATGAAGATTTGTAAATTTATTGCAATACCATCTGGGTTTTCTCTTTCTTTTTGCAAGGACCATATTGTTGTTGGATTGTAGCTGTCTATTGTGAAGTCACTCCCGAAGAGTCTGCCCTCCTACTCTAAAGGAAAGTGATGAATAGCAAAGGTCAACAGGCCTAGGTCACAGGGCAGCTGTCCAGGGCTGCCATGAACTTGATTACTCTCCTGCCTTTTTGAAAAGATGGCTCAGCACAGGTTATTTAAGGAAAACTATTCTCCTTTGCTCAGATAGGGTATTAATGAAGTATCTTTTTCCTGACAAAACGTGCTCTGCAGGTGGAGGGAGTTTGGATATGGATATTCTTTGCAGAGAGGAAATTATGTCAAAAGGTGCCATGTGGGGGAAGTGCTGATAGCAGCATCATTGAAATGATATGCATGGCAGTTTTTGCATTGAAGTGCACAGCTTCCAGACAGAATAAAAGTGAAGCAGCTATTCCCGACTCTTGTCAACTAAAATGGTTCTCCTTCCTTCTACACCAGCATTTCTCAATCTCAGCAACTGTTAGATGTATGGACTTCAGTTCCTAGAATTCCCTAGTAGTTAGAATAGCTATACCTTTCCATCACCATATTTTGGTAAGCCATTTCTTCAGTAGTTTTGCCTTGTGTTTTCTGGCTGCAATATTCAGAGGTTTTGGAGGACATACAAGGCTCTGATATATTGTGGGGAAAATAGAAAAACTGCTGAGCCCAACCATAGGATGTTTACAATTTTGGGCAAAATAGTCTAAAAAGACATCTCATAGTTACCTAAAATTGAATGAATATCTTTCAGAGAGGGAAAAATCAACATGATTGATTTAACCTGACCTTTAATGTTAATAATGACCAGCAAGGTTTCTAAAAGTGTTCATAAAATAATCTATTTGTTTCCTGTACTCCTCAATTAATAGCCTCTTTTGAGTTTTTTTCTTTTGTACTTGAAGAGTTAACTTATAAATTAAACAGGAATCCAAGGCTGCTGCCGAAGATATTATCCTGAAACATAAAGCCACTTGTATTGACTTTTTACTTTAATACTAATCATGTCTGTCAGATGTGCTGCTTTTCTGCCTACCTCTCTAAGGAGAAAATGTCTAGCATTGCCTATTGTTCTGACCTTTTGTTTCTGTGTCCACTTACAGCCTACTGAACGTGCATAGTGATAAATAAAGCTGTGAACAGGACTCCCAACTCTTTGAAAACAGCATGCTGCCATCCCCTTAGTTATATTTCTTTAAGTGTTTACGTGTATGCTGAATTCTTTTCTCTTGTGTAGCTGGAACCCTGGGGCTTCAGAGCCATGAGAGAGGCCAAGAAGCTAACAAAGTATCTGTCCGCTTGTTAGCTTGTTCCATTCTTTTTTTCTTTTCTTTTCTTCTTTTTTTTAAAGACAAAGCAAAAATCACACACCACAAGATGAAACCCATCTGGCTTAAGGCATTACATTTTCCTCCCCCATCCACCTCTATAGATGAAGAGTTTCACCTGCAGTGAGGGCTTCCATTGATTAGGAAGGGTGCAGTAATTCAACTCTAGCCATCCACTTCAGTGATACTTTGCTGTCTTTAAAGGTGCTGACCCATTGAGTTAAACTGTCAAGAGGAGGATAAAAAAGGAGCTCTGTCCCAGGAGGTAACAGCTGCCAGGTTTTCAACACCTTGTGCACTGCTGGAGAAATGTCACCTATTGTAAATGGGAAGAAAAATGACTGCCTTAGTTGCCATCTTCCCTTTTAATGACTTAAGATCAAAAATGGACAATTTGAAGATTTGCAACGTGAGCAAAACTTAAGGCAGGCCAGGAAAAGTGGATTTGGCAGGTTTTTATAGCCAAGACAGGAGGCAGGGAAGGAATAAACCACCTATACATTAAGAATGCTATTTGAATCTGGCCAATTTTGCCAACAATAGCAATCTGTTTTAAAAAATAGGTGCTTGAATCATAAATTAGCAGAATGTATTTTCTGCTCTTTGGAGGACAGTTCATTTTCAGATGGCTAAATACCGTGACCTTTCTCTTTTGTTTGACTTCTTGTTATTTCAGATTTTATTTTACAAACATTTTTTTTCTCCTTGCTTTTGTCAATTGAACTTTATCGAGTAACTTTCAGGGTGGGGGTAGGTTAAAATGGGAATAGATATTACTGCCCTTTAAAAAATGTGGAGGAAGTCTTGATTTTTTTTCTTTTTTATTAATTACTTTAATTGTGTGTAATTAGAAGGCTCATCTAGTCAAGAAAACTTTTGTTACAGAAATTGTTAAAACAATCATTTCTATGTATTGTGCCTATGTATTGAGACAATTCTTCCCTCTAGTGGTAACATTAGGTTGTATGGGCTCCACAGCAAGAAAGATCCAATTGCAGTATTGTAAATAGAGCTGTGGGAATATTTCTGAAAAGAGTTTTGATTTATCTAGTTTATATTGTGCTTTGTCAAATGTTTGTGTCTTTTTTCTTTATGCCTTTATCTTTTTTAATATGGAGGTTGAATATTGATGGTAGGCACAGAGAAGATGGTGTTTTACTAGTTTTTCCAACCAGTGGGTGGAAAGATTTGTTTGAAATTGATGGTGGAATGTTCTTTAATTGAGAGTGGTGGGACAGCTATGGAGAAGTGTTGGGAACAAACTCATGGCTTTCCAGCATTGAGGAGATGGGCCCTCAAGCAGGATGTCTGTCCCTGATTGCCCCTCTTATATTGTGTCCACCATTTTAAGCAATGCAGCAAGCAGGGAGTTGTTGTGGCATCTGGGAAGCTAGCAATTGGGGCATGCTGATTTCCAGCAGGAAGATTCAAGTTACTCTTCACAGTTTAGAACTTAACCAAGCTCCAACTGAGTAACACTGAGTTATTTAGGCATATCCTTGTCTGTTACCTGGGAAGTATTTGATCCTGTGACTGAAGAAGTGGACAGGATCCTCAAAACTGCTGACACTGGACTGGGAGATCCTTGTCACAATCATCCATGCCTTATTTACCTTGTGAGTGGATTATTGAAATAAGCTGTGCACGGTCCCTTGAAGACCACTCAGAAACTACAACTTATCCAAAATGCAGCAGTATAAACAATTATACTCCAGACATGATGAAAGCAGCCATATGCATTCTTAAACAGATGAATGATGGGCATAACTTGATATGCACATATAACCCTCTCTGCAAATTACTCCATTCAATGTGTTTTCATCTACAATTGTCTTTCATGGGATACAGCCTGCTTATCTGAGGCACCATTCTCCCCCCCCCCTCGCCCATTCTTTTGGCCTCTATGATCTCACTTCATGCATCATCTCTGAATCAGTGCCATCTGATGGTGATTAGGAAGTAGGGCTTCCCTGTTGCAGTGCTGCCATCTGGAACAGCATACCCTTGGAGGTTTGAACAGCTCCAGCACTGCTATCGTTTAAACAAGACTTGAATACCTGGTTTTTCCCTCAGGTCCTGAGACGGTTTGAGGCATGTGCCTACCTGGATTGAGCTGTATTGAGATTTTACATTATGAATTTCTGTTCCCTCTCTTTTGATTAATTTATTTAGAGCCAGCATTCCTGTCGAGATATGATGTCTTAGAAATTTGAATTATAAATATTCTGGACTTTGGAAATAGTTTTAATCATAGATTTGGAAATATTAATTGCATGTTGAAATATGGGTAATACTATGCAGCTCATCTTAATTTTCATTTATAATTGCATGGTTTATGTTTTTAAATTTACTATTTAATACTTTTGTAAGTCTCTTTGCAAAAAGTATTGAAACAATTAATTAATGTCAGGTGTAGCTTCCTAAGGCCTTACCGTATACTTGAAATGAAAATAGTATTCATGAATCTGTAGAAGTGATTTACATATAACTTCTCAAATCAGTTAAATTCTTCAGATTCTAATATATATTTTTAACCATCTGGCAGTTCTGTTCCCAAATATTTCTTTAACAATCATGTCTCTAGAAATTGCAAGACAAGGTGAACTGTTGTATTTTAGAGTTTTTAATTATATTTCTCTGATAAATCATGTACTTATTAATTGGGAGGGAAAACATTCTTACTGAACCTTAGGTTGCCACACCTGACAAAAATGAGGTTTTATTCACAGATGGTGATCTTTTGGATGAATTGCTTGGGAAATTAAATTTTCTTTAGACCATACAATTACAAAAGGTTTTGATTGGTTTAAATGGGAAGCTTGAAATCTCTCAGAGATTCAAGGGCTATTTTCTCTGACAATTAGCCTTACTTCACATTGGTGTTGGAAGAATCTAACATAAGGACAGTTTTACACATCACTTAGCTTATAATAATCTATGATTATATACAATAAAAGTGACAGACTGATACATAGTGATATCATTACATATACATTAAGAAAAACTTTGTAATCACTTCTGATTCTCTGAACATCCCTGTTTGTCATATTGATATTAGTATCTAGAAATGTATACTATTTATAAGAAACTTATGAGAATTTGAAAATGCTTGTCAATCAAAAAGCGGTAAAATGAAAACTGAATGTAATTTTTTATTGAAAAGAGATTCTTTTAGTGTAAAAAAAAGAAATATAGCAGCAGCACAAAAAATGTTGGCCATATTTACAAATATCTGTAGAAACTCAAATTATAGTTAAAACAAATACTTCATAAAATGTTCTGTATTTTAGTCCATCTTTTTTGTTTATCGTTTAAGTCCATATCAAAATACTCTGAACTGATGCAGTTATTTAAACCCACCACCCATAAATTGTGAATCTTCCAAGATGGGTAATTTTGACAATTAGTGCAAAGTTTATTCTTTAGTGTATACCAGCAGAGATGGCAGTTTGGAAACAGATTAAGCTTTGTATCTCCTAGTCACCCTCATTGTATTCCTGCTCTTGACATGATTTGAAACAGCTGTGTATTTTCTTGATATTCTTTTCCATTATTGTGTGTTTTGCTATAGGCTGCTTAACATTCATCTCAAACCGCCTTTGCAAGGTTAAAGGAATGTAGCTTGGTAACAAGTTTGTGTCATTTTAAATATATACCTCCTAGTAAATAAGGAGGAGTCTAACAATCAATCCCTTTTAGTGTGTTATATGTTTCACCTGACAACTAAACTCCTATTGATTAGCCATTACTTTGTTAGATAATCCTGTGTCATTGAAGCCACTGTAAAAATTAAACTCTTTAAAATGTTTTACCCTAGCAGCAGTGTGAAATTGAAAACTTGTTCAGAATTATAGCAAGCTTTCACCAAAAGGATAGCTTTCAACAAACTGGTTTATGCTTGCATTCTTTATATGCAGTATAAAACTATATTGAAGTACTTCAAGGCTATCTACCTCTGGCACAGAATCAGGCAAGTATTTCAAACACTGTTTCTAATGGCCCAGAAATGTTTTCTTTTGGTGTTTGGGGAAGAGATACTTGAATAATTCAGTTTCCGAGCTTGAAGAATCAGAAGGCGTTATATAGTAAATTATTAGTCACCAGTTTAGTTTCCTACAGTATATACAGATCTGAATCCATGCTGGAAAGGATCTTGATAATCTAGGATCCCTTGAAATTGGAGTTGTGTCATCTTCTCTAAAAATTCTCTGAAAAGAAATATTAGAGATAGGGAGGAAGTTGTCTAACACAGTGACACCAAAACCTGGCTTCTTTAAGAGAGGGTGCATTATTGTTTCCCTTAAATTGTTATTCACAATCTCCCAAACTGACCACCACTACCCTGAAATACCCAAAGAAGCCAGGAGGGACAGAGATCCAATTCACAGGTAACAGATTTTATGCTGCTGAGAATACATGCTAAAGCAGACATCTCAAACTTGTGATGTTACGTGACATTGTGCGATGTATCGGAACTATTTTGCCATTGCCAGCAATGGGGTGGGTGCGGCTTCTGTGTGATGCGTCTGGCCTCTGGGCTGGCAATTTGACACCCCTGTGCGAAAGGAAAAATGGAAAATCAAATGAAACCCCCAAATTAAAATATTATTTTAAAATGTGTGTCTGCATGCTTGCCTTTTAAGTCAGTGTTGACTCCTGGCAATTGTCTAGACAAGTCCCTACAATTTTCTTAGCAAGGTTCTTTGGATTAGTTTGCCATTATCATCAATAAGGAAAAGCAGAAATAGTTTTTTTTTGTTGTTTAAAAGGAAACAGGAAGAAATGAAGTCCATTGTGGGATGACTTTAAATGGACTGTGCACTTAGTTTCTTAATTTGGATGTTCAGCAGATAGATTCTCTTTGTAGCTGCTGGGTTTTGCTGCTTTGAATGAGAGGCGATATGCTCTATTTTGTTTTTGCTTACATACATGATAATTGATTGTATTTTTCTGTAACTAATTGGCTTAACATTTTTAAATGAAAAGATGTCTTCAAAGTAAGTAAATAATAGAGGGAGGAGTTGTAAAAAAGCATCTAAATGAAAATAGAGAATGTCTTCTTCCATCTTTATTTTCAGTGAACATTGAAGATACATGTGTTTAGGTTAGTGGAAAGTATTTGTGCCTTAAACAAACAAACGAACAAAAATTAGGCCTGGGTCTTTCTTTAAACCCCTACTTAAAGAAAATCTGTGGAAAATCTAGAGAATTTGGGGCTATAAAATTTATCACTATCATCCATTCTGATGAAACAATTGTCCAAATAGTCATTCAAACAAATACAATATCATTTCAAAAAGATGTTGCCTTTTTAGTGTCTAATTTTTTTTTTGGTTTTTTAAAGATGAGAGCAAACTAAGAACTTTATTTTAATATTGGATACCTTTTGCTTCATCAATAAACTACTCAGTTTATATTATTTATTTATTTATATTCCCCCTTTATTATTTTTACAAACAATTGAACTCTGTGAACATGTCCAACACACCTTCCTTCTCCTGTGCCTGACCATATAGTTTGTATGAACACATTTTGTGTTCTGTATTCAGACTCATTGTCCATAATCTTAGACCTCAATCATTAGAACACCAGTCCTATATCATGTGCAGTGCAACGTCCTGGTTAAGGATATGAAAGGAATACAGGTGGTCTTTATTTAGGAACCATTTGTTCAGTGACCATTCAAAGTCATGACAGTGCTGAACAAGGGGGATTTAGGGCCAGTCGTAATTGCAGCCACTGCAGCTCCCCATAGTCTCATGACCATAATTCTGGTGCTTGGCAACTGGCTCGCAATTATGACATTGCAGCATCCTGCAGTAATGTTCTCACCATTTGCAAACTTGGCTGCTGCCATCTGACGAACAAAATCAAGGGGAAATCAGCAAGAAGTGACAAACGGCGATCATGTGACTGTGAGATATTGTGACTGTGCAGGATTCACCTAAAAGTGGCAGCCTGGGACTGCCAAAATGGCTGTCGTAAGTTGCAGTGATCACAGGACATCTCACTACACGACCATGCTATTTAGACAAAGAGTTCTCAAGTTTCAATTACCAATGGTAATTGAGGACTACTGTGGGTAAGCTGAAGTATATTTTGGCATCAAATATCTTTAAGATAAGAGCCGTGGTGGCACAGTGGTTAGAATGCCTATAGCCAGGAGTTCGATCCTGATTGGCTTAACTCAGCCTTCCACCCTTCTGAGGTTAGTAAAATGGCCCAGATTGTTGGAGGCAATTACTGTGCTGACATTGTAAGCCGTTCAAGAGTGCTGTAAAACACTATGGCCCGGTATTTAAGTCTAAGTGCTAAGTGACCATGGCCCAATATCATCTGTAATCTTTCATACTTGAGGATTGATATGAACTTTGTTTAGCACCTTAAACACTGTTCCAGTTAAATTCTTTAATCACTAAATCACGCTGTTTTAGAGGTATTTTGTGCATTTTTTCTGAGTTTTTAATTCAAAACAAATTTGCAAATAATATTTCACAACATTTTATTGTAAGGCCCTTCAAGGAATACATACTTTTCAAGAAATACATGCTTAATATGTTGTATCTTTATTTTTGTCACTTTTTCCCTATCTTTACAGACCTATAACAGCTGTACCAGACTTTGCTTAAATCAAGACACAGTCTGCTTAGGTACTACAATGAAGACTGAAAGCTGTGTGACTAAAGTAAGTAAAACTTTGACTGTGTACCCTTGGGGGCATTTGGCATCCTACCTATAATTCCTTGGCTTTGATGCCCTTTTTAAGCATTAGTTCTAAGAATATTCCCCTCTTCATTTCAGAAAGCTGAAAAATAAAGAGATGAAAAGCCCAAGTGTATTTAAAATATTTTGTGGGCCAGTTTAACAAAATATATCCTAGATGTTCTACGTGGTGCAATTTAGCATGGGTCATATTTTTTATGTGTTGGTTTCATTTATTTTTCTCCTACCTTCTTGTAAAGAAAGTACCCATGCTTGATTTAAACAGGTAATCCTAGAATCTAAATGCCTCTATCATCTTCTATTTTCTAAAGTAAAGTTTGTATATAGAAGTTTAAATGGTGAGCATGTCATACTCTCATACCCCCTCTGCTGGCCACCATCATATAATAAAAACAGATTTACTTGTATTCCCTTCCCTTTGGAGATTTCTGTTAATAAGATAAAGGGAAAGTTAGAAGAATTCTATGATGTTAAAATTGCCATATATTGCTAAATGGGTAATGTGTCCTTTTATATTTCCATTTCAGAAGAAGCATTCTAGACAAAACGTGTACCTTGTCTTAGCTTTCCTTGTAACCAAATATAACTGTTGTAAAATAAGAACCAGGTCTAAGGAATTATGAATGACTGTAATGTGGATGCACTTTCCTCTTGCTTGAGCTTTATGTTTCCATTAGAAGAAAGTTTAGGGTAGCTCTGCAAGATTCAGTACATACAGCTCTAGGTTAGCATTTATAGATGCTCCCCACCTCTTCTAACCACAAGGCAAATTTTGATAGGAAAATTAGCACCTTATTAAATAGAATTTATTTTTGTAATGTATGTCTTCCATAATGAGCATGTTAAATCTGTATAAACCTCCTAGGAAAGATCTCTTAAACATAACTGGAAAAGGTAGTTCTTGTTACCAGCAGCTTCATTATCCATAGTTTCACTTATCTACAGTTGGTAATTACATGATGAGGCTCTATCTGAGCATTAGAGAAATGATTCCATCTTCTACAAATGGGGGATTCTTTCTTGTAATTACCACAGTATTACCTTCTGCTTGAAAATTCCCTCTAAAAATTTGGTTTTAGTTTCACCCTGGGAGTATGAGAAAGCTGGGCAATATGCAGTTTGTTCAGCAGTAGGTTTTTCTGTTCAGAGCTCATTGGCTTGACCGGAACTTGCAAGTAGCTGGTAGAGAAACAGGAGGCAAATATGATAGGGGTTTGGGGTTTTTTTGCAGCACCTATGAAAGTGTACTTATAGAAATTAGACCTCTGTTCATTCTGCTTAAAATCTTTGGGACCATCCATGAGAAAAAAAGCGAATAATAACAAAAATAATGAGCAAACCCTGGTGTCAAATTAAATATATGTTCTTTTCTAGCACTGTATCACTAAGATTTTTATAGTTGGCTGCGTGTTTTGTGTGTATAAATTAATTGGTTTTGCTAGATTTTGCGAAGGATTACACTGTGTGTGTAACATATATGACTCAAAATACCATATATTTTTGAATACTAAATGAACAAATTTGCACAGTTTAGGAAATACGAATATACACATAGACAGGGTCTTTTTGTATTATTCTATTCAAATGGAAACGTAAAGCTTTTATATAAAGCTTTGTTCAGAAGAAGCTATTCTGTATTAACAGAAGACTTCTCCTGCAGACATTGTAGGTTGCATAGAGGAAGAGCCTTTGGGGGTCAGTGATAGTCCAATTGGGATTACACCCTCTTGTCTTGCTGCTGGAGATTTAAAGCTTATTTTGCTGACTGCCAAAAGGACTAGACGTTTCATTTTGGCAATCTATTATCCTTTTCTTCCTCCTCCACCTCCTCTATCCAGAAGGTTAGGTATGCTTTGATGGATATAGAGGTGGCTGTGCTTCTATTGCAGTAACTAACCATTATTATTATTATTATTTTTGAAATCTGGAAATGAAAAAAACCTACCACCTTTAGCTTTGAAAAGAAAAGTTCAGCAAGCAAATTGGATGGAGGATTTGAAGGGACGGATCTTCCTGGACATTTGGATGTTCTCCAGCAGTATTGCTGGCTTTCTCAGTATATAGAGAGTTTATAATAACTGTGGAGTCCTTGAGAACAATTGGGGCTGAAATTTCTGTTGCTAAACAATTCAGTTTTAAAGCACGACTTCATATGATTACATCCCATTGCTTTTGTTAAGCAAGAATTGTGGATCCTGAAGCAAAAACCTCACACCTTCCTGCTAGCTACCAACAAGCAAAGTGACTGGGGAAGCTGACAGGAAATCCCAGGCATCTTGCAAGCAGGTTGGTGGGTGATTTAGGGCTGCTGCCAGATGTGCGATGGTATATATCTTGGTGATGGGCTGGTGTAGCATAGTGTGAGTGTGGAAAGCTTGGGCTGGTTTGAAGGTGCAGGAAGGTCCAGTGTAAGCATTGTGTGATTTGGAGTGCCTGCTGCAGCAGGCAGGAGGATATATGAGGGGGAAGCCAGGAAGGAAGAGTGTGAATGGGGATCACATGACTGCAGGATACTGCAACCACCATAAGTTAAACTGGTGGACAAGTGTCCAGTTTGCAATCATGTGATTATGGGGATGCTGAGATGACCAGAAGTTTGAGCACTAGTCTTAAGTACCACTCATTTAGCACCATTGTAACTTCAAATGGCCAGTGAACAAGTGGTCATTAATCAAGGACTACCTGTATGAATATTATAATGCTATATAACAGGGGTGTCAAACTCATCGTGTCATGTGACGTCGTGACATATCGCAACTGTTTTCCCCTTGCCAGAGCTGGGGTAGTGTAGCTTCTGTGTGACGCATCCGGCCCAAGGGCCGGCAGTTTGACACTCCTGCTATATAAGGAAGAACTAAATTGCTATGTGTTTTGTAAGAGCTCAGAAACAAACTACCATAGCTTGTGAAAGCTATGTCAACTTCAGATGGGTTTTAAGCTGGTTTCTAATAATTGATGTGTACCTACAAATTGCTAAAAAAAATCCAGCATATTTGGAACATAGATCTCCATCAACTATAGAATGGTACAACCGATCTGACCAGGAATGTGAACAAGTATTTTAATAAGGTTTGTTTAACTGTTGTCTCATTTCTAGTATTTGAGTTATTGATAGGTAATTCTAAGATTAGTCCAATAAGTTTAGTGAGACATCTTCACAACTTTTACTTGAGCTCAAGGACATTAATGTATTGCTTTAATGAGGCTTATTGAAAGTCAGCCAGGCTAGCAGCTGTTCTCTTGTTTTGTAAGCTGTACTTTCTAAGTATATACTATGTGGGCAATAGAGAGGACTTTGCAATACAAGGGTGCTAAAATACATATTAATGTCTTGCCCCCTCCCATTTCGAGGTGCAGAATATTCAAAAAAGAAAGTTCCAGGAATCACAAGAATCCTGAGACAGAAATAAATTTATTTCCATAGTGGTTTGAGTTTCTTTAGGACTAAAGCTATTGCTCCCTGCCTATTCAATTGTCCTGTTCTGATTTGGGAAATTATGATTTGTTTCAGTGGTATTTCTCCTAGTTGCTGTTTCAAAGGAGCTAGGAGATCAAATGATATTCCTATCTAGATTTTTTTTTTTTTACATATTGGTAGACTACATGCACCCTGTATAACTGCACAATCTCTACAAACTCTATAGTGAGCAATTAGTTGGCTTAGGAAATAAAAAGATATAATAGAATAGTTTAGGATAGGGTGTACAGTATTTGAAAATTTTAAGTTTGTGAAATGCATTAATGATCTTGAATCAAAAACCTTAATTTTGCACATGAGATTTGTTGAGCATCTCTGTTCCTATTGGGAACCTCTCTAAAGGCGTTCTGTCAATACAGTTATAGTGAAAGACCATTTATGCATTGTGACCTTTCTTATTCAATACTATTTCTCATTGCTTTTTCTATCAGTTTAGTAGACTCTGCACTTCATCCACATTAATGTTTTCTTTGTAATGATGGTTGAACACATGGCTAATGCTGCCTTCTAGGAATTGTTGCATTTCTATTTTGCCCAGATTTGGGGTTTGAATAGAGGAATTAAAAATCTATGTTCCTTATACATCTTTCCTCTTGAAAAAGAATGTCAATAAATATTTTAGAGTGAAAATGCACATTTATTAACTGAAAATAAGTCTAAAGGAGAAGTATGAAATTTACTCAAATATTCTACAACCCTGAGACACAATTAGTATATTGAACAATTTTTTATTATTTTTATGAGGTCAACATCACAAGATTATTCTGTACTAATCTGAAATACTTTTCACTTTCTTCTTCACTCATAGCATTTGTCAAAATTATTTGAAAATGGGTTGAAGCAAAAATATTGACATTCTTGTACCCTTTACCCAAATCTCATTTTTTCCAGATTTTGATAGATGACATATTTTATTTATTTCCAAAATTATATCCACAGGAAACAAGCTGTTTAAATTCAGATTATGCTGAATCAAAATAGTGCTGGTGTGAGAAGCAACGTGCTGTTTTATGAGCGTGGAGTCCCTTTTCTCATAACTGATTGATAGTAAATATTTTCCTGAAGAGTTATTGCCAGCTATGAACAGTGCAACTGTTTCACTGGTGTTTTTTTTTTTCCTTAGTACTTGCTGTACCAGCCATTGTCTGTAATTAAGATCTACAATTCACAATGCAGACGTTTGCACTTCCTCTGGGTCTGAGCTATTTATAAGATATTTCAGCTGTTCCGAGTTTCTTTTTGAGTGTTAAACTACATTTTAACAGGCATATTTAGTCTCCGTGATACCCACACAGCATACCAAATGCCTTTATTTGTGTTTTGGAAGCTTCTTTTTGTATGTTGGATTCATATGAATTAAATAATGGTATATCTTTTTATTTCCACAAATTATGGTGTCTCTGCAATTCTCCTTTTAGACAGGGTCATTTTAAATTCAGGGTCTGATAGTTATAGTCAGTAATATTTGTACTGAATTAACAAATGAGGAATCAAAATAATGAGCTTGATAAATATTTCAATTTATATGATCAGATATAGAGATTAGAAATCTTAGGAAATTCTGTATCCTTTGCTGATAAAATAAGCAAATGAGCAAATAAGAAATCAGCATAAGTATAGAAGTGTAAATGTTCATTTCTGCATATATTTGAGAAACAAACATGATGAAAAATCTGGTTCTCATGCATGTTCTAGTAGTAGCAGTTCTTCTTGTGTTAAGACCATTGATTCCACAATCTGGATTTAAATTTCGCTTGAGCTGTGTAATCACTAAATAGTAGCAGTGTGTTATTAGAAGTTTCTTTCAGTTTTCCCTCTGTGAAATGGGAAGAATAATGGCACACTTCATAGAAATGTAATGAATATTATCTTCTTGGATATAATGGAATCATATTAAAACTAGGAGTGACCATTTTGGACAACAGCCAGAGATCACAACAATATCGGACCTAGATAATAAGGCAAAATAATTTTATGGCTAAAACTCTTTTCTGCTTTTGCTTAACCATTTTGGCTAAACTGAAAATTAATTTACATTCATTTGGGTCAGCACAGAAAAGCTCTTGTGTCTTTGTCCCCAGGAGCGGTAATAATGAGGAGCCAGTTCTTCATCAGGCGTGTACTGCAGCATTGCCTGCTGATGCATGCCAGATCTCACACATACACACACAGGGATCACGTGACCAATCCAAAAGTCAAACGATCAATTCGCCTCGTTTTGGCTCTGTAGTTAATGCACAAACAGTGCGATCTGCAGGGCTGTAATTGCATTGTTAGGGCCAAGGAACAAGCCTGTGCCTTTTCAGCAGACAGCTGGCAGGGAGAGAGGCATGTTGTTAGGAAAGAGAGAGGCAAGGCAAATAAAATTACTGCTAACGCTCAGAGATCGGCAGGAGTCCTACTTGCCTAATCTTACCGGTGGGAGCAAGCGGCTGTTGTAATCCAATTATAGCAGCATAAGCAATTTGTTAGACACTCCGCATAATGTAACAATTTCCCAATAAACTCTGACTTGTAATAACGTCGGCAAGAGCCCACATAAATCTGCCCGAATGGTGGGGGCTGGAGCATTCGGCTGGGGGCTTGTAATTTGTGCCATCAGCACGTTTCTCTGACTGTGGCACAGCACACCATTTTCCATGCAAGAATTCAGAAGAGCAAAACCTGGCTAAGGTTCTCTGAAAGGAGGCTAATGCAGAGAGAAGGGCAATACAGCTTAGGGAATCCTACGGTCCTTATTTGTTCAGAATGGCAAATAAGGTAAATTACTTTAAGAATTATTTAAAAAGCAACAGCACTTTCTTGTTTCTTTAAAATTAGGGAATAATGGTTGACAAGGCAGTTTGCTATATTCTTCTGAAAACAATTTAAAATGTAATAAGTCCTTCATAAGTAAGCCAACAAGCCAAGATGGACCAAGGACATGAATTTCCTAATTCTTTTCTTTTGTTGTTTTAACCATGCATAGACCGATCCATCAATGGAACTGTTAACTTTCCATTTTCTCATTAGATTTCACTTTTTAGCTCAATATTGTGCATCCCTGCTGTTCTTCCCAGGCCTCTGAATATCTAATTGAATTTAGTTATTTGTGTAGTATTTGTCTGCTATGTCCTGTATGTCTGTTACAATAAGGACAAGACGGTTACTAAAATTGACATGCTTGGCATGTACAATTTTTTGCTTTGCTTGAGCATCCATATTTGTTGGTTATGGAAGTCCATCAACCAAACTGGTTTCAAAAGCATTTTCAGAAGCTAGAGTACAACAGAAAATGATATCATGAGAAAAAGAGCATTTTTCTCCTTTAACTTCTGAGGATCTTTTTGAATTGGATAGCATGGTATCTTCTTTGGAAGAAGGTCCAGGTTGCTCCCTTCTTGAATCAGAAATCTTTTGGGTATTCAGACAAAACACTGGAGCTTGGGAGCACTTTGAGAAAATGTCAGACAATTATTAATATTTCTTATGTCTTCTCTGGTGCTCAGATACTGCTTCATTAGGTATCAAGTGTATCTTTTTTTTTTTTTTTGCTGTTGGTTATTCAATTTAAAAGAACAGTTGAGTGAATCCTTAAACAAAAAGGCTTACAGCCCTCAGGTTTGGTACAGATTGACATCTAGATGCAGGCTGAACTGAAACATTTTCATTGTTCCTAGTCAGCTGTACATATCGCGATGCCAATTAACTATGTCAGAGCAGCAATTTTTCTACTGCTCTTTGGATTAGCGTAATAAATATTTTCTTTCAACTAAAGGCATTCTCTGTTTGGGGAAAGACGCTATTTTAGCTTGCTGAAGCTACACATCAATAAGCTGCAGTGTCTTAATAAAGCCACTCAGTGCCTAGGTTTAACTAATGACTGATTTTCATGGCTTTGACAGTGAGCTGTGTGCGTTATTTTCTCCTGATATTGTAAAAATAATGAGAGCAAATTAGAACAATCAGTTTACACAGATAGCTCCTGATTGGAGGCAAAAGGCAATATGGCAGCAAGTAATCTATCTTCGGACTCCTGTCACATTAACTTCAACAGCATGGAAAAGATCAGGCGGAGCAATCGGGGATCTTGCCCAATCGGAACACTGAAATTAATGAGACGAGCATTGTTCTGTGATCAACCTTTTAATTAGCAAGATGGGAGACAGAGGGAATGATGACGCCTGAAGCACAGCTGCGCAATGATAGCCTTGCTTCCTGCAAAAGGGGGAGGGAAAAACATGCATTGTAAATTACTCTGCTCTCAGCTTCTTACCCAGAAGCAGTATAGCTTTGTTTTGAATCTTTTTTTAAGAGCTTTGCAAATAATGCTTGCTTCCACTAGATTTGTGTAAACAAAGCTTTTCCTAATAGTACCTCATTAATTTGTTTAAGGATAATATGCTTTGATTTTAAAAGTTTTTATGTATTTCTTAGTTGGAGATATAATTATTTTACTTAATCTGGCTTTTGTGCCCCTTTTGTTTTACAGTGGTTTATAGTAACAGAGGGTTTTAAAAAAAAATCAAAAGAGTAATATGCTGGGTGACAATCTAAGAAGAGTAAATAGAATTTGATATTGGCATTTGGCAGGTCCAGCCTTCTGTACATTTTATCTTTCTATGCTACCATTATTTAGGTAGTAACTTCCTGTCCCCAAATCTCATTTAGGAGTTACAAAAAAGTGGACTGAAATGAAAAAGAGAATGAAATTCAGACACATGTAATATATCAGGAATTTGAAATAATACTAATTGAAATTATCTCTGTCATTAATTTTTGATAAGTCATTTAAATATCCTCCCGAAACATACTTTTTCAAATACATTGTTTTTGTTTTATTTCTACTAACTATTATTCCACATTCTTATTCTAAACTGGAATTTCAATTATAAAAAACAGTGCCTGATTTTTTAAAACTGGAATCTTTGTTAATTGTGGACATTGAACTGAATCATTAGAGAACATACTAAATGTACTAATTGTGGAAATACTAAATTAAACATGTAACTGGATTGTATCCTTCAGAAATATATTAGTTACCTAATTACTTGGACAAAACATTGCAAAAAATAATTGTTAAATTTGATTTGTGTAATTATGTCTCTTTAAGAGACTTTTAAAAAAGGCAAAAATATTCTTAAGGTTGCTTAGTAGAAACCAGCCTCATAAAGACAGCTGGTTTTTCAGTTGCTTATCTGTGGATAATTTTCTTTTAACTTTTTAATAACTTGGGAGTTCACGAGAGAAAGATTCTTAATTGTAATCATACAAATATTTGATTAATATTCACAAATAACTTTATTTGGATGAAGGCTTAGTCAGGTTTTATAAATACATGGTGAAATACATTAACTCATGGCATACTGGTATTAAAGTTGCATTTCGGATTTCTACGATAATATAGTAATAATAATAATAATAATACAGTCACTGTTCATCATGTGAGTTCTTCATGATGAAGGGAATTATTTACAGTTTCAAGGATTAGAGCTGAACTGTTCTTTTTTCAAGTTTTTATAGGCTTTTTAAAAACAATTTAAAAAAAAAAGCCATGTCATTTGATCCAGTCTGGTGGGTGGAGGATTATTCTTTGAAAAACTTAGTATAGTTGCATCTGTATATATTTGTGGGGCAGTGAAAAATCTCTGGGAAAGAATTATTTCTAATGGAAGTGATATATGTATTTATTTTTGTTAGTAAGTATATTAAGACTGAGAAGTATAGCATGTTTGTATTTCTTCTCCATCCTTAAGAATTTCTTTGCAGTTTTAGTTGCCAGTGCATATAAACAACTTGGTCATTACAATTTGAGTTTGAGAAGAAAATAATTTCTTTTTTTAAAAAAAAATTTCTGTGATTACCAAACAGGATGTGTTTGATTCATGTGATTCTGCTTTTTTGATTTAGGAGGTTTTTTTTTTTTTTAGAAAGCTTTCTGCCTTTTATAACTTTTTGCTAAATTAATATCCTATTTAACAGTCCAATTTAGCAATTCCCAATTTGCTAGGGGACAGTGAACACATTTGGAATTTTAAAATATGCTAGGAACAATTTCACAGAGTGACTATCCATTTATCATATGGGCACTCTTTCAAATTGCAACCCCCCCCCCATGTTTATTTCCAAATAATGCTTTGAGAATACACGTGGGCCAGAATAATGATTATGCTTTGAAGACAATGCTTTATTTTGCCAAATGCTATTATTCCCCTGATTTATTTTTTAAAATATTAAATGAAATAAAGAATGGAGCTTGTTGGAACAAAACTGTATCTAGAGGCACCACATTCAGGGATCATGGTTGATATTTTTTCCCCTCTAAGTTTTTTTTTCTCAATAGAAATTTGTGAATTAATGTTATCTCCAGTTTCTAGCTACTATTAATTAGTTCTGCAATTTCAAATCAAGAAATTCAAATGTTTTAATGGTTGCTTAGCAGCTCTGTATTACTTAATGTTAATGTCTATGAATGGCTGAGCTCTAATTTTAGTATAAACTGCACTATATAGCAATATAGCATTCTATTAAAAAACTTAAATTGTGTGTTTATATTGTGTAGTATAAGAAAGTTTTTCCTCTGCAATCTGTCACTTAAAGACAGATGTCTCACCACTTTAAAGTGGACGCTGAACAGCTGCTTTGCAACTTTCATAATTAAATAAGCTTAGCAGCATTTTTATTTTGATCCATCCACGAGAGCAGTATTTCATAAATTTTCATGAGAAACCATAATGTCAAATCATCAAACTAAAATTTCTGTGGTATTATATATTCTTCTCCTTTTCACCTAATTTAGAACCACTGATCAGTTAAGATACACAGCATGTCTGTTATGTATGGTGCCATACGCTAAGTAAATAAATATGGCTAGAACATAGGACTTACGCATTGTCCCATTCTTGAAATATTCTACAAGTTTTTAAACTTGTAAAGCAAAAATAGGAAGAAAAAGACACTTTATTTAAAATACACCTTACAAAAATATCTTCTAAAATTACTTTTAATTTCATTTATTTTTAACATGGAATTATGGACGCTGTGCATCTTAAAAGTTTTTTTTACAACAGTCAACAGTCTTGGTGCATCAACATATACGCACTGTAGGGTGAGTTTAGCAGTTTCATTTCTTAATTTCTTGCTTTTGTAGGTTTGAATCAGCCGCATAGTATGTTAATAAAGAGTAAGAAAGGAGTTCAATTTATACTGGTCATTAAGGATCCCTTGGTGCTTATCGCAAGAGTGAGGTTATTAACCCTGATGTTCTTCTGGCCAAATTCAGCTGTGATGATTACATTCTGAGACCTAAATTACTTTTGTAGTTTCCACTAGAGAGATTGACTTTTGCAGTTGTTCCTGGAGAGAATGACTTCTAAAATTTCTAGCAAAGTAATTGTGTCAGACCCAAGAAGTGATTGCACCTTAGTTGAAGTGGCCTTTGTTCTTGATCATTTATATGTCATTTTGTTTTATAAATTATGTTTTTTTTTATGATTAGACTATTAAAATTTAAGCCTTGTTACTAATACTCTCCAGCATGCTATCTAGTAAATCCATTCTTGAGAGGAAACTCCAGACTCTAATTCATTTTATTTTATGAATTTCTGCCAAATATGGCTCTAATAAGGGTGAGACAGACAGGAGGAACAATCCTTAAAATCTGGTGAGATTCAGATAATAAAATGTGTTCTTTTACATTCCCAAGTCATTATGGTCAATCTTGGTTATTATCACTACTCAGTTTGCACTCAGACATTGACTAATAATTAGTAAAATTATTATAATAAGGATATTATGTGGTCCTTATTATTGATCCCATTCAATGCATAAGTTAAATTTTACAACAAGATGAAGTTAATAATCTATATACAGAAGATTATAGAAGTTTTAAGTTATAATAAAGGCACATACTGCCAAGATACTGGTAAGATTTTTGAAGAGTTTTTGCAGATAGCATGACAGTTTTAATGGTGCAAAAATCTAAACTGAATCTAAAAGTACATTCAAATGGCGAAGCTGAATTATCAGAAAAAACTACTTGATACTTAGGCATGTAATCCAATATCATTCATCTCTTTTGGATTAATACATCTATATAATTAGTCATTTAGGCTGAGGCTTATTACACATGGAGCCTAAAATACATGGATATGTACATGTATATTTATATTGCATACATTTGTATTCTGTCTCTGTCTAAAGACTCTGGGTGGTTTACAACATGCAACAAGACAAACAAAATAAAATAAATGAAAACCATATTCTCCTTCATTAAAACCAGTACTCTAATTAAAAACATTTTTTTAAAAAACTTGTATAAACAAAAACAGATCTGCAGATAAGATGATATCACAAAAGCATCACTCAAATGCCTGGCAACACAAAAAATTTTAACCACTTTTTTAAAAAAATTAAAATAATCTTTGGGCATGTAGGCTGTTCCATGACATTGGGGCTACAGCTGAGGAGAGCTGCCTTTAGAACTGTGTTCTTAAGCTTATGAGGGTCAGGAATCCAAAATACCCCATTTTGCAAAGACTGTGATGATGGACCAATTTTATTTGATGAAGACATTTCACAAAGTAACAGAGTCATGGCATACTGGTCTTTATAAGTCAACACCAATACTTTGAATTGCCCTTAGAATTGCCTATCAGCAGGTCAATGTAGCATCCATAGAACCAGTGTTACTCTACTACCGCAACTTTTCCTCACCAACAAACAGGCCAACAAGCATTCTTCAAAGCCAGCCCTAAGTAGAATATCCTAGAAGGCTTGAGCTATTGTCACAAGCATTCTGCTCCGAAAAGGGCTACAGCTGGATAACATGCCTCCTAACTATAACCTCAGCCTTCTGATCAAATAAGAGCCAAGAACTCGGGAAGAACCTAGTCACAATCCCATTGCTTCAGGACAAGTGTTAAGATGACTCTCAGAGGCTGAGATGAAAGGGAGTATTTCAAAATATGATAGGGAACAGATCAGTATTTCAGTCTTACCTGGTAAAAATGATTGATCCTTCAGTAAGGGAAAGAAATGAAATCCAAACAATTCACTGAGATCCCCTTTAATAAATAAATGAGGGATGCATTTTTTAAGATTCATTTTTAAATAATAACATTCTGTGTGAATGTTGCTTCCTTGTATGCTTGTTATATAGGGGCTTTACAGGGAGTGTAGCCACTTTAACAGCCAATGTAGGAGTTGGAATTGTGCTCAATTGTCTCCACTTTCAGCTCTTTCAAAGAGCCATATGGGGCATGGATCCAGATAGCTGTACAAATGTAGTTTCTTTTTGTTAAAATATACTAGAATCATATTATTTTCAATGAAGCAAAATCTATTTTTCTTTACCCATAATATTAGCATGGACTTGCTACATATTTCAGTTTTTTTTTCATCTTACATAGTAAACATTCTACATTTGATAAATGGACAACTGGTGCAGAATCTTCTTTAGGAAGATGAAAACAAAGTGATTGAAGACCTCCTTAAATTACCAATAGTCAACCAAATGGCAACTGGGACTCAGTTTAAATATGTGTAAAGTTATATGGTTTATATTCTGGTTGCACAGCCAATTGGAAATAGTCTGATCTGCTTTCTTTAAGATCTATAATATGTAAGAATATGTAATGATATGTAAGAAATTAAAATTTACAATTTATATAGAGTCAATAAAGTACTTGGGTTTATATTTTTTTCAAAATATATTAGTATGTTGAACTAACTATATCTAAATGTATAGATGCAATTTCAGGAGATTTACTCAATGGCAAAAACTTCATTAAGCCTCTGGGGTAAAATTAATGTAATTAAAATGAACACTACATCAAGATTAATGTATATTTTACAAGATATTCTAATGTTAATAATTCATATCAGATACTTTACACAGATCAACAAACTAATGAGATTTTTTTATGGCAGGCCAAATTGAGATTGCCTTATGGTGAAGGGAGCTTTAGCCTGCCAGATTTTTAACTGTTATTATTGAGTTTTCATTTTAACACCTATATTTTTCTGGAAAGAGAACTTTTTTTATTGTTGTCCTTTTAGGGCTTCTTTAAAGAGTAAATGTGTAATGCTTTGAAATCTTGGCAAGTTTTAGAATCCAACAATACTAAATGGAGATCTTCATTTTCAAACTTGAAAGCTGCTAGACCTACAGTATGTGATTCTTAGAATATAGCCAATGAACGTTTGATCCAGACCATATGGTAATTGGCATTATAGGATAATTCAAATTTAGGTTATGCTGAAGTTATACCGTATGATTTGGTTTAGTCCAGCCATAGCTTTGTTGTGGTTTAAATCATAGTACATGTTAATATAACTTTGGATAAACATTAATTAATGATGTAATATTAAATTATATTCATAAAATATAGAATTTGTCATTTTATGTAGAACTTCTATTCTGCTGAACCTGAGTTTCAGCAAATAAGACTTGTAGCTCAATGTGTGGCAACAGAGCAAAAGGCAAAGTCTATGCTAGTGATGGTTGGAAATGAGATTGTAAATAAAATTTTCAACAGATTGAAATGTCTGTGCAGTATGTCTGCGTCTTTTATACTGTCTACCGTTCTGGTTGCCTTACTTGGAATGCAGCCTATTTTTTTGGTTTTAACATTTGAAAAGTGATACAGTACATTGGAAAAAATACAGAAGAAAAACTAAAATTATCTAGAGCATAAATACTTCTCATATGGGAAAAGGATAGGATGTTTGAGCTAGCTCAGGAAAAATGAGGAAAGGAGACATGATTACGATATAAATTGGACCATTAAATTTCTCTGAAAATGTTAGGACCAAGGATCATTCAAGTAAAGCTTTGGAAGGTGATTTAGGACAAAAGAAATTTACACAGCGCATGTGGAATTCTTCCTCATGAGAGGAAAAGATGGTTACTATCTTGGGTGAAACATGCTGCCTTCCCTTTGCTCATCTTCTTTCAGGAGACCTTCAAACTCTAGGGCAGTGATGGCGAACCTTTTAGAGACCGAGTGCCCAAAATGCTACTCAAAACCCACTTATTTATCACCGGGTGCCAGGTGGGCATGGCCCACTGGGTGGGCATGGCTGTGGTAGTCATGGCAGACTGGGTGGGTGTGGCCAAGGTAGGCATGATCACTTTGATGTTGCTTGTGGGGAGGGACGTATGTGGGGGCTGGGCAGGGTTGGGGGAGATCCAGGGGTTCTCTGTCAGGTGGGGCAGTGGGCAGGAGGCTCGTCCTGTGGGGTGAGCCAAGGCGAGGCAGGGCGGGGTGCCATTGTCGCAAGGCGAGGCAGGGGCCAGGGCGGCTGCTGCCTGATACCATTGGCCTCCCCACACAGAGGCCAGCGAGCGTGTGGGTGCTGGGATGTATCCGGCCACATGGGACCTCGGCAAGTTAGCGGGTGGCTGGTTGAAGAGGGACGGTTGCCATCTCCGGGGATTGTGTGCATGCCCACAGAGAGGGCTCTGAGTGCCGCCTCTGGCACGCGTGCCATAGATTCGCCACCACTGCTCTAGGGTGATCAGAGGCATCTATATATTATTATTACTGTTTTTTTTTTAAATTATTTTTAACATAATCTTTATTCACTCTATACACTGTCTAGATTTGATCTGATTGGGGTGGTACTATAAAAAATTCTGAATCTATAAAAATGTTGTTTTTGATGAACATAATTAACTCTAAACTGGGAAAATGTACTTCCAAATATCAATTGAAGGAGAACAATGGTATCTACATTTACAATTTTAAATATTAAATGTTGAACTGGGCTAAAACAAATAAAAGCACCCACCTTGGGGCTAAAAAAATCAGCATCTTCAAAACTCTGTTAATAAATATTTTACTGTTAATTCTCCTGACCTCAGGATTCATGCAGATTCTTTTGATTGCCTGTGTGCTTGGACTAAGTTCTCCCCTATAACAATAATTTAGAACATATAAAAGTGAATAATAACTCAATTAACAGTGACATCACCAAAATAAGTTGTTAATTGAGCGAAGGTTATAATTCCTTAGTGGAGCTGACTGATATACCTTCCTTGTAATGTTTTGATAGAAAGTAATAAACATGTTTAATTAATACCAGTGTGAAGCTTGAGATTTTGTAAAACTGAGTAAAATAAGTAAACCATGTAACTGAACTAGAATGCTTCTCTGTGCTGTTAATTTAAGACTGTCACTTCAATTTGAAGTCCTGATTTATATTCTTCAATATTGATTAGGTGGGGTACATTTGATGGCTGTGTAGAGAGAAAAAAAAACGCAATTAAACCTCACAGTAAGTTAAATGCATTGTAACCTGTGAACTAGATTTCTTAATTCAGACAGTTCAGACAGTGTATGGTAATTGATTTATAAGAAAATTTTTGTTCAAAATCCTAAAGTGATTAATTCTATATTGTTTAAACAAATGAGTGTTTCCTTCTTGTATAATATTTATTCACTGAGGCGGGAGAGGAGGAATATTCTTATAAACTGGAAAGACAGGAATATTTTGTTAACCCAAAGCAGTGGTTAGTTTGATTCAGGATTCTTCTAGCATTAACTTTCTCAAATTGTAGGAAAAGTCAGAATTGCCCTCAAATAACCCTTTTAAATGAAGTTATTTTAAAAAAAACCAACAAATTTTCTTTATGAGAAATGTTAGAAGAAGAGCTATTGGTGTGTTTTTAATTCAGGGTTAAATACAGTGAAGTATAATATTTTCATTGTTTCTGATATAATGCCCCTGGGAGGCTTGACTTTAGCTGTTTTCAGTCACTCATCTTCTTGCTTCAAGTTCTAAAGGGGAGGGAAAAAAGAAAAATGTAATTGCAGTTATCCTAACACAATCCAGTATATATATATATCTCTCTTTCTCTAGATGACAGACAAAATAATCATTAACTTCAAAAAACTCAACAAAGTTTGGAAATCCCCTGTTGATTAAATATTGAAGTTGCTGTGATAAGTAAGGTAACTTTGCTAAAGTGCTACCTCTCTAGGGCACTTCTCCAAACTCCAGGAATTTGTTAGTTGTTTCATATTGGTATTGATTTTAAAGCAGCTGTCAGAATGTAGCATGTCTATCCAAAAGAATTATGAAGCCTCAGCAATAAAAAATAAACAGTTCCATTAGCTTTTGGAATTCAGGTAGCTCAACAGTCTAGAAGATTACTGACTTAGTTTAAATAACATATTTAGGAAGAGCCTTTTAGAAAATGTCATTTTCAGTTAAGGAGCTTGGAGCTATTAGTATTGGTTCTCTGTATGACAAATGTCAATGGCCCAACTGACAAGGAATAAGAAAATATTTTATAATACTGAGTTATCTATGCCTAAAATACTTTAAGAGATAAAATACTGGAGAATTTTCTGCAATAATGGTTTTAAATTAAAGAAAAGGCATATTGGTAATGATAAAAAATAATGGACAAGATCAAATATCAAGATCATATTTGCCTTTTCCTCTTCTCCTACAGGGGAAGGAAGAATTTCTAAACATTATTAGGCCAGCTTCTGCCCTGCATTTATTGTCCTGCAAATTATTTGTGGTCCTCAATGGAACCCCATCTACATGGAGGGAAGTATGTAGTGGGGTGCCCCAGGGCTCTGTTCTGGGCCCAGTGCTCTTCAACATCTTCATCAACAATTTGGACGAGGGGATAGATGGGGAACTCATCAAATTTGCAGACGACACCAAGCTGGCAGGAATAGCCAATACTCCAGAAGACAGTGTTAAGATACAGCAGGATCTGGACAGACTTGAACACTGGGCACTATCTAACAAAATGAAATCCAATGGTGAAAAAAGTAAGGTTCTATATTTAGGCAAGAAAAACCAAAGGTACAGGTATAGTATAGGAGGTACCTTGCTCAATAGTAGTAACTGTGAGAGGGATCTTGGGAGTCCTAGTGGACAATCACTTAAATATGAGCCAGCAGTGAGCTGCAGCTGCCAAAAAGGCCAACACAGTGCTAGGCTGCATTAACAGAGGGATGGAATCAAGATCACGTGAAGTATTAATACCACTTTACAGTGCCTTGGTAAGGCCACACTTGGAATACTGCATCCAGTTTTGGTCACCACGATGTAAAAAAGATGTTGAGACTCTAGAAAGAGTACAGAGAAGAGCAACAAAGATGATTAGGGGACTGGAGGCTAAAGCATATAAGGAACGGCTGAATTGGGTATGCCTAGTTTAATGAAGAGAAGGACGAGGGGGGACATGATAGCAATGTTCCAATATCTCAGGGGCTGCCACAAAGAAGAGGGAGTCAAGCTGTTTTCCAAAGCACCTGAAGGCAGGACAAGAAGCAACGGATGGAAACTAATAAAGGGGAGAAGCAACCTAGAACTAAGCAGAAACTTCCTGACAGAACAATTAACCAGTGGAACAACCTGCCTCCAGAAGCGGTGAATGCTCCAACACTGGAAATTTTTAAGAAGAGACTGGACAGCCTTTTGTCCGAAATGGTATAGGGTTTCCTGCCTGAGCAGGGGGTTAGACTCCAAGGTCCCTTCCAACTTTATCATCATCATCATCATCATCTCTTTTCCTAAAAACTGACTATAGCCTGTACCTGAATATTCCAATAAAAGAGTTGAGAGTTTCTCCACTGAGAGTGTGGAGGTGCCAAGGTATACCCATACTAGTAAAACACATGTTAGGACAAAGTGAGAGCTTGGTCACTGCTCTTGATTTCATTCTCCTTTGAATTTGGTGATTCAGTGGTGGTTTTTCAATGTATTTTATGGAACTTTAATCCTGTTTTCTATGGTATGTGCTAGCATGTATGCAAAGTTTGTAGAGTAGGGAAGTCAGAAACAGGGAAGCGTACTGGTCAATTCAAGCGATTGATGTTCTGTTCACAAATAACAGTACAGGAGATAAAGATATAAAACAATCAGAGGATTTAGATAGCTGTCATTCCCTCTGATTGTTAAATATCTTTACCTGGAATTGCAGCGATCAAAATGAATGTTCTGCCAAAGTTTCTTTTTTTATTTCAAATGTTACCCATTTTAAAGAATGAGGTTAATTTAAATGAATGGCAGAAAGGTATCAATAAATTTATTTGGGCAGGGAAAAAATCAAGAGTTAAACTTAAAATTATACAAGATATTCGTGAGAGAGGTGGACTCAAGGTACCGAATTTGAAATTGTATTACGATGCTGCGGTTTTAACATTAATTAGTGATTGGGTTAATTTAACAAATGTAGAAGTACTCCTCTTGGAGGGTTGGGATTTACTTTATGGATGGCATGCCTATTTAATTTTTAATAAAAAGGTTGATAGGGTTTTTAAATCTCATATTATAAGGACTTCTTTACTTCGGGTTTGGAAGAAATATTATAGAAGTGATTCCAAAATTCCATTATGGGCTATACCATGGCATGCGATAGAAGGGATAAGGAGAGGAGTCAAGATGGATAGTGTTTCTTATGTACAATTACTTAGATGGGATGGTAAAAACTGGCAATTAAAATCTTTGGAAGATTTAATACAAGAAAATATTATTTATTCATGGTTTCAGTATAGACAAATAGTGGAGAGGTGGAAGATAGATCGTAATGTGGGTTTGCTTAGAGAAGATGAGAATTTGTTAAAACAAATAAAAGATCAAAGACGAACTCATATTAAGAGAATTTATGGGGTGTTGGTAGAATTGGATTCAGAAGTAGAATTAGTGAAAGAATGTATGGTTAAATGGGCACAAAATTTTGAAGAACTGGTTTTATTAGATACCTGGGAGCTTATTTGGGTGAGGAATATTAAATTTACACAAGCCCAAAATTTAAGGGAAAATTTTTATAAAATGTTTTATAGATCCACAAAAAATGTCTCGTATGTATCCTGACTTGCAGCCTAAATGTTGGAGATGTGGATGTTTGGATGCTATTTATTATCATATCTGGTGGTCATGTAAAAATATAAAAGCTTTTTGGATTAAGATATGGTGGAATATTCAAAGAATTTTTAGAAGAAGGATAAAATTTACCCCACAATTGTTCTTGTTAGGTATTGTTTCTGATTGTGATAGTAAAGAGACTATATTGATGTTAAATTTAATTACAGCGGCCAGATTGTTAGTAGGGCAATGTTGGAAGAAGGAATCTTTGCCTACCCTGCAAGAGTGGTTTCTTAAAGTTTCTTATTTGGCGGAAATGGCAAAGATTTCGGCTTTCTTGAAAGATCAATCGCTAGAGAAGTACCTCCTGGTATGGAAAAAATGGATAGCTTTTATACAATATAAGCTGGATATAAAAAAATATTATTTAGTTTTTGAATAATATATATTTAAACTTTAAGATATTTTATAGATATTTTTTTAACTTTTTTTATTTTTCTTTTTTATTTGAATTTTTCTTTTCTGTTTCTTTTTCTCTTTCTTCTTGTACTCTTTTTATATATTGTTGTTAACTATTTTATAAGTTGTTTAATTAATGCACTTAGATTTGCTTATGGTTTATATGTGTTTTAAGATTTTTTAAATTTTTTTTTTAATTAAGCCTGTATTCAGCTCTGGGAAGGTCGGGGGAGGGTAGGGGAGGGTTGGGAGGATTTGGGGAAGGTAATTTCTTTTTGTAAAACTTAAAAATTTTCAATTAAAAAAATATATATCTTTACCTGCTTCCTTCTTTTATAAATACATAGTGGCATGCCTTTTGATCCTCCCTTGCTATTGATGTTGGTGTTAAATGCCAAGACAATTTACAGTAAAATCTCTTTCTTCCATGAAATGTATCTGGTAATTATTATTGTGATAGTTGAACTATGCTTGCCTGGTTTCTTAATGTAGCATCCACTCAAACTAGGGAGTTTGCTGGGGTGGGGGAGTCACTGTGGTCCATATATAGATATTATCTTGCTCACCGGTAAGCCTCCCCAAGCTAGGAGAAACTACAGAGTCTGTATTTGGTATTAGTTCAACAAGGCAGACAAACTATACTGATGGTATACCATTCACCCAGTTGCCCAATGTTAATGCTAAGACTTCATTGCCATGACCAGCTTGGAATTTCATGAACTTCATGACAACTCTGGGTGTGGATTAACACATAGGGTGGGACATACCCTCAAGTTAGGTTTTAGCTCAGCTTGAAATAGAAGTGACCTAGATATGTATGTGTGGTAAGGAGTTATAGTTATCTTTCTGTCACAGCCAGTGTTATCTGGTGAAGTTGCAGAAGAGAGGATTCATTAGAACAGTGGTTCTCAACGTTTGTGTGATGGCGACCCCGTCACACAAACGTTCTGTGCATGCGCGGCGCCGGCCCCATGCGCAGCACGCATGCACACCGCCGGGCCCCATGCACGGCACACATGCGCGGTGGCGCCCCATGCGCAGTGCGCATGCGCGGCGGCGCCCCCTGAGGGGAGAAAATGGCGGATCGCCTTCTTTGGCGACCCCCGAAAAATGGTCGATCGACCCCAAATGGGGTCGCGACCCATAGCTTGAGAACCGCTGCATTAGAAGCTTGTGTCCTAAAGATTTGTAATCTGGTGGATTCTTTTTTTTTTTTTTTTTTTTTAATTGAAAGTTTTATAAATTTTACAAAAAAGGAAAAATAATACAAAACAAGAGGCAACATATACAGAAAAATAAAACTAAACAATACATATATTAAATAAAAAAAAAAAAACCCATCCCCCAGCCCTCCCAAAAAAAAAAAAAAAAAAAACCCTCCCTTCCCCCCCCCCTGAGCTTCCCAGAGCAGAATATAGGCTTAAAAAATAAAAATAAAAATTAAATTAAAAACTTTATATTTATATATATAAAAAAATTATCTATAATATATATGAAAATAAAACTTATGAAAAAACTATATAATATTTTTGTATACCCAATCTAAATTGTATAAATTTTATCCATTTATCCCAAACAGCAAAAAACTTCTCTTGCGTTTGTTGCTTTAAGAAAGCCGAAATCTTTGCCATTTCTGCCAGATAAGCTACTTTAAGAAACCATTCCTGCAATGTAGGCAAAGATTCCTTCTTCCAGTTTTGTCCTACTAACAGCCTAGCGGCTGTGATCAAGTTTAACATCAATACAACCTCCTTTGTATCACAATCTGTAACAATACCTAACAAAAATAATTGCGGAGTAAATTTTACCCTCCTTCTAAAAATTCTCTGGATATTCCACCATATTTTAATCCAAAATGCTTTTATCTCTCTGCATGACCACCAAATATGATAATAAGAAGCCTCCTTATAACCACATCTCCAACATTTGGGTTGCACGTCAGGATACATATAAGACATTTTTTGTGGATCAAGGTGCCATCTATAAAACATTTTATAAAAATTCTCCCTTAAGTTCTGTGCTTGAGTAAATTTGACATTTCTCACCCAAATAGTTTCCCAGGTGTCCAATGAAACTGGCTCACCAAAATTCTGCGCCCATCTAATCATACAATCTTTAATTAGTTCCGTTTCTGAGTCCAATTCAACTAAAACCCCATAAATTCTCTTAATGTGGGTTTGTCTTTGATCCTTCAGTTGCTTAATAAGGTTTTCATCTTCTCTAAGAAAACCCACCTTACAATCCATCTTCCATCTATCTAATAATTGCCTATATTGGAACCAAGAATAAGTAAAATTTTCTTGTGCTAACTCTTCCCGTGATTTTAATTGCCAGTTTTGTCCATCCCATTTAAGTAACTGTCTATAAGACACCATATCCATTTTAACCCCTCTTTTTATTCCTTCTATCGCATGCCAAGGTATAGCCCATAATGGTACTTTAAAATCACTTTTATAATATTTTCTCCAAATCCTAAGTAAAGAAATTCTTAAAATATGAGATTTAAAAGCCCAATCTATTTTTTTATTAAATATTAAATAGGCATGCCACCCATAAAGTAAATCCCATCCCTCTAAGTAAAGTATCTCAGAATTTGTCAAATTTACCCAATCACTAATTAATGTTAAAACCACCGCATCATAATATAATTTCAAATTTGGTACCTTAAGTCCACCCCTCTCACGGAAGTCTTGCATAATTTTAAACTTAACCCTTGGTTTTTTCCCTGCCCAAATAAATTTGTTAAGACCCTTCTGCCACTCATTTAAATTAATCTCATTTTTCAAAATTGGTAACATTTGAAACAAAAAAAGAAACTTGGGTAAAATATTCATTTTTATCACTGCAATTCTTCCCATGAGGGATAATTGCAACTTTTCCCAATTCTTCAAGTCCTTCTGTACCCTGACCCACAACCTTTCATAATTATTTTTAAATAATTTTGCATTAGAAACAGACAGCATCACCCCCAAATATTTTACCTTATTAACAATCTCAAAACCCGTCAAGTTGACCAAAATCTGCTTCTCCTGACTCGACATATTTTTAGGTAAAATTTTAGTCTTATTTACGTTAATCTTAAAACCCGAGACCAAACCATAATGATGAATCAACTGTAATAAGTTTACTACAGAATAATCAGGTTGCGACAAAGTAACAACCAAGTCATCCGCAAAAGCTCTCAACTTATATTCTTTTTTATTAACATATATTCCTTTAATTTCCTGAGACTCTCGAATTTTGATCAATAATATTTCCAATGTTAAAACAAACAACAATGGCGATAAAGGACACCCCTGTCTAGTACCTTTCTCTATTGTAAAAACCTCCGACAAACCTCCATTAACAATAAGTTGTGCCGTTTGTTTTTGATATATTACCGTAAGGGCTTGTAATATCTTTTCACCAAAATTCATTTCTTCCATTACTCTTAACATAAAATGCCAATTCAATTGATCAAATGCTTTTTCAGCATCTAAAAATATGAGCCCTGCAGGAACTTGGTTGTTCTTGTCTAAATATTCTAGTAAATTAATAATTTGTCTGACATTATTTTTCATATACCTTCCTGTTATAAATCCTGATTGATCTTTATGCACAAGATGATGCACCACCCTCATAAGCCTATTTACCAAAATTTTTACAAATATCTTATAATCCACATTTAAAAGAGATATAGGCCTGTAATTTTTTGGTAGGGTAAGATCTTGATCCTCCTTTGGAATCAATGATATAAAAGCACTACGCCATGAAGGAGGAATCTCTAAACCCTGTAAAATACCATTAAAAAGATCATGTAATGGTTGGATCATCTCCTCTATTAGAACTTTGTAATAAACAGCTGTTAACCCATCCGTACCCGGTGCTTTCCCTAATTTAAATTGTTGAATTGCTGAGGTAATTTCCTCCTTAGTAATTAAACCATTAATTTCATATTTCTGATCCTCAGTCAGTTTAGGAAAACTTGCCTCAGCTAAATATTTATTTATATCTAGCATTTGTATATTAGTAGATTTATATAGGTTTTGATAATAATCCAAAAAAGATTTTTTAATCAATTCCTTCTGAGAAACTAATTTACCCTTATAGTTTATTTTCTCTATTATTCTTTGTCTCTGTTTCTTTCTTAATTGATAAGCCAACCATCTCCCCGGCTTATTGGCATTACAAAATGTATTTTGTTTCATAAATAATAAGTTGGTTGCAGCTTGATCTGCTATCAACATATTAAATTGTGACCTTAATAACTTTACAGATTCTTTAATATTCTCATCAGAAGGATTTAAAATCAAAGCCCTTTCTTTTAATTTAATTTCATCTTCAAGTTCTCTACGTTTCTGAATCTGATTTCGCTTATAAAAATTATTCATTTTTATCAAAACACCGCGCATAAATGCTTTACCTGCATCCCATACCATTGACATTGAAGTCCCCTTAGACATATTCAAAGCAAAATAGTCCTTTAAACACTCCTTTAGTTTTTGAACATTCTTTTCTTGTCTAAACAAATTTTCATTAACTCTCCAAGATCTTCTGTCCTCTTTCTCTTGAATCAGCTCCATCCAAACTGGACTATGATCCGTCAGTGATCTAGGAAAAATCTTTACATTCTTTACTTTATTATACAAGTCCGTGGTAATCAAGAAAAAGTCACTTCTTGAAAAAGATTGGTGTCTATCAGAAAAAAAAGTAAAGTCTCTCTCCTCTTGATTACGTTCCCGCCAATAATCCCTTAATTCCCAGTCTTCCTTCATGTCAAAAAAGGCTTTAGGTAGCCTTGCTTGTTTAAGAAAAGGAGAGGAACCTTTCTTATCCCTTAGTGTATCTAAGACACCATTCCAATCACCCATTAATACCACTGATCTATAATCAAGCAAAGTTATTTTTTGATGTAACTGTTTATAAAATTGTTCCTGTTGTTGATTTGGAGCGTAAAGTCCAACTATAAGTACTTTCTTACCATATATACCAAGTTCAATCATCACATATCTCCCATGGGGATCTGATTCTACCAGACAAGCTGGTAGGTTTTGTTTAACATATATAACAACTCCCCCTTTCTTCCCAGGAGCAGGAGATATAAAATGAGATCCCAAACGAGCATTAACTAAATATTTCTGGTCTTTAAGTAAAATATGAGTTTACTGTAGACAAATAACATCATTGGTATGTTGCTTCAAATAATAAAAGATTTTTTTCCGTTTCTGAGGAGAATTCAATCCATTAACATTCCAGGTCAAAAACTTTGCCATCTCCCTTGGCACGCAGCCTGGAGAAGACACCATCAAAATCTGACAGAGCTGCGTGTGTTGCATAACTCTTGGGTCTGGCTCCTCCCACCGGCGGTGAAGCACTTCCAGGAGAACTCTCTTTGGGCTCTTTTTTACGTTGCTCCTTCTCTTTACGCTTATAGGCTGCACGAGTCATCCTCTGCTCTTTAGCCTCCGTCTGGCGTTGCTTTGCCGCTTCTATCATCCCTGCGGAAACCAAATCTAATGCCTCAGATTGCTGCTCAGCTTCCTTACCACTCAAAGATTTCCGACCAGATGAAGTTGAGCCTGCACCCAGGACCGAAGTATAAAAATCTCTAGCTTTATCAACTGTGTTCAATCTGTCGCGTGTCCCAGCATGGCTCAAAACAATACCCATCGGAATTTCCCATCTAAATGGCATCGATCTAGCTTTAAGCTCATTGGTTAAAAAAGCAAAGTCTTTTCTACTTCTTAAAATTTTGGATGGGATTTCCTTTAGAATGATGACATCTTGGGCGGCACTCTGAAATCTTTTGTTGTAAAAGGCTTGTATAATCTCATTCCGCAGGGACTTCTTTGTAAAGTAAATCACCACATCTCTAGGCAAATTCTTCTGCTTAGCAATCCAGGAGTTGAGTCTATAAATTTTTTCCACTTCTCTCTGTAATTCTCCTTTATCAATATCCAAGGCCAGCGCCAGATCAGTAAGGACCACCTCCACCAAATCTTGATTGATATCTTCCTTGAGGCCTCTAATCCTCAGGGCATACTCCATCTGTCTATACTGAAACATCAAAATATCTTCTTGTGAGGAGTCCACCTTCCTTTCCACGTCTTGAATTTTATCATCCAAAGAGTCAACTTTGTCTTCCACTTCCTCAAGCCTTGCGTCGAGCTTAACCACCACAGTAGCCAAACCTGAAACAGCTGCCAATATATCTTGTCGTAGTTCATTATTATTTTCTTGCAATTTAGACTTGATCCCCGTTATCTCTTCTTTGAGATCAGATTTAATTTCTGATTTAATCTGTGAAACAAATTGATTCATTTCCTCTCTCATTTGAACTACAATCTCTCCCATTATGCCTCTAACCTCTTGTACTGAAAGTCCAAGTAGAGGAGGGGAGGGTGGTGGCTGAGCCGGTGGTACATGTTTAGATTGTTGTTGTAGCTGTGCAGTGGAAGTTATAGGAGAAGAAATAACCTTAGGTGCTGAGGAAGGCTGCTGCCTCTTTGAAGCCATTTTAAAAAGCACAATTGTCACTTCCCTTTCCCCTCCAGCCAAAAAGGGAGGAGGAAAGAAAAAAAAAATTTAAAAAAGAGACAAACTATAGTCATTAAAAGTCCAGAGTAAATCCAAAGAATAAGTAGTAAAAGAGCAAACAGTTCAAAAGAAAAAATTCTAAACCAAAAGCAAAAGCAGAAGCAAAAAACAGTCCTTAGAAAGGGAAAGTAAAACACAAGAGAAAGGAAAAAAAACTCCGACAGTTTCAAAACGCCATCTTAAATCCTTTCACTAGTATAACAAAAAAAAGGAGGAAAAATAGTAAAAATCAACAGATAAAAAAATAAACACCTAAAATATAACAAAAAATCCTTTAAACTGCTCCGTCCGTTTAAAAATTACTCACCAAAATGCTGTAAACACGGAGATAGAAGCGGCGGTTTCTTTTGCTTCCAAGGAAGCAAAAACAGCTGGGAGGCGGAGATCAGCAAGAGCTCCGAGGGAACACTCCTTTCACCCCCTCTAGAAATAAATCCAGAGGGGGTTCAGGGGTTATACCTCTACTCTTGCGTTCTCTATCCCTTCCCTTTGCCCGGGAAGGGATTTCCGAGCCGCGGGCCAGCTGATGCGCGCTGCGCTCCGCGGCTCTGACACTTCCCCAGCTGGACGGCTAAAAGCTAGCCGCCATCGCCGTCGCCTCCCACCGGAAGCTCCAATCTGGTGGATTCTTGAATATTTATGGGGAATTCAAGGAGCCAGAGCCAGTGATCCTGTCAGGGACTTTGTTGACCTAAAGAATGAGGAATTAAAATAGACTGCTCATTCCCCTAACTGTCCTCTCTGACACTTCTGGGAACTTCAGTGCAATCAAACAGGCAAGGAGGAGCTGTAACACAACCTCCCTGCATGAAGGGGAGGTGAAATCACTTGGCACACTGGGGGAACGGACCTCAGCGTCCCTTCCACTTGCAACCTTGCCTGTCCGCTTCCCTATTGATTCTGGGGAATCATCTTCATTATCTGCTGGTTTTGCCTTCTCTGCCCAGTTCCCCACTAACTCCGGTTTTATAGGATTTTTTATTTTAGAACACTGAAGATCCTGAAATTATTAATGGAATTTGATAATTAAAGTCCCCTCTATCTTTTATGTCAAGTTAGATATTTCCATCTCCTTATTTGCTTATTATGAACTTAGAATCATAAAAGATTTTCATTCAATTCACAATTTCAATATATTTTTATCAATACAAAGTAGGATATTCTCCCAAAAAATACTTGAAAGCTACTTGATTCTATGAAAGTATCTAGCACTAGGGGGAAATGCTGACATGTTAGCATCATTTGGTAGATCGTTTTACAAATGCAGCTTTTGTTTGTTTTTCAAAGAATGAAATTGTGAATTAATTAATCTTAAAAACAAGTGAAAACATGGTTGAATGATAAAGTTTCATAAAATACCAGTTCCTTCTTTTCCCTATAAACTGTGTTCATATCCTCAGAAGTAGATAATAACTGTAGGAGAAGAGTGGCAGAGCCAGGGGGCAGGGTCAAAAGATGGCTCAGCCTAGAATTCTTACATAGCCACAAATATACTAGTCCAACTCACTGTGAACGACCCTTATGTAGCTTCTAACAGGTACTAACTCCTGTGCAGAGGCATGAACAATAAATCTGCTTAATTGGGACTTTGGATGTACTCTTAGTCTTTCGCACCTGACACCAGTGTATCTTGGTTGTGTGAGGATTTACTCTTATCTGAACTTGATTAAAATGAATTATGGTCACAATTCAGCAAGTTTGAGGGGTGGTTTATATGAACCCTGCTTATGAACTGAATTGTTTCCCTGAAATTCTTTTTAAGGATATTCCTACAAGGCATTTAAACATAAGGAAATCAAGGTCTTTGTGAGTAATGCTTATTAGCAAGGTTTTCTTCCACAATAATGGTCATTGTTTCATCCATTTAGAGCAGACATGTCAAACTTGCGATGTCATGTGATGTCACGCAACGTATTAGGACAGGTTTGCCATTGCCGGCACTGGGGTGGGAGCGGCTTCCGCATGATGCGTCTGGCTGGCAGTTTGACACCCCTGATTTAGAGAAACTTACATGAAACATTCTTGATGTAATTCTTATTTGGGATGCCAGTTGCACAGAAACAGGTATAACTATGTGAAATAAATTTCTAAATTGGAAGCATCATGCACTCCTTTCTTGCCTCAATTATGGCAAATAATTTGTCTCTTATTTTTAAAACAATTCACTAAATTCATTGAGATAAGTAAGCATGTTTTGCAGTTTTTTCTTTTATCTCTATCAGATCAGTCTTCAAAGATGAATTTGAAGTTGGCAAAATCTTTCCAGTTCTTCTTTCACAATAGCATAGAAGTTTTATTTTGGTGGTTCCACCAGCATTTAACAACCAAATGGGAGACTTATATCACAGGAAGAAATAGTACATTCCAGACAATTAAACTTTATTAGACTGTTTGAAACATAAAGTATAACCGCTTTAAGTTTTCCATCTCCTTTCTCTGCTCCTCTTTGCTATTTACTTAATGTGGGAGAATTTCGCTTTTAGTATCGCAGCCGGCATTTTCTTTGCATGGGCTGCATATAGCCAAAGGAAGGTGTAATTAAATTTTTTGTAATACCTTGATTGAAAATCTGGAAAAAATGTTTTCACCTCTTTGGGCAGCAACAGATAACATAGATTGTGTGTAACCCAAGAGATATTTTAAATAGCTCATTGATTCTTGGTTTAATTAAAAAGAACGATTGCATTAGCTCACATATATTTCAAGATACAATTTTGAGTACTTTAAAACAGTGGTGGTGTTATTTTTAAAAAAAGACAGATCAACTTAATTTGTTCTTTTATACTTTTCTCTATGAATATAATTAAAAATTGTTCTGATTCAAATAAATTTTATTTGAGATTTCAGCATATCAGAGACTATGGATAGGATTGTGCTGTAAAAAATGTTAAAGCAAGATGTTTATTTTTTAGGGCAGATATATCTTGTGTGTTGAACATGGCATAGGTCAGGGGTAGGCAACCTTGGCTCTTTTATGACTCGTGGACTTCAACTCCTAGAATTGATGACTCCATTGCAAAAGCCGGAGCCCCTATCAAAAGTAATAGAGGTAGACACAATGAAAAGGATGCTTGTTTTCTACCAATGGGAAGGCAGAAGATAAAGGCTGAAGTTTTCAAATTGCTCAATCTTTTCATTCCAATTAGAACAGTCTGCATAGTTTAAAGTAACTACAAGATTTCACTGAGATGCATCATTCATCAAAACTTACTGCATAATGGGAAGCCATGTGTGGGTGCAAAATAAGTCTTGTTGTGAAGAACAGAACAAGATTAACTTCTCCCTGTTTTGCCCAGCAAGATTAAGTATTTATATTTGAATATAACTAATAATGAGTATTTGACATTCTTTCAACAGTGCTTGTTTTGATACTTCAGGTGATTTACTGCTAAGATGCAGTAAATGTTTCAGTGAGCTCACTATGTGGAAAGGGTGATTCAGCATTGGTTGAGCAGGTCTTTCATCAATTAAACCCCTGGAATGAATTTGTACAAGTTGGGCTTCTAGAGAGAGAGGGAAATTGGTCCCTTTCAGTTTCTGAAATAAAAATAAATGGACTGAGTGGCTTGAAGAATTAGTGTTGCTGGTTTGAGTCTGTCAACCACATGTTAGCAAGACAAATTCATCAGTAAAAAAGATAATTAAGTATCTTTATTGCATGCAAAATGTATTAAAGACATTTGAACTATTCCAGTCAAGCTTCCCAAATCAGAAATTAAAAAAATTACAAGTCTTCTTGGATAGGTATATTCTTTATACTTCCACTTTAAAAAAAAAATATTTTCAACTACTTTTGAGTTAATAAAGACAGAAAACAATGTAATCAAATGACTTCTTAGGATACATCATTTTCTATAAAAAGTTCATAAAGAAAGGAACATAGTATTGCTCAGGAGGTAGTCAGGAATGAAATATGTTCTAAATATGAAATTGTTCACATTAATTTTAATTTAATTTTAATAACATAATTTGTCTACTTTCTACTATTTATTTCTTATTCCAATCTTGATGGAATGAAGACATGTAACCATTGAATTAAACATAAATATAAAAACCCAATGAATTAAATAACAAGATTCCATGAAAGCATGGTTGAATAAGATGGTTTTCACTTGTGTGCAAATGGTAGGGGGCTTGGGGACAGCTGTACCTTCAGAAAGGGAGTATTCAAAAGAGGTAGGAGACGGAACATCAAAAACGCCTGTCATCTGGTCACATTTTATGAATTTCACAAGAATTGGGACCATCAGCAGATTCTCTTTAGATACCCAGAACAGTCATTTCTATCTTCCTCTTAGAAGTCAGTTCCTAAGATTGCAGTATGCAGTAGCATAGCAAAAATACAAATGAAAAATTAAATTTAAAAAAATGTATATTTGGACAGTTTCAAAAGTATTCTGTTTTAAAAAACCTAATTTTGCACAGTAACAGAAATGTTTAATGCCTGAGCAGGGGATTGGACTTGATGACCTCCAATGTCCCTTCCAACATCATCATCATCATCATCATCATCATCATCATCATTATTATTATGGATCATCGCACAGTCAGCCAGATGTTCAGACTGGATTTGGCATTTTGTCTACCTATCGAGTCCTTACCCAGGACCTGGGATAGGCAGATGATGATGATGATGATGATTATGGATCATCGCACAGTCAGCCAGATGTTCAGACTGGATTTAGCATTTTGTCTACCTATCGAGCCCTTACCCAGGACCTGGGATAGGCAGATGTGGATGTTTGATGGTATTACAGGTATCGTCGCAGGATGGAAGCAGTTCCTAGTAAGGCCGCCTTTTGCAATTGACTAATAGTGAATTTGTCAATGCCAATGGTGTTCAAGTGGTGCTCCAGTTGTTTTGGGATTGCACCCAAGGGACCTATTTATTATTATTATTATTATTATTATTATTATTATTATTATTATTATTATGGAGGATCATCGCACAGTCAGCCAGATGTTCAGACTGGATTTGGCATTTTGTCTACCTATCGAGTCCTTACCAAGGACCTGGGATAGGCAGATGTGGATGTTTGATGGTATTACTGATATCGTTGCAGGATAGAAGCAGTTCCTAGTAAGGCATTATTATTATTATTATTATTATTATTATTATTATTATTATTATTATTATTATTATTATTATTTAATGATTTTTAGAAAAAGAATCTATTTGTAAAAATACTGTATATGTATCTTGTATTTTCATTACTTTTAAGGCTTATATTTTTAAATATTTAAGAATTTATTCTCTAAGTAATCTTGCTTAGTCTATCTTTAAATGTAGGGGAATCTGAATTATGCACTTGTTCTTTAAGCAGTGATAAATGTTGTGATTCAATAAGCATTTAAGAGTTGGCCCAAAGTGTTATATAATATTAAAAGGCAAGATCTATCCTTCAACTGCAGCAGTGCTTTAAATTCCACCTAAAAAAATCCCAAGAGCCGTACAAGTTCCCAAGCATATGTATTATGTGCAAGGCTAGCAAATGGCCTGCTGGATTATAGCTTGCACATTGCAAATTTGAAGTGTTCTTTAAAGACAGTCCCACATAAGAATCTATTGCAATAGTCCAGGTGAATAAGTATCTGGGTTATGATGGCAATCTCTTCCCATTCCAGGTGAGCTGCAACTGGGCAAAGCCTTCTCCGCACTTTTAGCAGCAGTGCCTCTCTACTAAGAGGCAATAAATGACCAGAAAACGCTGTGGACAAACTGCAGCTCCATCTTGTGAAGTTTCAATTTAGCCTGCATATAGTTTTGAGTTCCTTTTCCTTATTTATCGTTAAAATTGTCTTATGCAGCAGTTACTAGGACCAAGGAGACCCAGATTCAGCTCTGTGCTCAGCAGTAGAAAGGGTTAGGGTTTGGGGACAATCACCACTTTCATCCTGTCCCCGCCCTCCAGGCCAGGGGATCTCAAATTTAAAAAAATTGCCTGAAGGAAGTATTACGTATCAGTACTGCACTGCCTTCAGCTGACGGCAACCTAGGAAATATATCCAACAATCAATAATCTATATGTTAGAAAGCCTTTTATATAATTAAGTCAGGTAAACTGGTTAGTGCGGTTGGCCATTTGTTGTAAAATAGCAAAGCAGTTTAAGAAAATACATTTGGCTGTGTAATACCTTTGCCTATCATCTCTCCTTCCATCCCACCTCTGCATCTCTATTGTGGACCTTCTTTCTCTCCCCCCCCCCTCCGCTTTGTTTTGCTTTTGCCTTTTATGTCCTCAACAAAGTTTGAAAGGTACATAGACCTAGGGTATTAGTGCCTTTGGTCTCTTTAAATACAAATAACATACATCCAGTAATAAGCTGTTGGCTGGCTTTTTTATTCCTGTTTTGTTGGGTTTTGTTTTGTTTTCTCTCTCTCTCTCTCTCTCTCTCTCTCTCTCTCTCTCTGCCCACCCCAATCTCACTCCTAATTTTTTTTCCTCCCTCCCTCCCAATCTCTTCTTTTGGTGCCTGCAAAGAAACATAAACACAGCACTCATTTCTGGCAGGTTTTTACTGTCAGAGTTTCTCCTATTATATTTATCTTACAATTTGCCAGGGGGTGAAGTTATTAAGTTTTAGCAGCAGCCATCGATCAAGTTCACAAGTTAACACGATAAAGGCTCTGTGCCGCTCCGATCCGGGAAAATGATGATCCTCACTCGGTAATTAACTAAATGAGAAAGTTAAATCTTACTTGAGAGCTGGGAGAGATGCAAGAGAGGTGTTTGTCAGTTTCTCAGTGGAAATTAGAAGCAGTGTTAAGGTGGGTTTCTCCCCCTCCCTGTTTTTTTTTTTCAGTTCCCTAAGCTGCTGCTCTGTCATATTTTGCATAAGCACTGGGAAAATGTCTTGTAATTAGTGCTGTCATGGAGGATTTTTTTTTGCTGAAGGATGTTGGAATAATTCATTAGATTATCAAGAAAGCCTTGTGTCCTGAAATGATTAGCACAGTGAAATTTAAACTATTAAGGATAACAAGTTTAGAGCTTGCTGCAGTGCAGAGGCACCCAGGGTATGTCTGTGCCTATTTCAATCATTTCTTATAATTAAACATTATGTCCTCTCTCCCCTGTACTCCACCCCCATTCCTTTCACTTGGGCCCAAACAAAAATTCTGTTGAGGCAGCTGTAGAAACATCAGCAAGTTTATTAGTGAGGAATCAAAGCTGTTATAAAAATCACCGAGAGGACAGTGGGAAACCTTTCTGCCCTGTTGCTAACCCGGGGTGGGGGAGAGAGAGAAAGAAGCCAAAGCTGTAGTGAGGTCTCAAAGCTGATGTTAGGACACTGCCTGCTTGCTAGTATTGGCAGGGCTTTTTTTTTTTTGTCATAGAACACCCATAACAGAGTTCTGGCACCTTTTTGGGATAGAACCTTGTAGGGTAGGCAAGGTGGGTTGTATGACGTGTGTGAGTTCTGGCACCTTTTTTTTTTTTTTACAAAAAAAGCACTGGGTATTGGTAATAATATTTGGCATTTATATAGGTTGTTGTTCCATATTGTTGTTCTTATGTGAGCCTTATAGAAAGATACATCACCTTAACATCCAGATCCCAGTCTTCTATTGCTCTTGGATATGTGTCTATAGTCGCTGCATTAGGTAAAAGGTAAAAAAAAAAAAAGCCATGGTGCCTTTATGTGTGCAGACCTAATTGAATACTATGCCAGTAGAACATTGAATAAGGCAGTCAAATAGTGTTTTATTTCATGTTTACATTTATATTGTGTCCATTCACTAGCTCTAGACATCTTCCAAAAATAGGACATTCAGTGCTAGAACACTTATCTCCCATCAGATCCTATGCTGATATCTCCAATTGAAAGATCAGGTGGTGGCTGTTATGAAAGACCTCCCTGCCTGAGTCTTGGAAGAACAGTTATCAGTTAGAATAGACGGTGCTGACCACTGAAGCCATATAGCTGGTGATATAAAGCAGCATCATAGAAGAGCAAAATTTATGAGCTCCCAATATATCCTCAGGCATGGGGTAGCAGGAGAGGGCTCTGTATCTGTTGTAAATGCCAAAAAAAGCCAACCAGTTCTCTCTCTCCCCCCCCCCCCAAGAATTTCCTTTGTCTCATCTGCTAGGCCTGAGCTCAAGGGTTTCTTAGTATGGTTGTTCCTCCTGGAAAACAGTTAACTGGGCAGGTGGTCACAATGCCACTAGCTGTTTTTGAACTTGGAGTTCACTTCCTCATCTGAAATCCAGATAGGGCATAAGGGGGAGTGTCCATTCCCCCAAAATAAGCTTTGAAATAAATAGCTGCAGGGTCTCCTTTTAACTGGGGTTACAAGGTCCAATTAGTTTTGGAGTATGTGGTATTTAGAGCAAAGCTGACTCTGGAGTAACAAAGAGTAAAGGTTGCAGGCTAGCTGCACCAAGTTACAGGAGGTTGTAGTTTGCATACCAAAACAGGCAATCTTCAACTTGTGAACAGACTGAGCAAACAAACCAATAAAGGGACGAAGAATAAGAACAGATGTAACACAATTCAAACTGAGCCAAACAGCCCTGAAAAGAAATAAACTATCCTTAATACATTTCCATGCGCTTTTCCCTGCCAGATTTAGCTTACTGATTCTAGTTCTCCCACTCCCAGGCATTTCCCATATTAGTCCTGAATCCCAAGCCTGATTAGGAAATGTACCCTAGAAGTCCTTGCTTATGTTAGAACTTCCAATAAAGGCAGCTTTATTTCTAACTCCCCTCTCACCCTAAACCTGTCCTCTACTTGCTTCTCAATGGAAGAAGACAGTGATTGTAATTACAGAATATTTAGTCACCATCTACATAGCAAATTTTCTTACTTAAAATTCACAAGTCTACAGTTCCCTAGATAAACATTCCTTCTTTTTGGAACCTTCCCTGTCCATTTCTCCATTGACTTTCTTGAGAAGCCAGCAGAGAAGATTGCAAATGGAAATCAGATGAACTCAGGGACTTGGCAGCTGGTCATAAATGCAAATAAGTTGCCAAGTGCCTGAAAAGCCATCTTGTGACTTGGGGTGGGGGATATTTTGCAATGGCTGGAAGCGCCTTGCAGACTGTAAAGCACCCATTCCAAGGCCCTTGGGATTGTGAGTGGTCCGTAAATCATAAGTCGTAAGTCAAGGATTACCTGTACAAATTTTCTTAGCTGGACTTCCCCACTTGCAGATAATTACTATTAGGGCAATAATATTCTATTAAACCCATCCTATTGCACTTTACCATAGAACCGGACAAATACTGAGAAGTTTTGACTTTGGTATCCTTGGAATACAAAATGTGATTAATTAAGTAATCTTTTTAAACACAAGGAAATAAATTTTCTAAAATAATTTCAATAATGGAAGTTTATGTATAATAACAGAACAATTGGCTTCTCAGGCTCAGAAGAATTGAATATTGGCATGTCCTTGTGGTTCAACAACAGAGCATAAAACCCTTACACATTTCCAGAAAATATGTTAAAAATGCTTCTCATTTCAATTATTAGGGTCAGCTTAACAGTCCAAGCAAAGCAATGGTTAGCAGAAGTTCCCTGCTGTGAAAAAATTCCCCACCTTCCCTCAATTAATTTAACTATGAGCCTTTTGTTGTTGTTGCATATAGTTAGGATTTTATTTGATTTTATTTGCTATTTTCTCAATGTTAAATTCATAGCCTGATATGTGGCCTGTTCCCTTGTTACTACAGTTTTGTTCTGTTTTATTTTTTTGCTTATCCAGTAAGAATGGTTCATCTCCTTAACAATTTGTTTCTCAGTATGTAGTATAGGTTTATTTAAATAAGTTGCCTATGGATAACTTGCATTAAAGCAATTCCCATTACATCTCCCATACATCCTGTTAACCATAAGAGGGAAACATTTGGCCTTAACCCTCTTTGCTGAGCACTGGCTAATAGCCATTGTTACAAACATTGTCCCCAATTGGTCGATTCTTTTAAACTCATGCAATGTTTATGCATATCCAGCAAAGCTTTAATTCATATCTTTCACTAAGCAAATGCCATTTGAATGTTTTTTTGAATTAGTCAATTAAAATATGGACTATGGATTTTGTGGCAAGACAACCATTGTATCTGGGATGGAGGTCGAGGAATGTACCGTATATTTGATACTTTAGTTTAAGAGGCAGGGACAGGAAATCATTTTGAAATTTACCACTAGAAAAGCTAATTATCCTTTGGTCATAGTATGTGAATATCCAATGTTTATTCTATTAAATATGTCCCTTTCTAAATTATTAGTTGATTAGGTTTATTCTTTTTATCTTAGCTTCAGTTCCATTGCACATATAACACATTAACTACCAGTTCTTGCTGTAGAAAGCTCAGCAGAAATTTCTTGTATCCTCCTTGAGATCAATATAATGTCCTTGTATCCAAGACTATTTATTTACAGATGGCACCAATGAGATACTTCAGTGATACAATGCTTTATTTTATGAAAACTAGTAGAACATGGCACTATGCTGCTCATAGTCCTGGTAGTCTACTTCGCAATAAAATTGGAAGCATAAATGGAACATGTAATTGATCTAGGTTTAAAACTTTTGAGCTAGGCAACTATAATACATATAAATGCCAAGATACTGAGGTATTAAATGCATGATGGCAGCAAGCTAACATGTTAAACATGTTAATGTTAACATGTTATGCTTATGCACTAAAGACAAATTCCTTGTGTGTCCAATCACACTTGGCCAATAAAGAATTTTATTCTGTTCTATTCTATTCACATTAAAACAGGATTTGCTAAGTAGTTGCATAGATAGAACATATTGAAGCACCCACCCTACTATGTTTTATTCTTGAACTGCTATCCTTGATTTTGCAGCTTAGATGGGAGAAAGATATTAATGAAATTAGTCAGGATGTAGAAAAAAAGCACTATTCAGCAGCTCTACAACCATTTCTGTCCTCTGTTGTGACATCCCCCCCCCCCGACCCCCTTCACTTAATTGCATTTGTTCTTATAGGCCCTCATAGTTGGATAGGTCTGTCTGAAAATTAAACTATTCTTTCATCTCACAATTTGTTTTTCATGTTAATTGGAGCATTAGTATACACCTAAAATATACTGCTTAGGTATTGGTGTACACCTAATACTTCAGTACAGTAGTTACTTTTTCCTACCAATATATATTGCAGAATTTTTCAAGATAATCAAAAACAAACGGCACAACTTATCGTTAATGGAGGTTTGTCAGAGGTTTTTACAATAGAGAAAGGTACTAGACAGGGCTGCCCATTATCACCGTTGCTGTTTGTTTTAACACTGGAAATACTGTTGATCAAAATTCGAGAGTCGCAGGAAATTAAAGGAATAGAAGTTAATAAAAAAGAGTATAAGTTAAGAGCTTTTGCGGATGACTTGGTTATCACTTTGTCGCAACCTACTTATCTGTAGTAAAATTATTACAGCTGATTCATAATTATGGTTTGGTTTCGGGTTTTAAGATTAATGTTAATAAGACAAAAATTTTACCTAAAAATATGACTAGTCGGGAGAAGCAGACTTTGGTTAACTTGACGGGTTTTGAAATTGTTAATAAGGTAAAATATTTGGGGGTGATGCTATCTGTTTCTAATGCAAAATTATTTAAAAATAATTATGAAAGGTTGTGGGTTAGGGTACAGAGAGACTTGAAGAATTGGGAAAAGTTGCAATTATCCCTCATGGGAAGAATTGCAGTGATAAAAATGAATATTCTACCCAAGTTTCTCTTTTTGTTCCAAATGATACCGATTTTGAAGAATGAGATCAATTTAACTGAGTGGCAGAAAGGCCTTAATAAATTTATTTGGGCAGGGAAAAAGCCAAGGGTTAAATTTAAAATTATGCAAGATTTCCGTGAGAGGGGAGGACTCAAGGTGCCGAATTTGAAATTATATTATGATGCGGTGGTTTTAACATTAGTTAGTGACTGGGTAAATTTGACAAATTCTGATATACTTCACTTAGAGGGATGGAATTTACTTTTTGGCTGGCATGCCTATTTAATATTTAATAAAAAAATGGATTGGGCTTTTAAATCTCATATCTTAAGAATTTCTTTACTTAGGGTTTGGAGAAAATATTACAAAAGTGATTTTAAAGTACCATTATGGGCCGTACCTTGGCATGCAATAGAAGGAATAAAAAGAGGGGTTAAAATGGATATGGTGTCCTATAGACAGTTACTTAAATGGGATGGACAAAACTGGCAGTTAAAATTACGGGAAGAGTTAGCACAAGAAAATATTATTTATTCTTGGTTCCAATATAGGCAATTATTAGATAGATGGAAGATGGACTGTAAGGTGGGTTTTCACAGAGAAGATGAAAATCTTATTAAGCAAGTGAAGGATCAAAGACAAACCCACATTAAGAGGATCTATGGGGTTTTAGTTGAATTGGATTCAGAAACGGAACTAATTAAAGATTGTATGATTAGATGGGCGCAGAATTTTGGTGAGCCAGTTCCATTGGACACCTGGGAAATTATTTGGGTGAGAAATGTCAAATTTACACAAGCACAGAACTTAAGGGAGAATTTTTATAAAATGTTTTATAGATGGCACCTTGATCCACAAAAAATGTCTTTTATGTACCCTGACTTACAACCTAAATGTTGGAGATGTGGTTGTATGGACGCTACTTATTATCATATTTGGTGGTCGTGCAGAGAGATAAAAGCATTCTGGATTAAGATATGGTGGAATATCCAGAGAATTTTTAAAAGGAGGGTAAAATTTACTCCACAATTATTTTTGTTAGGTATAGTTACTGATTGTGACACAAAGGAGGTTATATTGATGTTAAACTTGATAACAGCTGCGAGGCTGTTAGTAGGACAATATTGGAAGAAGGAATCTTTGCCTACATTGCAGGAATGGTTTCTTAAAGTGTCTCATTTGGCGGAAATGGCAAAGATTTCGGCTTTCTTAAAGGGACAAACGCAAGAGAAATTTCTTGCTGTTTGGGATAAATGGATAAAATTCATACAATTTAAATTTGATATAAAAAAATATTATATAGTTTTTTTCATAATTTTTAACTTTATATATATATATATATTTTCTATTTTATATTTTTTTTTATAATTTTTTTTAACTTTTTCTTTAATTAAGCCTATATTCTGCTCTGGGAGGTCCTGGGGGGGGAAGGGGGGGTTGGGTAGGGGTGGGGGAAGGGGGGGTTTGTTGGGTAATGTTTGTTTTTTATTTGTATATGTTGTTTTTTGTTTTTGTATTATTTCTTATTTTTTGTAAAATTTATAAAACTCTTTAATAAAAAAAAAAAAGATAATCATCACTGATAACTTCACATTACTTCTCAAGTAACCAGACAGTTCTTTTGCTGACAGTTACTAATTTATTGTCAACTTTACAAATGAGCATGGTTGCAGCCATTTTCCTTCTCATTTGAGGTTGCCACATAGAACGGAGGGAGGGGGATTGCCCAGATGCTTCAAAATAATCTTTTGTCAAAGTAATCTTTTGTCCTGTGGGAACCAAGGTCATCAGCTGCTTCCGAGACTAGAGACTGGGCGTTTCATAAAAAGCCCACCAAATAATTATATTGGGAAACGTAGTTGCTTACATAGCTTCTGTGGGTGGGACATGTAACTTTGTTTTGGGAAATTGTTGCTTGTGTATCCAGACTTGGTTTACTTTTGACGTGCCGACACATTGTAACTAATAAACATGTTCTTTGAGGAATTTGCAAGCCTTGGAGTTCTGCTTTATTCGTCTCTGTCTGTCGGAATCATGACATTTGTTTTCTTTCCTGCTTCAAGAAGAAAACTATTTTTGGAAAGAAAGCTGTTTTCTTCCACAACTACGTATGATACTAATTCCATGTTTTGTGTGCCATGTGATGTAATGGTTTTATAAATTTTACAGAAAATAAAAGACAATACAAAAACAAAAAACAACATATACAAATAAAAAACAAACATTACCCAACAAAACCCCCCTTCCCCCACCCCTACCCAACCCCCCCTTCCCCCCCCCAGGGCCTCCCAGAGCAGAATATAGGCTTAATTAAAAAAAAGTTTAAAAAATTTATATTTATAAAAAAAAGAATATAAAATAATATATATATATATATAAAGTTAAAAATTATGAAAAAACTATATAGTATTTTTTTATATCAAATTTAAATTGTATGAATTTTATCCATTTATCCCAAACAGCAAGAAATTTCTCTTGCGTTTGTCCCTTTAAGAAAGCCGAAATCTTTGATGTGATGTAATGGTTAAGACACAAGCCAGAAATTCGAAAGCCATAAATCCTACTCTACTTAATAACAAAGCCAGTCATTTACTTTGAGCCCTATGAAAGAGACAATGGCAAACCACTTCCAAAAATCTTGCCAAGAAAACAACAGGGATTTGTCCAGGCAGTCTCCAGGAGTTAACACTAATTTGAAAGTACAAACAATGTTTTTATGGGTAGGGGAATTTGTGTTTTACAGCTACTTTGGAGATTGAAGAATAGGCACTGGTGCTAGTACACATATGGGTAGGAATAATTAAAAGTTGTGAAAAGTTATATTTTAGGAATTCCATCTTCCATGAAGCACAGAGAGCTGAAATGACTTGCCCAAAGCCAGAAATTGAACAGTCTGTAACCAACTGAGATATTTCCTCTCTTTGAATCACACTGGCTTTCTCTGCATAATTTGTCTAGAATTTGGATGATAGAATTCGTATCTCTTTTGAAATCTCTATATTCAGACCAGAATAGTAATGTATATAGCAAGTAAATTGTGAGTTTTATTTGACATCAAATAATGCACAAAGAGCAAGATAAGTATTGAAATGGAAAACACGCCCTAATTTTTATCTTGAAGATATCCTTGCGCATATGATTCACTTCATGATTTTTAGTGGCAAACTCATGCTGACTATTTAGCTTGTTCACAAGTTCAGAGAAACCATCCATTAGAGGTAATTATCCTAGCAGATTGCAGCCATTGAAAACAAGCCATAATACATTTTTAGTCTAGAGGTGACACAAGATTCTTGTTGTTTTTGCTGTTACAGAGTAATTCAGCTACCCTTTAGAATCCTCTTCTGAATACTTATTATAGGATGCAACAGAAAGCAGATGTTAACAGGATTATTGTATAGGTGATGGGCATTTGATGGTATAGAATCAGTGTCATAATGGGCTACAAATGAAAACAAACAATTCAAAAGTGGACTTTGCTCTATAAAGATTGTAAGTATTGCATTTAGGTGGGGTTCCAAGTCTCCCAAATAAAAAAATTCAGTTTAGCTCAGTTTCATCTTATTCAGTCATATACTTGACTGGAACTAAAGCTATTCTCATAATGAACATTGAAACAGCCCAAGTGGAGAACAGGTTCCTTAAGGCTCTTGCATAACTGCAGCATTCTTCTACCCATCATCTCTCAAGGCTCAAATAAATAATGCCACATGGGAAAGAAAAATAACAGTTGATCATATAGACTACCATTTCCCTTGTTTCATAATGACCCAATGAATGACACCATATAATGGAGGGGGGAGGTTATTGTTGGAAAAGCCTGCTTGGAGAAACCAGGATGTCTGTGAAAGAAATATGGTCAAATAAATGGGGAAATAGATTTGCCAGTTACAGCCATTTCAAGGAGCCGGGCGCAGAGGCAGGAGATTATATGAGCTGGCTTCCAGATCTCCTTTTACTCCAACTCTGACTGCCAACGAAAGCTTATTGACTCTTTTTAACCACAGGCTTGTTTACATTAAACAGTTTGGTTTATTATATCTTGGTGTTCGTTTTTCTTACTAACTTGGTGTTTATATATATATATATATATATATATATATATATATATATATATATATATATATATCTGAGGTTTTCGCGGGTATTTGTATGTAGGTCTTTGGTTGTTCGGGTTTTCTCCCGCGTAAAATTGGAAGTGTCTTGGCGACGTTTCGACGAAGTCCCATTCGTCATCTTCAGGCTGGTGTTTTCAGCTTCGTGCTTTGAGCAGCAATGTGTGGTCTTAGCTGTTTCTTCCTTTTAACTGCCAGTGGGGGTATGAACTGATTGGGTGGGAGCTTGGCTGTGTTCTGATTGGGTGGAGGTGTGTTCTGAATGGTTAGGGGCTTGGCTGTGCTCTGATTGGCTGGGGGAGTGTTCTGTTTGGTTGTGCTCAGGTTAGTCTGAGTTGCAGAGGGGTTTGAGATTTTGGGCTGCCTTGCTATTTTTTGGCTTCGCGTTCGTGGTCGTGCTTCCTCTTCATGGAGGGTGTCAGTTTGCTTCATGTATGGATTGGAGGGGTTTAAAGTGGCTAATGATGCAGCTGTGGTCTGGCTTCTGGTTTGTGGTCGTGCCTCGTCATCGGTGTGGCTTTGGGTTTGTTTTTTGCGTGGATGTGTGGTGGTGACCTCCTGTGTGGTTTTTGTGAGTGTGGGTCTGGTATCATTTTTTGTGTTAGGGAGTCGTTTGTCAATAAGGGCGGGTTTCCAAATGGCTGGTAGGCGGGAGGTATCATCTCGCTTGTTCATGCTGTGTGGGCGTTTTTCTATCTCGATGGCTTCTCTGATTATTCTGTTATTAAAATGTTCACTTTTGGCAATGGTTCTGGTATTTTTAAAGTCAATTTCATGTCCTGTGGCTTTAAGGTGTTGGACCAGGGAAGATGTTGGTTCCTCTTTTTTGACTGAGTTCTTATGTTCTTCAATGCGTGCACTTATTCTTCTGTTGGTTTGTTCGATGTATGTGGTGGGCTGTAGGCTGTTGAGGTGTGTGAGGAAGTTGTCCAGTTTTTCTTTCCCATGTGGACAACTGGACAACTTCCTCACACACCTCAGCAGCCTACACCCCAAAATACAGTTCACCATGGAAACAGAAGCTAACAACCAACTTCCCTTCCTGGATGTCTTAGTCTACAAGAAATCCAATGGCTCCCTAGGACACACCATCTACCAGAAGAACACACACACAAACCGCTATCTGCACGCTCTCTCACACCACCACCCAGCACAGATCAACTCTGTAGCCAAGACACTCATCTCCAGAACAAAACGCTTAGCTGACGAACAACACCTAAAAACCGAACTACACACTCTCACCAATGTACTAACATCCAATGGATTCCAAAGAAATAAGATTACAAACCTAATCCAAAAAGAAACCCCCACTAAAATCCAAGACAAAGAACAAAAAAACGGCAAAGCCCTCCTCCCATACATAAAAGGCACCACAGACAGAATCAGTAAGATCCTCCATAAACACAACATCAAAACAGCATTCTGCACAAACAGAAAAATATCCACCATCCTTAGAAACCCAAAAGATAAAATTGAATTAGAAAATCAAGGAGTATACGAAATCCCATGCACCACTTGTCCCTCCACATACATCGGACAAACCAACAGAAGAATAAGTACACGCATTGAAGAACATAATAACTCAGTCAAAAAAGAGGAACCAACATCTTCCCTGGTCCAACACCTTAAAGCCACAGGACATGAAATTGACTTTAAAAATACCATAACCATTGCCAAAAGTGAACATTTTAATAACAGAATAATCAGAGAAGCCATCGAGATAGAAAAACGCCCACACAGCATTAACAAGCGAGATGATACCTCCCGCCTACCAGCCATTTGGAAACCCGCCCTTTTTGACAAACGACTCCCTAACACAAAAAATGATACCAGACCCACACTCACAAAAACCACACAGGAGGTCACCACCACACATCCACACAAAAAACAAACCCAAAGCCACACCGATGACGAGGCACAACCACAAACCAGAAGCCAGATCACAGCTGCATCATTAGCCACTTTAAACCCCTCCAATCCATACATGAAGCAAACTGACACCCCCCATGAAGAGGAGGCACGACCACGAACGCGAAGCCAAAAAATAGCAAGGCAGCCCAAAATCTTAAACCCCTCTGCAACTCAGACTAACCTGAGCACAACCAAACAGAACACTCCCCCAGCCAATCAGAGCACAGCCAAGCCCCTAACCATTCAGAACACACCTCCACCCAATCAGAACACAGCCAAGCTCCCACCCAATCAGTTCATACCCCACTGGCAGTTAAAAGGAAGAAACAGCTAAGACCACACATTGCTGCTCGAAGCACGAAGCTGAAAACACCAGCCTGAAGATGACGAATGGGACTTCGTCGAAACGTCGACAAGACACTTCCAATTTTACGCGGGAGAAAACCCGAACAACCAAAGACCTACATATATATATATATATATATGCACACACATACACGTATAATATTTTATGTATTTTCTATGAATTTATCAAAAGTTCACTGTTTCTCTTAAAGCATCTATCATAAAATTGAATTGTTAAAAGTATGTGAATATATTTGTACATTGAATTATACAGTAAGAAACTGGTAGCCATTTCAATTGTATATTAAGGTGATTACACTGTTAGACTCTGGTAGCAATTTAAACTGCATATTAAGGCCTAGATGAATTTGCTTTCCTATCACCTGAGTAGTCACGTTGAATATTGTTTTTTTAAGAATTCCAGATTATTGCTGCTTTAAAATAATTTTTTGTGTGTGTTCATTTCTTCCATAGACAAAACTTGCCAATGGTACTTCAAGCATGATTGTACCAAAACAAAGAAAGTTGTCTGCAAGCTATGAAAAAGAAAAGGAGCTCTGTATCAAGTATTTTGAGCAGTGGTCAGAGTCTGACCAGGTAGAATTTGTGGAACATCTTATCTCTCAGATGTGTCATTATCAACATGGGCACATAAATTCATACTTGAAACCTATGTTGCAGAGGGACTTCATCACAGCATTACCAGGTATTTTACTTGGAGCACACAAAGAGATGTACTCGTTTTTATTTAGAAGTGCATTTTCTGCCAGAAGTTTAAATTTTGGGGGCTTATTTTGATTAAGTCTGGTCTAGTGGTTTAGGCACCAGGCTAGAAACCAGGAGACAGTGAGTTCTAGTTCTGCGCCAGGCATGAAAGCAGCCAGCTGAATGACTTTGAGCCAGTCACTCTCTCTTAGCTCACCTCACCTCACCTCACAGATTGTGTTTATGGGGAATATAGAAAGAAGGAGTATTAGGTATGTTTACCGCTTTGAGGTATTTATAATAATAATTAAGACAGGATAACAATAATTAAAAGTCACATTCTAAAAATTAATTTGACTGTTTCCTACTTAAAAGAGACATAGAGGTATTTTGGTTGGCATCTTAGCAAATTCAGCATTTAGCCAACCTTGTTTGAGCTCAAAAGCTAAGCAGCACTGATCTGAGTTAGTTCTTAGCTGAGGTCACTGATTTCAAACCCATTGACTATATTGCATTGAAAGTAAAACAATATCCTGAAAAAAGGCAGTGACAAATAATTTGTATAAGACCATCAAACAAAAAAACCCTGCATGAATGTAGCGCCCAAGAGTCGAACACAATTTGAGTACATTTATTTTGCTTGATCTTTTAAAACTGGGGTTCTAATTACTCATGCCTAAACCTGGTATTAAATTAAGATTAATCCAGTTTTAATAATTAGTATTGGAAATAGTAAAATGTAAAACTGAGGGGAGGAAATCTGAAGTATTATTTATGAAAATAATGTGATTCTATATAGAGTAACAATACTGCAAAATTATTCTTTAGATCTCATTTGGATCTAAAGTTAATGTTTAATTAAAAGGGATGGGGAGAGGAGTGGAGGAAGGAAAGGAAAGGGAAGGAAGGAAGGAAGGAAGGAAGGAAGGAAGGAAGGAAGGAAGGAAGGAAGGAAGGAAATATGACTTCCAGAGTACTTTTCAACACATATTACAAGCCTATCAACTTTCCTCTCTCTTAACTGTTCCAGAAATTTCTTCAACCCCTTATTTATTTCTCTTCTTAAATCCCTAAATCGTCATTTCATTTTTTTCTTCTTCTTTTTCTTCAAAAAGTCAATAAAAGATTTCTGGATTTAAAAATTAGTTGATCTTAAATTAAAAGCTTTAGAATATGAAGCAATAGATTGCTGTTAATATCTAATAACTTCTTTGCAAGATTTGTTGTATTGTTTAAGTATAATTTCTCAGCTTAATTTTCTTTTATTTTTCTTTTCAACTATTTTAACGCCCAGTTTCACAAAAGCTAATGAATTCCTATTTTGTTCCTTTAATATTTTTTCAAAATATGGTGGTAAAAGCAGAAGCTTGGAGGGTTTTAGCAAAGGATTCATGGATAGCACATTGTTGTTGTTTTTTCCCCATATATTTTATTGATTTTTTAAAACATAAATCACTTAATAGTTGGTAAACAGTGTGTTTGCTGGGTTTACATTTGTAAAGAAAAATGATTAACAATTGGTTTCGATAATTCATAATCCACATAGTACATTTAGTTGATTTCCCCCTTTGCCCAAAATGTCTTCTTTGCAAACCTTGAAATAATACAGTTATTATTTTGATAAATAACAGTTACATATATGATTTTTTCCCAATATTTCTAGAAATAATGATCACATCAATATAATATTTCTTTTCTATCTAGTCATTCTGATTGCCTCATCTTATATCCTATTACCATCCTTATTCAGATTTGTTTCTCCCATAAAGTTCAAAGTATTCTTGCTGGTTAAGATTTTCTCAACAGATAATTACATTTAAAAACCTAAATCCATTTTTCCCATATAAACCATCTCATCACTTTTACATTTCTTAAAAAAATAGGTAAAAACAGTAAAGAAAAGGGAAAAAAGAGCAACAATAAAGAAACATAAAAATAAAATACTACTTAAAATATATATTCCTCCTAAGCTAATATATATTCATTCCCAAAATTTCTTATTCTTTTTAACCATCATTAAAAAATATATTTAATCTTTAAATATTCCATTTAATGTGTCTAGTCATCTAATTTTTTAACTCTTATTCAAATAATTTTTTTCTTTTTTATACATTATAATTTCCTTAAATTTATTTAATTATCTAAAACATTTCCTTCGTCTAGGCCATTTCAGCAGTATTATATTACTTATAGCAAGAAATAAAATAAAAAGGGGGGAAAGCATACAGTATTATTTAAGGAATTCATCTCTCTTGAAATAACATATGTATTCAGAATCTTTTCTATTTCTTTAACCATATTCAAACAAATGTTTCTTTTTTAAATATTTTCTCTGGTAGATCCCCTTATCTATTTTCTTAATTTTCACTTTGATCTTTTTCCTTTGACCAGTATCTTTCTTGATCAATGTATTTTGCTGAATCAAAAAGTTTTCCCATATATTCATGACTGTTGCTGTAGGTATAAGAAGAAGATTGAATAAAGTGTCTTTATGTGAGGCTTTTGCCTTTCCATGTTTCTTGAAAATCTTTTTCTCCTTCTTTGCTTCTCTTATCACTTCCTTTCTCTCTGATGTTTTCAACATCTCTACATTCCATTTTATCCAATCTGTTTTTTTGTCCTCAGATTTATTTTATAGTCTTAAGGGTTAAGTTGTTTTTTCCATTTCTTGTAAATTTTTTCCCACTAGGATAAAATCATGTTTTCTTGCTTTGTTAAGTTCCATCTTTGAGTCTCTATTTTCAATTTTATGTCCACTTATTTGTTTTGTCTGCTTCTTTTCTGTTGTTGTTTCCTGGAAGTTTTTTTTTGTAAAGTTAACTTAGAGATAGATTGATTTGTATATTCAAAGTTATTTTGGATTTCTTTGTAATTTGAACTCAGTGTTATTTGAATTGTTGTTGTTTTTTGTCACAGCTGTTCTTTATTATTGAAGCTTTGAAGGTTACAAACACAGATTAGCTTTTCCCAGGTTTTGGCAAGTTCTCTGTGGAAATCATAGGTGTCATAATCTTCATTCACCACTAGGTGTCAGCATCTGTTTAGTTTTCAGTATGAACAATGGTCTTTAAAATGAGAGTCTTAACCATTCAACAATCTTAAACTTATCCAAAGTTAAATTTTGGCTTTCAAGTTTATAAATTTATTTCACTACCATATATTTTGATCTTCTATAGAAATTTTATACTTCCATTAGTATAAGGATGGGGCAGAAGTCCCCCTCCTTCACTTTCGGAGGTATTTTGCTTCTTGGTATCTTTTCCAGCAAATTAAGTGTAGGATAGGAAAGGGAAAATCAGATTCCTCACCCAGTTTCAAGCATGCTGTTTACTGTAGTGCTGGTTAGTTCTTTTGGACTCCAGTTGCAAGTAGCTTGGGCTGATCAATGAAATACAGCCTTTCTCCTGTCGGGTTAGAAGGCTTTCCCCAAGATGAACAGAATGATCACTGTCATTCCAGAGTTGCCAGGGCACCCTTCTTTCTTCGCCGCCTCTTTGGGGCGGTTTGGACCCATTAGGGTCTGCAGGCAGGACGAAAGTTAGTCGCGGGGATGCGGCGGTCTGCAAGCCCGCGACCAGTCGCTACCACGCAGGACCAGAAGTCCGGACAGCACATTGTTACTTTCTTAACTCCTCGTATTACCCAAATGACATTCCTCTCTAGCAGGATTTTTTATATATAAAATTTCAGAAAAATGTTGTTGTTTCGGATCTTCTTATCATAACATTTATGCTTCACTGGACTTTTTCTTTGATGCTCCTGTGACAATAGTTCTATTGTCTTTCAGTTAACCTATTGGCACATTCTTTTATATACATAAATACATACAAATATAATAAACAATGTTAATCTCTGTTAACTGAAGCAAAAGTAATCCTTACTGTCTACAGATTAACACTTTCCTTCACATGATACTATTTAGCAGAAAGCAGTTGTCATGCTGTGAACCTTGTTGTCTTCATACTTCAGTGTAACTGTTTTAGATGCCCTTTTACTTGAAGGAATTATCTTTTAAATGTTACTTTTCTCTTCCCCAGTTTGCTCTTAATGAATTTGCTGGAGGAGACATGGCAGAAAGAAATAAAAATTACTCAGATGCTTGAGAAGGTCATTATTGAGGGGTTGGTTTTTTTTTTTTTTTTTTTTTTTTTGCTTGTCTGTCCTGAACAGGAAACATTTGGTACATAATATCCTGCTTAATCCTGTTAAGAATCATCTGATTCTTAGAAGCCTTTTATGTATCTATCTACTTAAGTATAGGCATATGATCTTGAGTATCCCAAAATATTTTTGTTGTTTACATGCTCCACCATTGCTACTAATCAATGAGTCTCAGTTTTTAGATCAGTTGTAACAAAAGTGGAAATGAAGCATTTGATCTCATTTGGAATGTTCAGTAGATGCTTTTAGAAACTATGAATTGACCCAAGTCTCATAGATGACTTCCTTGAAATTATTGACAATAGTATACCCTAATTTAAGATAACGCTATGTGTTCTTTTAATTCTATAAAATATATAGTCAGCTTGTATTTAGGCCTTGTGTGATGGAATGTAGTAAGGAAGTGGATTCCCAGAAGGGATGGCTGCATAGGAGTAAGAGGCAACTCAGTCCAGATATTATATATAGGGAAAACATGGTGAAGACAGCCCCTTGCTGATCGTTTACAGGGTATATTGTATCTATAGATAGTAGAGTTCTCAATCTGTAAAGATTTTATGTATATGGGGTGATTCTTCCAAACATGATTAGATTAATTGTAATTTAATGATTAATTATAGTCTGCTTACATTTTCTTTGGTAGACCATCAGCAATATGTGAAATTCTCATATTCTAATTTCTCCAGAATTGCAGAACATCACAATTGTCTATGTTCAATTGCCTGCGTTTTCTTTTAAAACTAAATAAATGACAGACAGACAAACAGATACTTGTTACAGTCACATAACCGTTCTTACCAGGTACTGCTTCTTGGGGGGTTTCATATTAGGAACATATATTCTTCATTGCATCAAAAATCTTTAATTTTAGCACAAAGTAGCATTTGAACTGTTGGAATAAAAAAAAATTGTAGTAGCAAAATGAGAAATGGTCCTAATATACCAAGATTTTGTAGAATGCATCAAGTGAGAAAAGTCTTCCGTAGAACATCTCTCTAGTGCTAAAAACCAATAGAAATAGATTGGGAACGACTTTCTGAATTCTTTATCATCTTAAATGCTTTGCTGTTTCTTACCCAAAGGAAGCTACTCATTCTTGAACTTAACATGAGACTATTTTCTATCCAGACATTCCAGTTCTTAATACAACAAATGGAATGAGCAATGATGAAGATGAAAATGTGTTTGTAACATATGATCTCCTAGTGAGTTCCCCAGTGACCACTAAATGCCTTTACTTTTTTTCCAGCTCGAGGCCTGGATCACATTGCTGAGAATATTCTGTCATATTTGGATGCCAAATCTTTGTGTTCTGTTGAACTAGTATGCAAGGAATGGTACCGGGTGACATCTGATGGTATGCTGTGGAAGAAACTGATTGAGAGGATGGTCCGTACAGACTCATTGTGGAAGGGTTTGGCGGAGCGAAGAGGATGGTGAGAGTATCAATCATACATCTGCTCAGTAGGGGAAATAGATGCCAGTGATAGTTTGATCATTTTACCTAAAAATTGGACAATACCCTTTAATTTTTGTATTTCTTATTTTCTTTGTTACTATTTTCTGAGAATATATGTTTTCTCTTGATTCTAGAAATCATTCCAGAAGCCGCTGGCAGCAGGCACATCATCTTTATTAGGAGGCAGGGTGCAACTATTTAGTTGCTCACTTAAGGCAGTAGGTTTTCTTAAGACTATTGACATCAATATTTTTCAGGCCCCTATTTCTTTCTTATCTTTCTCCCTCACTCCCACCCAAAAATTATCCTTAATATAGTCACCAAATAAAGGCAAGCTGGGATTAATGTAGAACTCGGGTAAAACAAAAGCACTTCTTCAAAAGCAACAGAGATTGCCACCATGCTGCCTCATAAGAGGAGACAAACTCTGCACCAAGTGGAAGATCAAACAAATTCCTGACAAACCTAGCAGACAACTTTGTCTCCCAAAAAGTAGAGACGGGAACTAGGGGATTAGCCATATTGGATCTAATCCTCACTAACAGAGATGAAATGATAGAAGGTGTTGAAGCCACAGGAACCTTGAGAGGACGTGATCATGCAATATTGGAATTCAATGTTAGTGAAGCACAAGCAATAGAACTCAGTCAAACTAGAATCTTGGAATTTAAGAGAGCTAATTTCAATAAACTTAGAGAGAACTTGGGAAGGATTCCATGGATGAGAATCCTCAAGGGGAAAACAACTCAAGAAGCTTGGGAAATTTTGAAAAGTGAGATAATAAAAGCCCAGTCTAGCACAATACCAACAAAGAGAATAATAATAGCTCTCAAAAGAAACCAGCATGGCTGCATTCAGAACTCTCTGATAAATTGAAAGATAAAAAGGACAAGTATAAAAAGTGGAAAGAGGGGCACATAACTAAGTCAGAATATCAGCAAATAGCCCCAGCCTGCAAAGATGAAGTGAGGAAAGCTAAGGCTCATAATGAACTAAGGCTTGCGACCAAAGTCAAAAATAACAAAAAAAAGCTCCTTTCAGCATGTAAAAAACAACAAAAAAGTGAAGGAAATGATTGGTCCATTAGTGGGTGAAAGTGACAAGCAATAGGGAGAAAGCAGAACTATTTAACTCATTTTTTGGATCTGTCTTTACACAAAGGGAAAAAACAGACCAACCTATCAAAAATAGTGCCATAAAAAACAGAATAGAAACACAAGTTAAGATAGGCAAGAAAATGGTGAGCACCTGTCCAGCCTAGACGAGTTCAAATCATCAGGACCAGATGGATTACACCCCAAGGTTCTCAAGGAACTGGCAGATGTGATCTTAGAACCACTGAACTATATTTTTCAAAGATCCTGGAGCACTGGGGAACTACCAAAGGACTGGAAAAGAGCTGATGAAGTTCTCAGCTTCCAAAAAGGAAAAAAAGTGGAGCCAGAAAACTACAGACCTATCAGCCTGACCTCAATTCTGGAAAAGATAATCAAACAACGAATCAGCGAACACCTAGAGGCAAACAAAGTCATTACTAAAAGCCAACACGGGTTTGTCAAAAATAGATCATGCCAGACAAATCTTATTGCATTCTTTGACCAAGTGACAAAATTAGTGGATCAGAGGAATGCTATGGATATAATTTACTTGGACTTCAATAAGGCATTTGATAAAGTAGATCACAACCTACAACTCAATAAGATAGAAAAATGTGGGTTAGACAGCATCACCATCAGATGGATTCGTAGCTGGTTGATCGGCCGTACTCAGCGTGTGATCCTCAATGGAACTGATCTACATGGAGGGAAGTGTATAGTGGGGTGTCCGAGGGCTCTGTTCTGGGCCCAGTGCTCTTCAACATCTTTATTGACGATTTGGACTAGGGGATAGATGGGGAACTCATCAGATTTGCAGACGACACCAAGCTGGCAGGAATAGCCAACACTCCAGAAGACAGGCTTAAGATAGGAGGATCTGGACAGACTTGAACACTGGGCGCTATCTAACAAAATAAAATTCAGTGGTGAAAAAAGTAAGGTTCTACATTTAGGCAAGAAAAACCAAAGGTACAGGTATAGTATAGGGGGTACCTTGCTCAATAGTAGTAACTGTGAGAGGGATCTCGGAGTCCTAGTGGACAATCACTTAAATATGAGCCAGCAGTGTGCTGCAGCTGCCAAAAAGGCCAACACGGTGCTAGGCTGCATTAACAGAGGGAGAGAATCAAGATCACATGAAGTATTAATACCACTTTACAATGCCTTAATAAGGCCACACTTGGAATACTGCATCCAGTTTTAGTCACCACGATGTAAAAAAGATGTTGAGACTCTAGAAAGAGTACAGAGAAGAGCAACAAAGATGAGTAGGGAACTGGAGGCTAAAACATATAAGGAATGGTTGCTGGAATTGGGTATATCTAGTTTAACGAAGAGAAGGATGAGGGGGGACATGATAGCAGTGTTCCAATATCTCGGGCTGCCACAAAGAAGAGGGAGTCAAGCTATTTTCCAAAGCGCCTGAAGGCAGGACAAGAAGCAACAGATGGAAACTAATCAAGGAGAGAAGCAACCTAGAACTATGAAGAAACTTCCTGACAGTTAGAGCAATTAACCAGTGGAACAATCTGCCTCCAGAAACGGTGAATGCTCCAACACTGGAAGTTTTTAAGAAGAGACTGGACAGCCATTTATCCAAAATGGTATAGGATTTCCTGCCTGAGATGACCTCCAAGATCCCTTCCAACTTTATTTTTATTTATTATTATTATTATCATCATCATCATCATCATTATTATTATTATTATTATTATTATTATTATTATTATTATTATTATTTCCTCTGTGCTGTCTCTTAACAATACTGGCCTAGTATTGCTATGGTGGGACTTCAGCTGTCCCCACTGCACGGCTTCCTTCTGTTATAGGCAGTAATTTTAGTGCTTTTCTTTTCAGATGACTCTGAAAAGTCATCTCTGTTCCCATTATTTTCTAGTTATTGGTCCTATGTTTCCTGTTGGTCATTCTGTCAGCTGCTGCTGCTTCATTAAAGTAGTTTCTCTCTGAAGCAGAACTCAAATATTTGGTGGGAAAATCTTTTCTCTTAGCACAGAAATTTTATTGGCCCTTTATGGCCACTTCACATCCAGAATCTGTAGGATTTGGCATGCCTCTTTTGGAAAAGGTTTCATTGCCCTTAAAGGATCAAAATCTGGATCCAGCACTGAGAGTGGATTGCCATATAGATGACATGGAGACCTTTTTTATCAGATTTGTCTAATGTCAGAGATGCACCATTCTGTCAAAACACCTGAGAGCTCATCTTTTTTTTTAACTGCACTTTTTTCTTCTCAACTAGCACTTTTTTCCAGAAATATTTCATCTGCTAGCCTAGAGGCAGAAAGCCAAAGAATGCACCACAGGATTTAACTGAGCCTATTACACTTTACAGTTCTCATATTACACCATTTGAAACCAGTGTAACAAATAGATGTAACACCTTTTAGGGATTTGAGTAGTGGGATGCATATATATTAAAATCAGTGAGGTATAATATTCTTCCATCCTATAACTAAGATCAGTCTGTGACATACCTAAAGAATAATCAAAATCCAATTACCATATAATGAGTAAACAAATTTCTAGAACTCAGAAATAGATTTTATGTTATGAATAGGATATCAACTGGGTTTTTTTTAAACAGACCTTTGCATTTGGAAATGTAATCTTTGTTCATAAAATCTGGAATACTCGCTACTAAGCAATTAGCATCTAAAATTCAGATAGTATTCATCATCTATTTCACATGCAGGACCAAGTCTGATGTTCTACTATTAACATTTTATTAGATGCTTCCCTCCTGGGATAACCCCTTTAATATACAATTTTCTATTCATTGGGCCTCCATAGTTTTCTGTGAGATATTTGGATATAAATATTTCATAAACAAGACAAAGTGATAGCCAAGGCATTTTAGCTTTTATTTATTTAAATAATAATACTGCCACAATTTGCAAGTGCAAAATCTATTAAAAGAATTTAAAAAGCCTCGATGCCATTAATATGTTGACATTCAATAGATTAAGAAAAAAAATAATGCTTGTGAAATATTCTAAAATGCAACTCTGCACCCAGTTTTAGTAGCAAGTGTACACCCAAATTGCCTTTTTTCATGGTATTTTTAACAGCAGACATGACAATTACCATTATCTGCATCTTCAAAACTTAGTATAGGGAAATGTGGTTTAGTTTAAGAATTAAATCAGATTCCATTTGTGGAGATCTTAATGATATGTAGACAACATATCAAGCAGTAAAATGAGCAATAACAGGTTCTAACAGTTTTCTGATAATATTAGATATTTATTTCCTAAAGTTCTGTGCCAACCATGGGATTAAAAAAACCTGTTATTTCTTTAGCCTTAGAAAGTGGGTTGTAAATTAATATTTACCTAAGCTATATCACTATCCTCTCTTTGATTCTCCTTAGAAGAAACAACTATTAAGGCAAGAGGTATATTTGCTACTATATAACAAAGCAAATATTTTAGATTGCTGAGCTACACACATACAACAAATGGAGGTTTGAAAAATGTTATTCTTTGCTAGAGAAATGTAGACAGCTTGAAATCTGATCAGGGTCAGTGCCCCTGTGTCACATATTATTTCATTCTGTTTAATTTCTCAGTAAATTGTTTCTCTCTCTCTCTTCGAAAGCTACCTACACAGTCCACAGTTGCTATTATATGATTTTTAAACCACATGTGTTTCTTTCCTTTATCTTTTTATTTTTTTTATCAGTTGGTTAGTAAATTTAACAAAACTGATTCATTATAGTTGCAAAGGAATAATCAAGTAGCATGTCTTCTGTAGTTTCTACTTCCCAGCATGAAAATGTAAAATAGTAATAAGCTGTCAAAAGCCCAAGATGTAAAATAACATATATCCAATATGATATGTAGAAAATATGTTGGTGATAAATCATTTTGTAACCTAGCTGAATGTTTTATTTACTAATATATTTTCAGGAAATCCCAACATTTCTGTTTACTAATGTTCTTCACATCAGTAAAGACCTTGCAATTCACAAAATGTATTTTGGGAAATTTAAGATTAGAAGTTTTTAATGGATTGTTTTATCCAGATTTTTACCACTCTTGTAATTTTTTAAACAGGATACCTTGCATGGGTCAGATCATCTCAAGTACAAAGAAGCTTCTTAATACAGTTTCAAAGGGTATAGGAAGGAAGAGATTTATACGTGGAATAAACTGGTCTGCAAATTATTACAAGACAGTTATAAAAGGGAGAGTAGAGATTTAAATGTCATACATCAGATGCCAGGATTGTACTTACGGATTTGTGTCCACCTCAATTTTGCAGACATAAAAATGTCCATTGCGGAGTTCTTTGTTTCTGCACAGTACTGAGTAACCTCTTAATTTTAAAATGGAAATATATTTAAAATTATGCCATTGGAGACATTTGATTTCATTGCTCTTTAAAACACATTCATTCCAAAACCAGATCAGTTCAAAGAAGAAACCATGCTATTTACCAATAGCTAGAAGATCCATTAAAATGTATTTGTAAGGCTGTGTGAATTGACTGATAATTTTTACTATAGAGCTTGGCCTCAAAACAATTGTACTGTAAAGAATATGCTGCTCACCAAGGTTCTCTCCTGATGTCACTCTCATTTTAAGATCTCTTATTCAAATGTCCCTATGGTAATAGAGGTAATAGTTGGGACTGGGATTGATGTCGTATGTTGATACAATGGCAATCCAGCATGCCCCACTGCAGTTGTTAATCATGAATTATGGGTTGTTAAGTGACTACCTATGCCAGTCAAAGCCATCGTGGTCCTGATCACTCCCAGCCCCAAGCCTTAGTAAGGTAAGAAGCTGCGTCCAACTCACCCTACCCAACCTGTCTCACCTCATCTCTGCCCTTTGGCCAACTTGCACTCTGCCTTGTGACTCATCAAGCAGCCTCAGAAGTGTGGCTCTGGAGCTGTTTGCCATGTTCCAATAACCTGTGTCCCACACCAATTTAATCCCACCTGCAATCAGCCTTGCTATCCTGCACTACAAGACCCCTGCTGCCCTGTGCTGCATCATCCCAGCTCAGCTTCATTTTCTTGCTCCCGTTGCTGACAAGGCATGCCTGGCTCACCCTGACTGCTGGGCCAGGCTAGGCTTCAGATGCAGAAAAAAAAAGCTGAAAGTAATCTTTGAGTGGCAACACACTAAAATACTCTTTTGTAAAAAGTTTCTGGAGCTCAGTGTGCCAAAATGTCGCTTTGGGCATAGCTGCCCTGCCATACATTCTTCAGTTGATCTCTGTTCTTTGATGTTGAGCTGGAAAAGATGACTTCAAAGCACCCGTCAATCAGCTGAGTTTAATGACAGCGCCCATTCATTTCACCTGGTCTTCATGCCAAGAACTTATGCTGTCCCATGTATCATGCCCATCTCCAGCCTACTGCTTCATCCACCATGAGACTGGTAGCCAGGAAAACAGAGTGGAACGATGGGCAAGAGAGGTGTTTCAGAGATTAACTCTTGCCCTGCCAAAATCTACCTGGCTTCCAGTCCTCTTGTGAGGGGCCTTCTCATCTCTAGCTGTTCTCTTTCTAATCCTGATCCATGGCTGATTTTTATGAATATAGAAAGGAGGGGCCTTTTGGTGCATCCCACTCCAGGAGCTTTTTTTTTTTACAAAGCGTGTTTTTGGCACATTGCTACTCAGGGAGTGCTTTTTGGCTTTTTTTCCTTTCTTTCTGCAGCTGAACCTCCGCCCAGCAGCCAGGCCAAGCATGCCTCAGCAGCAGCAGGAACAAGAAAATGGAGAAGATGAGCTGTGCAGTCGAAGCACAGGGCTGTAGGGATCTCAGAGTATAGGGTGATGTGGGCAACTGCTGGGACTGGGCTGGGGTGGCTGCGGTTTTCTGAGGCCGTTTGCTAACTCACAAGATAGAGTGCAGGATGGCCATAGGGCAGACATGGGAAAAATAGGTGGGTTGAGGAGACGGAAAACCTTTGTGGTCATAAGAGCAGGCAGGCTGCCAGTTGCCTGAGTTTTGAACCCATGACCAGAGAGGTACTACAATGGCCATAAACTTCAGGCACAAGTCATAAGTGCAGTTTTTCAATAATGTAAATGTACTTATAAGTCAAGAATTACTTGTACTGTTTGTTTATTTTAAAATAAGAAACATGTGTTGCCATAGTGTGGGAGCTTGTTCCTCAGTTTCAATGATACAGTTTTGAGGCAGTCCTGAAAAGAAAGTGCTGGGGTCTTTTATAAGATCTACACACCACACATTGCATATCACTGAATTTAACCTTTGGAAGCTGGCATCCATAATGCATTTTGTTTCATCAGTTTTCTTGAAGAAAATCAAAGTCTCTGTGGAAAGAAAGTTTTGAAACTTTCTCCTAAAGCATTTATGACCTACTGCACTAGTTTTAACGCTAAAGCAAATTATTTCCCCTATTGTCCAGTGACAACTAGCAGAGTTGTGTTCCTTATCAAAACTGACACCTGTAGGTATTTTTCCAACAGTTCCTTTGTTTTTTTCTTCATAATCTGCTGAGAAAAGTGCTTAGGTATGTTCTTCCTGGTGCAGTTGCCCCATTACAAAAGGCAGTATTAAAGGGGAAAATAAATCATCTTTTCTATTTTTTTATAATAAACTTTCTCTTTACCAAGCAGTTGGAATCTTTGAAATATTAAACAACCTTGTACAAAATTAGACAACTGAAATTAATAATATTTCATATCTTTCTTTAAGGGGACAATATATTTTTAGAAACAAACCACCTGATGGGATAATACCACCAAATTCATTCTACAGAGCACTTTATCCCAAAATTATACAAGATATAGAGGTAAGAATCAGAGGAAACACATGAAGGAAGTAGCTGGGTAGCATGGGGTATAAATCCTTAATTTGGGCTCATTTGGAATGCTGCTGTGACTTTCCTACATCCAGCCAAATGTCTTATGCGTTTGCATAGAGTTAAAAAGGAATATATAGCCTATACATTTTCCTAAAAATCATGTTACTTCACATAAACATGCATTAGTTTGCTTTTGAATCACTTATATATCTTGTAGGCTAGATCAATTTATAATTAGTATCTCTATTCATTGCACAGTGTTCAGATACTTTGGTCCAGACATACACAATCTGTGGCCTCTCAAATTTTTAGGTGCAACTTTTTATTTTATGATGAAAACTTGGCAAAGAGAAGTAAATATGTACACACAATCCATGTAATTATGTACAAAATTTCTTTGGGGCTATGGCAGCGGCCTCATAACTGGATATCCAATTCAGCTATCTAGGCAATCGTCTTTAAAGAACCAGAGAACGCACGTCATGGGGAGTTTTGCACAATATGGTTAATAGTTTGCATATCAGCACCACAGTCACACCAACGGGAATCTTTCCACCCCCATTGATAGAGGCCAGAGACATTTCTTCCTGTGTCGCATCTAATTCTGTTCAGTTTTGTCCAGACAGAGTGAGGCAGGTTAAAACTAGGTAGTTTGGTAGACGGATTACTAATGGCCAGGGTCTAGAACAACTCATGCAGCCAACTCACCACAGGACAATCCACACAAAATAAATCAGTGTGATAAATGTTATCCGCCATTGTTTCTTCTGCATTATTTCTATTTTTGTCAATTGAAATAATGTAGAAGAAATAGTGGTGGATAATATCGCACTGAGTTATCCAGCATGGAATTGTCCCGTGGCAAGTTGGCCACAGCAAGATGGCTGCAGCGAGATGGCCACACTGAGTTGTCTCATTCCAAATGGCCAGGTCACAAGAAGATAACTTGGACCATTTTTCACTTCAGGCATTCTTGGAGTTAGACTGGGTAAATGTTAAGTGAATAGGTGCAACTTCAAAGCCTCTTTAAATGTTTCAGATTTTGTTTTTGTTATGTCAATATGGCAAATTATTAAAAATTGAAAATAATCACAATAATAGTTTGCCCTAGCTTTGTCCGTTTTTTGTGCTGGGGTCCCCAGCATGCAACTCAAAGACCAAGAAGAGCATTTGTTCCAGACTCCTACTTTAGTATTAAGAAATTAATTTAGAATTGGAGTGAAAATTAGAAATATATAACCAGAACAACCTTATAATTGTGAATAAAATTATATAAATGATGTACTTCAATAATTCTTCCATGCTTATTGTAAATAAAAAATGGAAAATATGAGAATTGTCGAATTCCCTATTTATTATTTCATTTATATTCTACATTTTTAAGACTACAGGTATTGAGAAAGGACATGGATCTTAAAAGTATATAAAAGTCAGTTTTCCATGCATACCCTACATTAACAATACTATATTTTTGATAGTTGGTGCTTTTGATTTTTAGAAATGACAGTGAAATTTTAGAAGGATTTAATACATTGTGAAAGCTAAAGATTGGGAGGGGAAACATTTGAGAGTATCTAATGATAAATAGGCTCAGCATTAAAGCCTCTTCTCTTGTCCCATGAGTGTAGCAATGTAAAATTTCCATGATATTTGTTCCACACTTTAAAATTGTTTTTCTCTCTTCCCCAGACGATAGAATCAAACTGGCGTTGTGGAAGGCACAGCTTACAAAGAATCCACTGCAGGAGTGAAACTAGCAAAGGTGTTTATTGTTTACAGTATGATGACCAGAAAATAGTGAGTGGTCTACGAGACAATACTATCAAGGTGAGAGTTCCCTGGTGTGCAATTATGGAATACAAAATCTATTCTGTAAGAGAATGCCAGCATAATAATGGAATTGACCTATTCCTCAAAAGAACGTGAAGTGTAACTTAATTTGGAAGAAGAAGTGCATGAGGAAAAACTAGCTTCCATACCCTGTCTCAGCAAGTTTGACTTAAAAATATATTCATTTTCTTTTATCAGTTTCAAATAAGGAGGATACATCTATAATATCAGCTTCATTTTCTTGTGTTATATTCATGGCTAACCATATTATTGGTCCTTCAGTAATTAAAGTCTTTCTGTTCCCTAATGAGAAGAGTAAATACAATGTTCATATTAAAAACAGAGATATTAAGGATAGTTTATATTGCTCCAAAGTGCCTGTGGAATACAAAGTGTGTTGTGTGCTACTTAAAGAAGTTCTGTTTGCCTTAGTAAAGAAAGTGCTGTGTTGCAGGAAACAGAAGAGACAATATAGCAGTACAGTCTGTTATTTTGTGATAAAATCTTAGTGTTCTGTTGTTTTCCTAGATCTGGGACAAAAATACCCTAGAATGCAAGAGGATTCTGACTGGACACACTGGGTCAGTCCTTTGTCTCCAGTATGACGAGCGAGTAATCATCACTGGATCATCAGATTCCACTGTCAGGTAGCTATCTATTTATTTAAAAATGTATTTATTCTGTCTTTCTAACTAATATAAACACCATGGCAGCCTACGTCATTGTGATTAATTAGAGTGAACATTTTTATTGATATAGTCTGCTGCCAACAAGCAAAACAGATAAAAGAAATTAAAGGAATTATTAGTATTGGTATTTGCATTTCTATTACACCTGTACTAATTATCCCCACAACAGCAATTCCTGGAGGTACGTTGGGCTGAGAGAATAAGTAGTTCAAAGTCATCCAGTGAATTCCATAGTCAAGTGGGGCCTTGAACTTGAGTCTCCCTAGTTCAGCTCAAACATTTATCTACTTATTATATTGGTTCCACCAGCTAAGTGTCACTAAAAACTTTGGTATGCCATAAAAGATTGTAATTTATGCTTAAAAAATGATCACATTATGAATAAAGCTTGGTTGGAGACATCTGTATCCTCTTAAGAACTAACACTGAGAAAATGTTGTCCCCCAGTAGTTTCTGATTTCCAAAAAAAAAAAAAAAAGCAAAAGAGCAAGCAGTCTATAAGATACCTAAACCTTGAACCACCTGTAGCTTTAAGACAAGCATTGTTACTTATGATCCAAAAACTGGTTTCCAGTGCTATACTTGAGGTACTTGTATAATATCTTACTTGTGTGTTGTACTTAATGAGTTGTGTTAACGTTTCCAAGCATTATACATAGGTATTCTTTTATAGTTTATAATGCATTGTGGTAATCTTAGAGGTAGACCTTGACTTGCGACCATTCATTCAGCAGTTGATCATAGTTACAAAATGCTGAATGAATTGTAGTTACAATTGGTCCTTGGAGCTCCAGCCATCCCACAGTCCCATGGTCATGTGATCATGAACCGGTGCTTGGCAACTGACTCATACTTATAACTCGTTGTAGTGTTCTGTGATCATGTGATCACAATTCCAAACCCAATCACAATTGCAAGTCAAGAACTACCTATACTTCAGTTCAGTCAAAGCAAGAAATTGTCACGCATGAGTGAATCTAAGAAGCTTCATGTGTTTATAACAATAGAATCATGTGTATTTCTTTCACAATACTGTTAGCCCCATATTGTAGATGATGAGAGGCATTAGGGAGAGGGATATGGCCGAGAGAAGAGTTCTTTGCAACTTTCTAGCGAGTTCATGTCTAAAGTGAATTTTGAATTGTGAGATTATTTGGCTTACAATTCTGAGTATGGTACAGTTTCTATGCTGAATTGATTGCATTGGTTCCTCAAGTCAAACTTCATTCTGAAACAAAAAAGACAGGAGGTATTTATAAAGGTGGAAAAAATGTCACATGCTTTTATTAAAATAAGCTGGAAAATGAGAAGCTTAAATCCTGGATTTCAGACTTAACAATGAATATCACCATATGTGTACATAAATATAACTATCCTTAAGAAAATGTGAGCATATTAACTGAATCTATAAATTTTTGCTTATGTACAGCAGGCTATAAAATATGCTAATTTTAGATACTTATATTTTAGATACTAAGAAAAGAATTCAATTTTTACATGCAATTTTAATCGTCCACTTAAAGTATTTAGAATTTTTCTATAGCCAATAATTTAGAAAATAGAAGAAAGCCTGTTTGACTCACTGGCAGTCTGCATCTATTGTCTGCCCTTCCTCCTGTGTAAATTTCTGTATATTGTTAAACTATCCACTTTGGAAACTTGATGGAGAAAAGAAAAGAAAGAAATCACTAAGTACAGAAGATCCTTTTCATCTATTAATGTTGCCCATATTCTTTTCTACAATAATTTTTAAAATTAATATAAAAGCTCTAGAACAGGAGTGTCAAATTGCCAGCCCACAGGCCAGACGCATCATCTGGAAGCCGCGCCCACCCCATTGCCGGCAATGGCAAAACCGTCCTGATATGTTGTGCGACATCACGTGACATCACGAGTTTGACATTTCTGCTCTAGAATAATAACTTCTAGAGAAGCATTCAGATGCTGCATAATTCCCACAAGTACAGAAACTCACCATTTGTTCTGAAGTTAGAAGTTCTTGAAACACTATATATCAAACCACTTAGTTAAAAAAATGTTTTCATTTGCCCTGTTCAGTCAGTATGGTATTAACAGTACTGTAGGGTTATTTTAAATTTGGTGGTCTCTATCCCAAATGATTAATAGAAAAATTAAATTTGATTCAAACATGAGCTTAGTCAAAGGTTCATGATACAGTGTTGACCAGATTATGTCCTTTGTTACTTATGATTATGTTTTTAAAATGGATATAAGAATGTCCTATCTCACAATATTATTCAGATAAAGAATGTATTTTATTGTATTTCTTTTTAATTTCACACATGCTACTTAAACTATTCCTCTCAAAGTAAGCTTAAAGGCTGACATGTAACACATTTTTTCAGGACATTTGTGATACATCATGTAGTGATAGGAAGCTTATAATTACTATGAAAAACTCATAGTCTTCTTTTTTCCACCTTCTCTTTTGTCATGAACTCCAGAGTGTGGGATGTAAATACTGGTGAGATGCTCAACACGCTGATCCATCATTGTGAAGCAGTACTGCACCTGCGCTTTAATAATGGGATGATGGTGACATGTTCTAAAGATCGTTCCATTGCTGTGTGGGACATGGCCTCCCCAACAGATATCACTTTACGAAGGGTTCTGGTTGGACACAGAGCAGCCGTCAATGTGGTAGACTTTGATGACAAATACATCGTGTCAGCATCAGGGGATAGAACTATAAAGGTGCAAACCTTGAAATCAGTATGATTTTGAATATGTATTTATTTATTGTATTTCTTTCATTAATATTCTACCTTTAACTAAGGAACACAGTGAATAGGTAAGATTTGAAAGAATATGTCATTGTCCTAAAGTCAGTCCATAAACTAAGTCACAATTTATTGCACTCTCCTTAATAGCAGTAGCACTTAGACTTATATACCGCTTCACAGTGCTTTACAGCCCTCTCTAAGCGGTTTACAGAGTCAACATATTGCCCCCATCAATCTGGGTCCTCATTTTATCGACCTTGGAAGGATGGAAAGCTGAGTCAACTTTGAGTACTCAGAATTGAACTCCTGGAGTGAACAGTGAGTTAGCCTATAGTACTGCATTCTAACCACTGCACTGCATTCTAATCACTTGCTACACTCAATCCCAATCCAACACTAACCACTCCATCACTCTGGTTCTATTATCAGTATAAATCTTTCTCATACAAATACCAATTGTATATGTAATATTTCCAGATAATCATTTTTCTTCTTTGTGCTTCTTTTATAGGTATGGAACACAAGTACCTGTGAGTTCGTTCGTACCTTAAATGGCCACAAGCGAGGCATTGCATGTCTACAATATAGAGATAGATTAGTTGTCAGTGGTTCATCTGATAATACAATTAGGTATGAAGCATAGGATTAGCACTGACTTTTGGGGAGGGGATGAGTCAAGGCAAACGGGTCTGCATATAACAGTGATATATCTAAATACCAATTTTGCCCAACTAAAAGCTAGTTTGACGTGTGTGTGCACATGGATTTTTTCTGTATTTATCGTACTTTATTTTAGAATTGAAGCATTAGGTTACATTGTATGAAAAGTTGTTGTTTGGAATACTCGTGTTCTCTCACTTTCTGGCACATTTGCTACACTCATTAATATGAGATTGCATTTATGCATGAAAAAAGTTGGATTTGCATTAAAAGGTTTTAGTACAGTTCTTAAATCCAATTAATAGCTACCAGGTTATATTTTTTTCTCATAGCACTTGTCCTTAAGCCCCTTTTGAAACAGGTGGCCTGGATTCAGGAAGTCCACTTGCTCTGCCTTCACTGGAAATAATCCAAGCATCAGTCCATTCCATACTACAAAGATTGCAGTTTTGAGATGTTGATCAAATGATAATTGGATGGGTTTTGATAGGAAGGCAAAATCTACTGCTTGGAAGTGATTGTGAATAAGGAAGTGAATAAGTGAATTTTGCAGTCTCTTCCTATTCAATCCAATTTACTAATTTAAAAGCTATCTTAATATTTTAAATGCGCTGCCTCTCTACAGGTGCAAGTTTTTCCCCAATCCAGTCTTTCTTGTAATGTAAATCATGATTCCATTTTTATTGGAAAACATTCTTCTCTTTAGGTATTCTTCTTTCCATCAATGAAATGTCCCAATCCTTGTCATGTTTCATAGACAAACGTGCTTTCCAGTGTTGGCATAGAGCTTCTACACTAGCCATGCATAACATGATTTCAAGCTTGCTTTGAACTGATGCTTAAGGTCAATTTTAAAAAGTTACTACTAGCAGTCTAAAGCTGACCATTTCATTGAGTTATAAGTATTGTTAAGGTTACTCTAATTATTAGGCTCATCTTTTTGTGTAATCCTCTGGAATTAATATCACAGAGATTGTGAAATAGGTTTGTTTGATGCTATTATCTTGGAAATGTAATAGTAGATTTTGCCAATCATTTTTATTTAGGAAAAAGAATCAAACAGGATAAACCTAAAAGTTTAAAATTTGGAAAACACGAACACTAGTAGTAACCCAACCAAGAAACAGTTAAATATTGTGGACCTTGGAAAAGCAACTAGAGGTACCACATACAGTAAAATAAACTAATATAAATGTCAATATGGTAATAAATTTAAAGAGGAATACAATTATTTTTCTGCTTACATGGAATAAAAATCTTGTGCTGAAATTTTGCTGCAGTTGGCAGTTGTATCTCAGCAGAAATCAGGTTGAGTACATAGTTGACCTATATGCTTCTTAGAGTTAATATTCAAACATTTGTTTGCAGAGTGTTCCTTCCATCCCTCTTGCCTTTTGAAAGTGGGTTGTAAATGTTTTGAGTATAATTTCAGTATTCTGTATTACTTCCTCACTCTTCTTTAAATAGGTACTATAGTTTTTTTAACAGAATCAACATGAAATCTCAAAAGCAGAATGAAATTTAATTCTCTAGAATTCAGTGACCAGAGCCAAATGTGAGGAATGAATGGCTAGACACTGTTATTTAATGCTACAGTTCCTGTTAAGAGTTAGCTAGAAAGAGCAAGGTAATGGGCCAAACATGAGCTATTAATAAAATCATAATCAGTCTACCAGAATTTATGTCACTACACTAAATTTGGCTAGCATCATAAACTATCTTTACATATTTACTTTAGAATAGTTGAAGTGGATATGATAACTGTTTCCCTATATGCATTTTTGGCAAGAATGGCCCTAGTGTCAGAAAAATTATCCTGATCATTTTTCATCAACATTAAAACCTATTTTATAGGGAGAAGCACTATTAAAGCAAAAAGATAGTTCTGCCATAGGCTCAACTAATAAAACTGAACTCCATCTGCTTAAAAAATCTCCTGAATATCTCTCTACACAACTAAGTTTCTTCTAGTTACTCTTTTTTCTTTTACAAATTCCCACAAATACCTTACAGACCTTAAAAGTTGCATTTCAGGGGACTTTCAGAGAGTAGAAATGAAGTAAAAGTGAACTATTTTTCACAAATACTTTTAGTTCAGTCAGTTATATAACCATTTACTCCAGGGATCATAAAATGTATAACAACTGTCTTTTTATTCATAGGTCATAAAATGTATAATAGCACCTGCTCCCCTAGAGCAACAGTCCTATATACTTGAATTACAAACCCCTAATTTTAGTATTCTCTTTTAAATAACTGGTCTGCACTACCTAATTATAGATTTTGTTATGCCAGATTCATATGAGTAACAAGTCAACTTTTAGTTGTATTATAGTGGATACTGAACTACAAGCATTCTAAGTGCACTATACTCAGATTCATAAGAACGTGATATAAGAATTATCATTTTATTATGTATCTGCCATTGCAGTTGTGGTAATATGTTCCTTTCTTTCAATTTCACTAATAAATAACAGATGCAATTTTAGACACTTGTGAAGAAGCTCCAAACATGATCATCACATGTAATGCAATTTGACAGTAACCGAAGAGTTTACCCAAGTTGACAAGCATGTTTCAAGAAAGAATAGTCATTTTAGATGTAATTGTAGAGGAAGCTCCCATTTCAGTGTCTTTTCACTAGCAAACTCAGTTTCCAGCAAAAAATATACTATTGTCTAATATGAAAATGTTATCTCAAGTTTATATGGGCCATTATTGGCCAATTTATCTGGATTCAATTATGTATTGTCAGTCATTTAATCCTAATAGCAACTCAAATAGTGACTTAAAATCACCTATTTCTGAAATTGCTGGATATGAAAAAAGTTGGCTTTTGCATTAGACATTGATATTTTCTGGATACAAAATAGGAATTTAGATATATTCAAGTTCTCTCACTTAAGTGTTTATTAAGCAGGTTCAATTTGCAATTTGTAATTCAATTATAGAATTTTAAAAATATAATGATTATTTCTCTTGTGTTCCAACAGGTTATGGGACATTGAGTGTGGGGCCTGTTTGCGGGTTTTGGAAGGCCATGAGGAACTGGTGAGATGCATTCGTTTTGATAGCAAGAGGATAGTCAGTGGAGCCTATGATGGGTGAGCATGTAATGATGAGATACATATCTCATGAATACCTTATTTGCTTATCCTTAACTGACTTAAAACCCGAAAAGTAGAAATTTAAAAATACCTTCTGAAAAACAATTCATCAAAAAATAATCTTCCTGCAATGTATACTGCAAAAAAGAAAACAATTTGATTCATTTTAGTAGTAGATTTAAAAATGGGAAGAAAGCATGTTACAAATTTGGCAGAATCATTAGCTATAATAATACAACTTTGTAATTTATCAACTTTTTTAGTATTCTCATTGACATATTAGTGATACCAACAAAAGAATGAGGTGATGTTTATATACAATTGTTGGAATATTCAAAATATCTAATTTGCATTCATATCATTTTTATCTGTATTGCATCTATTATTTCTTATTTTCCTACTGATCTTTTGTGCCCATTAAACAATTGCTTTCAAAACTGTTTATGAAATCCAGATTCAACTTCATTGTAGATTCTCAACTCCGAATCAGCTTTTCATTGTGACAGACTGATTAACTTGCCATTCTGCTGGAAACTGTCCTCCAAAATAATAGTTTTTTAGCTTAACTGTGCTGTAGTGGCGCAATAGTTAGAATGCAGTATTGTATGTTGACTCTACCCACTGGCAGGGGGTCTATGACAACTCACTACGGGCCAACTCCCCACAGAACAACTTGCCATGGGACAACTTGCCATGGCCAACTCACCCGGGCCAACTCGGTACGGGAGAACTCGTTGCAGTGCAAGAGTTACACCAGTATCAAAGAAATGGTGGAATAGAATAATTAAAGAATGGCTGCAAAAGGAGAGACAAATGAAATGTGAATGTGACAAAAATGTGACAACAATTAAAATATTTTTTAATTTATTTTAAATAAATTTAATTGTTAAATTGGCCTGCGGTTAGTTGTCCTGCGGTGAGTTGGACAATAGCAAATTGTCCCACAGCGAGTTGGCCATGACAAGGTGGCCTCAGCGAGTTGTCTGTGGCAAGTTGTCCCATTATTCTGCTAGGAGTTCAATCCTGATCAGCTCAAGGTTGACTTAGCCTTCCATCCTTCCGAGATCGGTAAAATGAGGAGCCAGATTGTTGGGACAATATGCCAACTCTGCAAACCTCTTAAGAGAGTGCTGTAAAGCACTATTGCTGTTGCTATTCTAGTGCTTTACATTTATATTACACAACTTCCTTTTTCTGAGATGAGCTGTTATGCTTAGACCCATTGGTGTGGAGCAGCTTAATTTATTTAACGTTTTCATATATTTTTTTATATATATTTTACTGAAATTTTATAAAAAATAAAATATGAAAACTGGGAAAAAAATTAAAAGTGAAAAAATAGGGAAGGGAAAAATGCAAAGAATAAGAAAATGTGGAAAAAATAAGAAAAGATAACTTTCAACTTTCTTTGATACACTTGCAACATAAAATACATTAACCTTTTTCTTTAATCAAAGTAGTTAATTTTGCCATCTCAGCCAATTTCATTAACTTCACCATCCAATTTTCTGTTGTGGGAATCTGTAGGCCTTTCCATTTCTTCACATACAAAAATCTCGCTGATGTTACCATATATAAAAACAAAGTCTCATGTTTTTCCTGGTTATCCATCAAACCAAAAGAAAAAACTCTGGAGTTTCCATCTATACTTTTTGATGAGTTTAGAAAGATGAAAATATTCTTCTTTCTAGAACATCATATTTACTATTGGAACAGAGAAAGAGAAGCCTCTGTTGAAGAGTCAGAGCTACATGCACAACAAAATAATATACAGGTTATTTGAAAGAAATTAACCTGGGCAAAAATGTCAAAGAGACTGCATGCAATTTTATATGTCAAAATGATTATTCAGACAAATCAGAAAGCTACTATAGAAAGCCAACATAGGTCTAGTTAGGCTAGAAAGCAGGAGATTATAGGTTTTACTCCCATTTTAAACATGAAAGCCAGCTAGGTGATCTTGGACCAGTATCTCAGCCCAACTGACTTCACAGGGTTGTTGTTATGGGGAAAATAAAGGAGGAAAAAGGTATATTGGATATGTTGTTCTTTGCCATGAATTATTTGTATAATTAATAAAGGTGGAATACAAATAAATAAAGTGCCACAGAAAACATGTATTTTTAAAATCTACAAAATTCTTATCAGTACTAACCAGAATGCTGACATACCAGATGTACTATGCAATAACATATGAGGGCAACTTGGAAATAAACCTCCATTTGGTTATCAATGACAGACACTCGCAGATACAGAAATTTTATTATACACATTAGAAAACTACAACATTACATTAATTTTCAACGTAATCGCCATTCAAATTGAGGCACTTGTCATAACGTCTTACAAGGTTTGAAATTCCTTAGTAGTAGTTGCTCAATGCCCAATCTGGGCTATAGGGGGAGTGATCAAAAACATCCCAACGGAACTTGGGTGCATCTAGTGGTGTGCGGGCAAGCATCATCGTGAATCAACACCATACCAGAAGTGGTGCCATAAAAAATCCTGCCAAATGCGAAGATGCCCAAGGAGTGTGGTTCGATCATCAATTCAGAAGTCTACTGTGAAACGTTATGAAAACTCAGACCAGCCATCCATAACAAGCATCGGGGCATGCTGACTTCCTATGTGGTGTTCGTTCACGATAATGCTCACCCACATACCACTAGATGCACCCAAGAACATTTGAAGCAGTTCTGTTGGGATGTTTTCAATTTGACACCTTTTTATGTATTTGTTAAATTTATATCCCCTACCCTTTTCCAAGAGCTCAAGGTAGCAAGCATAGTACTCTCTTCTCCAGTTTTCCCCACAAAACATCATGCGAGATAGGTTGGACTGGCCTGAAGCAACACAATAAAACTTTAGGACTGAGAGGGAGCTTGAGTGTGGGTCCTTGTCTAACGTTTCCCTCCACTAACTTTTTATGTTTGACTTGATTGTTGCTGAAGGTGCTTCCAGTTGGGCTTTTTAATGTCACATGGGAATTACGTGGAGCAGCTACACAGGTTGTTTATTCTTTGATCATTAGGCTAAGTTTCAGCACCCTTTAATTTTTTTTTCTGATAGCATAGTACCATGTTTCCCTGAAAGTAAGACCTATCCCCCAAAAATAAGACCTGGCCAAAAAAAAATAAGACTGGATCTTATTTTCGGGAAAACATGGTAAGTCATGTAGGCAGAACAGAGACTTAGAGTAGAAAGGCAAATTTCTGAAGAAATTTATACTTCATGTACTTCTCTCTTATAGATTTAAGGAGATTATTTTAACTGAGGTACATATCCCCCCTCTGGAAGATAATTAATTATTAATTTGACTTTAGGGGGTTGTGTTGAGGACAGTTAATTTTACCTTATACTTGATTTTTAAGAAAATTGTATGTATGTTTTTTTTTCCTTATTAGAAAAATTAAGGTCTGGGATTTGTTAGCTGCGCTTGATCCCCGTGCCCCTGCTGGAACCCTCTGCTTGCGCACTCTTGTGGTAAGAACTGTGTTCTAATCTATAATGAAATTTCACCTGGTTTGGTGAATAACAGGAAGGAGGAGTTAATAGGCAATGTAAGTCTCCATTGTTTATTAAACTACAGCTTCTTTAGTATCTTAGATAGGCTGACCAAAAGACAGTGGTTCAAAAATTTTTGGAATTCATCACTTCATAAAGAGGAAAAGATGCAGAATACCAAGGTGGAAGAGTGGTATCATAACAGAATTTGGGACTTCGATTCAATAAAGATAAAACATGTATTTGTAATTCTCACACGTCCAATTCTGGAATGAGGTTAGGAATTAAGCAGAGGAAAAGCACTGTTGTATAACTTAAGACCTAATTATAGAAGAGATTGCCCACAACCTGGCATGCAAAAAGAATATTACTATTCAAATTCCAGAAGCAAAAGAGGAAATTTGAAAGAGTGAAATTTGGAATCCAGAATGAAATAAATGAAAGAATTTCCACAATCAAGTTGCAAGAGTGGCCAATCATATAAGCAATAGTTGCTTCCAGTATTATGATACTCCCACATAGAGAGATCTATACTGAAGACTGTAACTATTTTTTTTTTTTACTTAGTTGGTGCTTATCAAACCTGATTTGGCTACAAAGACCATCCACTTACATTGAGCTAGTATAAAATACCCTATTTTAGAACTTAATAGTTATTTTCAGCTTTTTGATAAGTTAGTTCAGTGCCACACAGCTAGGATGAGTGTCTGTATAATCTAGATCAAGTCCTGGGCAGATGGTCGCAAGCTAGAGGGGAATTATTCTAGCCTGGGTCTTGTGCTTAGGTTTGGCTCATTTGTTACAGACGACGTGGTGAGATCAACTGACCCATCTTCTTCTTCTGAAGTTTCTTCCTCTGATGAGAATAATGTATATCCATTGTTGTATAGAAGTAAACCACTTTGTCAGAAGTCAAATTTCATGGAATAGACCAAATCAGTAGCATTTGCCCAATATGCCTAAATATATTTTCATCATCCACAAGTGATGAAGGCAAGTGGAAAAAAACAACCACTTTGTTTTGTCTTCTAATGGAGAGGTTTAAATGTGTGGGAAGCAGAGTAGAATTCATTAAGCATAAATGAGGTGCTAGGGGAGTCAGTATCCATTACCCTTGAGTGATTATGTTCACACTTCAGCTGAGACTGAATTGTGAATCCTGCTGCTCATGGCTAAGCTGCTAAGGTAAACAAACCCTAAGATTTCATTGCTTCATTAAAGTTGTCTCCTACTTTTATCCAAGGAAGGATAGGCAGAAACATTTAAGTTTTAGATGTTTACACAATTTGGGAAAATATATTAGCCATTGTTCTATTATCTTCAGTATCTGGAATTAAACTTGTGTTGTCCAATGAACTAAATATTTGTTTTTGTTTTCTTGTTCAATTTTTAGGTAGTGTGGATAGTCCATATAAAAATGTACATTGCACAAGAATATAACAAATGCTTTCTTGAATGAGACCAATGAAAGGGCCAAGATTTTAGCAACAGCAGGAGTTAGTTATTATAGTGTGGTTCAAATTCTTTCTTATGTATTCAGTTCTTAATACTTTGAATATTTTGACATTTTTAGCAGGAAATGAATTGCTAGCCAAGGAACGGTGGTAACTTGATTTCGCTAGTATATGTTGGAAAAACAGAATGGCTAATGAAATCATGCAGGAATAATAAAATGCAGAAATAGAATAACAATATTCTCTCAACATACTAAACATGGATATATGAAAAATGGAAATATGTTTTACATTTTGTAAGATTGTTTTCTGTGGCTGCAATTCAAAAGAACAAAACCTGAACCAGTTCAAGTTCAAAACCTGAACCATTGATACATTTTGAGCATTTCAGCCATAGAAACAAGCCTGTTGACTCTCTTAATTTCATCTAGAATCACTGAACAGATAAGATGTAGCAATTCATGCTTGGTGCTACCAGCAAACCAGCTTGGAAAAAGATTGGCAAAGGGGAAATATTAAATATTTCTGAAATTTCCCATTATGAAAGCAATTTGATTAATTTTTTCCATATGCTGCATTGTGCCTTCCTTGAACTCAGGTTCAAATGTATGTATTTCATTTTTTGTCCTTGGTATATAATAATTGAAAGAAAAGTAAGGAAAGTTTACTAGGCTAGATCAGTGTTTTTACTTAATATTAAGAAGAAAAAGATTATAGAGACCTTAACCTTTCATACACCCTTTTCAAATCAGTTATATCCTTCAGGGCAATAGGATATCATGAAAAAAAATGAATTCCAGTCAACCCATTGACACAAATGAGGTAATTTTCAAAAATGTTTTAAGATAAACTTCATCTTAATCTAAATTGTCATCTAAACCTAACCTTGCATGAAATGACAAATATGCATTTCTACCCCAATAGTTCATTTTGCAGATGTACCTGTTTTGGCAGCCTGCTATCAGCTGGCTGCCAAAAACAAATAAAAAGGAATTATACTTTCTGCCTGGTGGAATGAGAACATTAATAAAACGAAGATGTGTTGCTGCCCAGGAAAGAGGCCACGCCCTGGAAGTACCAGGGCCACATTTACACTGCAACAAAAAGAGCAGTCATGCATACTACCTTGCTCGGCAACCAAAAGTGCTAAAGACATACAAGAATTCTAGCAAACAGGTCAAACCACTAAGTTCAAACATGCTTTTGCAGCACAATCCACCATAGACTGCATCAGCACTGCAGAAGAGCCCACACAGTGTGCTTAGCAGGCCATCCGGCATACAACGGTAATATTTTAAAATATATTCTGAGGTTTCCACAAACTAAAAGCTGCAAACAAAGGAATGAATATGAATATTCAAATAGCTGAGCATAGCACTTTGGGAGGGGAAAGTCGAGCAAATTAGTGGCTTGATGAATTTAAAAGAGGATGTGCATTCTGTGTATGCTCTTTTGTCCTGCTGTCTGCAAAGTGTTTAGAATGTTTTTGAATATGAAGACTAACTGCTTATATAAATGTATCGTGAATCTCAGGAAAAAAAGAGTATGCACAGAATGTACATGTGCCTAAGGTCACATCATACTAATTTGTTCTTTTTGCATTTACAGTTGATAATATTTGCTGAGTAAGATGAGTATGAAAAGCACATCCTCACAAAGGGACAAAATACACATTTGGTATTACTTTTAGTGTTTGCTATGTACTGTTATATCTAGTATCTAGCATTCCTTTTACTTTTACAGGCCTACGTATCAATCTGCTCACCTGAAGACAGGATTCGCCATGAGATTCTTTACAAAAACCAGCAGTAGCTCAGCTTCCAGGCTTAAGAGAGCGGCGGGGGGGGGGGAGAGGAGTGTTATAGCTTCAGGGGTAGTGAAGTTATGAACCACGTTTTGGGCCATCTATTAGCAGTAGTAAAACTACTTTTCAAAGATGTATTTCCTTTAGAAATATAGAATAAATTACAAACTATGTTTTATTCTTAACCAATAACTAGAAAAGTTTGACTTTGGGTTGTCTTTCCTCTGTCTAGGAACATTCTGGAAGGGTTTTTCGACTTCAGTTTGATGAATTTCAAATTGTCAGCAGCTCACATGATGATACTATCCTTCTCTGGGACTTCCTGAATGATCCAGCTACGCAAGCAGAATTGAACCACTCCCCATCCAGAACATATACTTACATATCCAGATAAATGGCACTATACTCTAGATTACAGTTGCACAGGTAAAGACAAAAGAACTCTAAGTGACATCAGGCTGTGTAATGGGGGGGGGGGCCAGGAATATAAATAGTCATGTAGCTTATAGCATCTTAAGGATTTAATTCCTGAAATGAGAGTATTCCTGAACTCTAAAGATGGCTATGGTCATCTTATTAATCACTTTTTCCAATCAGCCATCCTATTTCTCATTGAAATTTCTGTCTAAGAAAAATCTAACCAGGTGGTTAATAAATGGATAATGTACTACCCTTGTTTGCCATAATAATTTTTTTCACAGCAAAAGTTCTCAATTGGAATTTATAAAGGAATAGGGGGAGGGGATATGCCTCAGATCAAGAACCTAAGAGTATTAAGGTAACACAAAGATAGTTGCACAGATTATTAGATTGGACACTGTTCCATACACCAAAATCTCTATATAGCATATATGTGATTCTTCACTATGATCTCTGTGATTTTCACAACTCAGGATTTTGGAAGGACTTCTGACCACCTTTAATATATCTACCTCTATGGCCATCCGTTCTCTTTCAACCACTATAGCGATAACAAAATAGGCAGTTCTAAATCAAGGTACTGCCTACTTCAACTTAAATGTATTTTAATCTTATATGAATGGCCATTTGTGCAATATTTTGCAAATTTAGATTATCAGCCATAGGGAAGCACTTCATTTGCCTAATCTGTTTCAGCAAAGGCATGTTATGAAATTCTGCCATCACTTTCATGGCAGGCCTGCAGAACTATCTCTTTCCACTTAAAGGCATTTCTGTGAGACTTAACTGATACTACAGTTGATTCAGCAGAAACTATGCTGTCCATAGCATTCAAGCAACCCACAGATCTAGGCTTATCAGTTGTCACATTGATTAATGTCAGTGTGTATAGCCTCACTGAACAGTGCATAGAGTTCTTCAATTAATACCAAGAGTAGTCTTTTGGTAACCCATAGAGACCCTTGGGAGTTAATATCAAGAGAATTTCCTCAATATCATTTATAAAAAGTAACTTTTTAATAGCTCTGAGGTTCAAAACAGGAAGACAAGATGCATCATTCATAGTGATTTATCCTATAACCTTGGATATAAATTGGCAACCAAGGTATGTGTGACAGTAAGAACACAAGATCTATGATAGGGTGTCCCAGAAAGGGAGATAAAGTGGAAACCTTCCATCTGTCTTAACTTTCAGTCATGCCTCTGTAACCATTCTGCAATGTAGAGGCATGTTGTAACATACTTTCTTGGTTCCAAGATGTCAGGCTTGACCTCAGGCCATTATAGTCCAGACCCCATATACTTAAAGGATCTTCATGACTCAGGAGTATTTTGATTAGTACCTCCATTATATTTGGCTTTCAACTCTATAGTTATCCAAGATTGTATCTACCTTCTGATCTTTGGTGTATGGACAACCGAAGCGCAGTAATTGGTATGTCTACCTTCTATAGCTTTTATAGCTAGATATTTTATATATAAGTATAAATCTATATATTTTATATATAAAGGCTCCTCCTTTTGAGACTATCCACAGATATCATCTGATATAATCAGAGTCATATGTCTGAGCAATGGTGTGGAATAAATGCAATATGCAAGGTGCCAGGTGATCTGAAGCATTTAACAACAGAGAATAATAATTTTCTATGTTGACAAGAAGTTGACATCAGATGATAGGTCAAGAACAGCACCTACACCCATAAACAATGGTGCCACTATGTGTCAAAAACAGCAAAAAAATGTGAAGATAATATTTTATTCCAGAGAATCTCAAATGAACTATTGTGACAGCTGTAGATTTAGAGAACCATGTGGAAGGGCAATACTTAATCCAAAGGAAAGCCAATAAGTTTGTGTCTTCACTTTAAAACTCAGAAAACGATGAAAAAATGAAATTGGCATCCTTTAAATCCATTGGTGAAAAATAGTGTCCCTTTACGAGGGGAAGAATGAAAAACCTTATGGAATTTTTGGACTGATAGGAAATAATTCACACTCCAAAGATCAAAACCGATACACCATTTTTCTCTTCAATATAGTAATATATCACAAAATTCATATTTCAGTTTAAAGTGTAGAAGCCTTTCAATGCGCCTTTAGGAAGTAGCATGCACATCTTCCTTTAATGAACACACACACACACACACACACACACACACACACACACACACACTGAGAACCAGGCTTGTGCACTAAACAGTAAACCAGTTTTTGAATCTAATTGAGGATATCGTCAGTTTTACTACGAAGGGTCCTTCTCTGTCAAACAGCAGGTCTTTAATGCGTGCCCTTGCTTTCTGCATGAGACCTGTGGAGTAGAGCCAGGCATGCTGATGAAGGGTGATAGTGTCAGCCATAGTTTTAAATGCACAATTACCAATGAAACTGGCAGTGTTTTTCTCCTGCTGAGAAACCCATGTTGCTTTTTCTTGGAAGAGTTTAACAATGTCCTTTTTTCTTGTAAATACTTACCATACCAACCAATATTCATGGCTCCATAGGAGGATAGACAGACACAACTTAGCAATGGACATGTCCTTTTTACCACTAATGAATATACTAACTACCAATGCCTGCAATGATTTGGTAGCTCACTATTGCTTTATTCAGATCCAGGAAGTGCAGATACCCAAAAAGCAGAAACTCTTATATCACCCTTCTATAGCTCCTGGCAGTGTGCAAGACTTTAGAGCCTTTCCACAGACACCAGACAGTGCAGATTACATTAAACCAGATACATTCAGTTGCGTGGTACCTGAATAAATAGGCCATTAGGAAATCCCTCACACAGTGGTAGGTTCAATTTTAGAACTACAATAGAATCAAAATGTATCTCATCATAGCTCATCTTCTGGGCAGGATATTTTAACAGATTCACTGAGTCAGTCACCTGCTCTCTCATGACTAGCATTTACAACCAACTGTAATTGGCATCTTGCTTCACTGTGGGAACAGGCAAACATAGAAATGTTTGCAGCCCAGAACAGATAGAATACTGAATTCCACTGGGGCCAGCATCCGTTCTAGTTCATCACTTTCAATTCTGTTGGTCAGATATCTTTGTTTTATCCCATTCTACTGTATTCTTTCCTTTGTCTTGATGAAGATTCTTTATGGATTGTACCTTTATATCATTCCTTCATTCTTGGTTCGCTTTTTTTCCTCCTTGGGACCTAAGCAGAATTCTATTGTCAACCATGCACACCATACCCTAATTCACATGCAGAAAGGGTAACCTAACTTAACATCTGAACCTTCAGTATCCACTTGGGAGCATCACAAAGGCTGAGTTCTCAAATACCACTAGATTATGAATGCAGTATAGAAACTTGAAAAACCATAGAAATTCAAAGAACTATAATGTTAATGATTCTCAAATTTTGGGGCCATTAAAGCATAAATCTCCTTAATTGTTTCCTTGAACATATTCTAGATTTCTTCCTATCTCCTCCATTCTTCTTCCAGGGCTAGCCTTGTAGCTGCTACTAGAGGCCCGTTTCAAAGAGTGTCACTTTCCACATATTCTACTGTTAGATGTTTCTTTAAAGGTTGTTCAAATTTTTCGTCCCCTCCAGTTTTATTCTAGTATGGAACTTTTCTCTGATTTTGATCAGTGTAATGGAAAGGCCTTCACGTTAGTGTCTTTGTGCCTTTTATGTTTATTGTTAAGACAGGATTTCTAATTGGCATCCCTTTCACATGCAAAACCATTAAACTTTGTCTTGTGGGTTGTGATGAGCTGCCTCTGAAACATTGTTGCATTTTACAGCTAGGTGTTTCCTTACTTCCCAAACTTTTTGAAATGTCAGTCTGGCACGTCCTTCCCTCTGCCCCGAACAGAGCAATTAATTGGAAAGGAACTAAGTCATTTGGATATGCTTTAGGCTCTTGTTTTCTTTTGTCTAACCCCATACTATGTGGACCAAATATGTGTCAGAGTTTCTTGGTATCAACAAGCCTTTCTCAAATTAGATGAATTGCAGCCATTAGTCTCTTTTGTTAGTTCATTGATAAGGTATTTTTTGTCACAAGACCAGCAGCTTTAACCATACACTTTAGAGTGGTCTCCTCCTGGGCAAACATATGAGAATGATTTGCTTTGAACAAGAAAGCTTGTTCAGGAAAGCAAACTTATCTCCAATGTGTCCACAATCAAGTGTGCCTTTTTAGGTAAAACGTTGTTACTCACCCATCTGTGTGAATCACATGATGAAGAATAGCTTATATACTCTTATGACTTTCAAATCTTCAGAGATGGAAGAATCCAGACTAATATATCAGTTATACAAAGCAATAACAATAACAACAGAACTTAGACTTATATACTGCTTCACAGTGCTTTACAGCCCTCTCTAAAGAGTCAGCCTATTGCCCCCAACAATCTGGGTCCTCATTTTACCGATCTTGGGAGGATGGAAAGCTGAGTCAACCTTAAGCCTGTGAGAATTGAACTGGTGAACTGTTGGCAGCCGGCAATCAGCAGAAGTGGCCTGCAATACTGCATTCTAACCACTGTGCCACCACAACTCACTTACAATTTCTATTAATTCTATGTATTACAATATAACCTTTATTTGAAGAGGATAATAATGTGGAGGCCTCAGCCTGTCATTCTGACTGCAGCAGAGAGGTTGAATAAGTGCAGCACAAGCTGATGGTCTCTTTTTACTTCTTTTCTTAATTACGCATTCATTTATGTTGTGGGTTTATCAGTCTTTTTCTTCTCAGAAATCTATTCTACTCGAAAACCACTAACAATTAGAATCCAAAAGTGTTGTGTTCCAGGTATACGCTTCATAATTATATCACATTCACGGAGCTGTATGTTCATTCACTTCATGCAAGTTCAGCTGTACAGTATGCATGATTTTTATTTTAGGTTATGTAAAGGTTCCAGTATATTTTAGGCATTACATATAAATGCAGAAAGACAGAACTCCTCAGTACCCCCCAAAATGTATTTTTTTCAGTTCTGTAGAGCTATTCATCTATTACATGTTCCATGATTAATATGACAAATGTACAAAAAAATATATAAATGTTCATTCAAATAAACTTAATGTAGTTCTCTTTAATTTGTAAAGCATGTAAATTAAGTTCTAGTTACAAAATTATAAATTACAAACAATTATTTCCTTGTCTTTCTTTTCCTCAGACTGAGCTGCAATACTTAAATGATCTGCCAATCCAAGGGCAAAAGATTTATCCTCAAAACAGATATTGCTGAAGAGACAGAGGGTCTCAGGCGCTTTTGGAACAAAGTTCTAATGCAGTTGATCTCAAACAAGTTCTTCTCAACCCAGCTGACTGCTTGAGTGCTGCTATATCAATGATTTCTTTTATCTTTACTGAATGACTGATGTGCACACTTTCCCTCGTCACACTGAGTCCCCTCAATCCCCTGTGCAGACTTCCTATAAATATATTTAACATGTCAGAATTTCTTGCTTTGCTCTTAAGCAGAAAAATCATTACCATCATTCATTCAACTGGGAGATCCCTTTTGATGTGCAAGCAAAAGAGGAACAGCGGGCTGATGCCTCTAATGTTTGAGACTTGTATAAATGGTCCCCCTCTTTCACTTTAAGATGGCCTTGGACTGTAAAGAATTGCCAGGTGAATGCCAAATGAAGGCCCAGGTGGCTGGAAATTACTAGGTGGTCATAATGGGAGTTTAAAACCATTTCAATTAAGACCTTTGCATTTATTTATCTGTATCAAATGTTAGTCTGGGAGATGCTCGTAAATGAAAATGTAAGTTTTATTTTGTAAGTCTAATATTGCTTAAGTGGAGAGGTTTATTGATCATCAGTTTTCTTGTTTTAATGGACGCCATATTTAAGGAAGGTAGAGTACAAAAAGTTACAGAAACTACAGGGTTGCCTATATCTTCCTACTTTTTTCCTACATCTACATTAAATAAATGCTTGCAAAAAAAATCTTATTCTTCCTACAAACCTAGTTGAATCATTTATGAATGAACCAACATTTATGTATTCTCCCACTTAATTGGAAAGGAACTAATAAAATAATGGATGTTATGACTCAGCTTTTTCAGCTTTTAAGCTGGAAGCCCATTTTATGTAGGAAGAGAAAATAGTGGAAAAGAAAATTGAAGGGGTTTTATGCAGATTTAGAGATAAAAATAAACTTGTTCTGTATTTCTAAGCAATCCCACGATAGGGTCATTAGGCAGCCACCATCACCAACTGGGGGTATTGGAAAATAAGAGCTTAATTCAGTTGGCAAAGATATGTTTTTAAGTTTGAAATTCCAGAAAACTAAATGTTTATGTTGCTAGAGTAGTAATTGGCCCAGTACAATCCCTAATAGCAGTCTCAGTGGATTGTAGGTTGATGGGAAGACAGAATATTTGGGCAGCTGGTTCTGTCTTATGTTTTTTCATCCTATATATGATCTATTATCCAGACCCCCTATCATCAAGGAAGTACAGCCAGAGACATTGGTTTTCAAAACAATGTTTTCTCTCCTGAATGCCCTCAGTGTTTGTGCATGTGTGATTGTTTCCCCCTGCCCCCCCCCCGGGCGGAGTTTTAAATAGGGTAAGATATGGCTAGTGCAACTTTGCTTGTATATTCAGTCCTGCTCCTTCCTGCTGTTTTCCCCAAATATTTTAGTGCTGTTTGTTTCTGAACAAACCAAATACTGGCCAGATAATCTTGATGTATAAAGTATGTTTTCATAGAAAAAGTTTCCATTCCAAAGAAAAAGCTGAAATTGAGCTGTTCGGATAGAACGAAGATAAATCATTCATTGCCATGAAAATGGCTGCAAAAGGAAGACTTTTTTCCTTTCAACTTCACCCTGCATGAATTGAAAGAAATTTCTGTTGAATCTCCAGCCCTTTACTAAGGTTTTGTTGTCCATTGGCTCTAAATATTCCACCTTGTATTTTCTCTTTCTCTTCAGAACATTAAAGGATTGATTGAATATGTAATTCTCACATATCTAAAATGAAATTTGCTTTGGAATGAATACTAACTTGAAATTGTGAATTGTATATTCACAGTGGAAGCAAATTGGAGCACAATTAAATTTCAGTCATAAGGAAAATTCTTATTTTAAAAATTTGTATTTCTAATACTTTCAGTTGATTATTTAAAACAAAAATGTTCAATTAGGGACACAGCTGAATAAAGGAATCCCTTGCAATAATAGTGAGCCATTTTCACTGTTCCATCATTAGGGAAGCTGAGCATTTTAAAGATTATATTAAGAATTTATGTACATTTATTACATTAGAATGGGATAAGCACCCCACTATGCAGTTAACAAAATCTATTTTGATTAAATAAGAGACTAAGGAAAAAGCTTCTTGTGTATTCCTCTTTTCTGGTCTCACAGATAAGAATCTTTTTGGGCCTATATGAGTAGTGGGATTTCACACTACCCAAAATTAAATGTTTGGAGATTTTACTCTTTCTGGGTGAAATTCTAATGCATCTAGTAACAGCATCATCAAGAGAAATGGTGATCTGTGTGTAATTTCCTGCTGCCCTCTTGGTTTGGGAAAATCTGTTAAAACTATTAATTTTTTAAATCTTAAACAGCCTGTGTGATACATTTTAACATTGTGAGCTATACGTTATTTTTTTATTTCCCTTCCTAAATAATTAAATTATTATTTTCCTGAAACAGAAAACCTTCCAAAGAGTTATTCTTCACACTATATCTAGATAATCCTTAACCTTCATTTTTCTGACATTGACCCCATATATCCAACTGAAAGTGAAATAACAATAGTAATGAAAGCACAATTGTCTCCCCTTATGCTGACTCCAGCTGGGTTTGGATGCCTAGAATGCACATTCAGGAATGCACATTTATCTCTGATAAAATAATTTTGGCTTCCTCCTGATTTATATCATGCCTACTGGAGTAAAGCATAGATGCAACTCATCCTTTATAGAGCACCATAGGGAAATTTCTGTTGGTATTTCTATCTGTTTCAAAGTCATAGCCTTTTTAAGATTTTGTAGCAGTTTTGTTTTTCAGTAAAGTTACATATCAAAGATACAGCCTAGTTTTACAAAATGTAATTGGACTATAGCTCTTCTGTTTTTAGTGACAGTGCTCATTCAAGTAACAGCAATTATTTAGTGGCCTTTCAGTGGTACCAGATAGCTCAGAAATGGGGCCTTTGATAAACCTTATAATTGTCCATGCTATGTAATATTTTCTGATGCTTTTTTCTGGAACACCTGCAAATTGGTACAGTCACATTTCTAGATGCAGAAATATCTGCACAGAATATTAGAGATCTTTTCTTGAAGATGTGGCTCATAAGTTGACTTACATGGATAAAAAGCACAACATTTAATGCTCACAGTAAAAAAAATCAAAAATTCAAATCACCAATCTTTATTTGCATATATATTCAGGATATAGTCCAACATTAAATGTTGAGCAAGGCATAGTGAAACTATTATGGCTAAGAGAAGCTGCATCAGAAAAATAAAACTGAAAAACATGAAGGTGGATTGTAGAAACTAAAGCTTTTTGATCAAAACATTCATATTTATTTTGCATGCTTTTAAGTATACATTCACTACAAAGAGGGCTACAAACATCTCATTTGTATAAATGGGAAACAGGTAATTTATGCTCCTCAGATATTTTTAAAAGTGTAGCCTTGACAATCCCTGTCTATTGGTTTAGCTAATTTGACTAAGGGAAAAGGAAATTGCTGCTAATCCACACAACAGAATATAATAGTAAACCTTTTTAATATCTTCACTCTAAAAGTGTAATTGTCAATCATATTTTTCATAGCACAAAGAAATAGGATGCTACTTCAAAATCTGGTAAAAATGAATCATGGCAATGTCTCTAATAACTTGTTCCTGTTTGAAAATAAACACCTCAAAGACCAATATATGTTTATTGCAACTGCAGGAAATGCAAAGAATTCATACACAGGTGATTAGCAAGCAAATATATGGTCTTATTTGTAACACTGCTCTTTGTTCTTTAGTTTCTAGATCTTGTGAGTGCTTTGGAATTTTTGTGAATATGTTTTGGTGATGTGTAGCTTATGTACTAGTGTTCACTTGAGCTAGGGTCATGATAAGTGGTTTTTTTTAAAAAAAAAAAAACCTAACTCATCAGAAAAAGAATATAAAGACAAGATTAAGCTGTGAACTTTCTAAGTGTTTTTATTTCTGGAATCTTAAATTAAAAGTCTGTTATCCAAATGCTGTAGCACTGACCTGCGACAGCTTCCCCCTTGAATATGCTATTAATATTATAGTAACCTATTACACCGACCAGAATAAGTAGAGACGATGTATTCTTCAAAACAGAAAATATTTACTAAATGAATCCTACAAGATATTTCACTGAAACATCATATTATTAGTTTGGAAGATACCCTAGAAGCAGCTATTTAAATAATGCTATTGATACAAACATGTAAGATCCAGAATTATTTAGATTATACTTTCTTACCGTCTTCACTGAGTCACATCCACTTCAGAATTTCAACTTTGGCTTAACTGCTCTTTTTATACATCATCTATTTGCATACATATTCAAATTTTCATATATATGTGCATTCAGATTAATTTTCAAGAATGATTTTTCCCAATGATAGAACCCTCACAGGTTAAAGCACTCAGATTCAGTATTATGGGAAACATCTACTTCTAAAATAAAGGGAAGGAACAGTTAATTCAATTATTCCAGTCCAAAGTTGCAGATTTTATTTTTATCATTTAGCCATGTAAGTGAAGGAGGGACATTAGGTAACATACTCGTGTTATGCAGTACAAGTCAGTGGCTAGAGGTTTAGAGTTAATCATATCCTAATGCCTATTGCAAGATATTTACAGACATTAATGGTGAGAGAAAATAAATGGGTAATAGGAACCCATTAGTAAAACAATTTTTTATGTGGGTATGTGTACACATGCATGATGATTTGTACTTAAATAGCCGGTGCGACATGTTCTACACCGACCCAGCCATACCTGCCCTACTCAGCCACACCCACTCGTCCCTGCCCACCTGGCCTCACTGAGAGAGTGGCATGGAGTTAGCTGTGCGCAGGAAAAATTCAGCAGGCAAGGTACAATTGACAGACGGTTTATTCCATACAGGAGAAAAGTCAGCGCTGGGAGTGAACTGTTCCCAGCGCTTTACATAGCTTCTCTGCTTCAAAGCCCCACCCCCCAGTCTGCAAGCCAGTATCCAGCATGCAGAGCACATAAGCGGCCATTCGGGTCCTCGCCTCCTTCCTTTGCCACAGACGCATATCGGATGGCCTGCCGGAGCAGGGCCCAGATAGGTTTTCGGCGTCCATTCAAGCATGCAATCTGGGCTTCCAGGAGCCAGGTGGCTGCCAGGGGGCCCTTCCCCCCTCGCTGAGGCGTCGCCTCTCCCCTTGGTCTGCTGCCTCCTGTGGCACCGTGCTGCCCGTCCCTGGCACGGGGATTCCCCTCTTTGCCCCTACTGCAGGGATTCCCTCATCAGCATCTTCGGTGCTGGACAGCTGGCGGTGTCCCAGCCCTGGCCCCGATGTCACAACCACTGTGGGGATTCCCCTCCATGTCTTAGGTGACAGACAGCTGACGGTGTCCTGGCGCCAGCCCCAACGTCGGCTGATGTACTCCCGTCTGCTGGCAGTCCCGGCGGTGGCTCCAGCCGGCGAAGAGGGTGGTCGGAAGGCTACAGTGGCGCTGAGCTCCTGTGTCCAATAGCTGGCAGCCTCCCAGACCCAGTCTCGTTGTGGTGAGTCTTGATGGTGGTCCCGGCCGGCGAAGTGAGCAAATGGGAGGCAGAGGTTCGGCGTTGAGTCCCCCTTCCCTCCATGTGCTTACACCTGTGTGGCTTCCCCGGCTTTCACCAGGGCCTCCTTAACTGCACTCCACGCACTCCCCATGTGCGTCATCCACTCCCTGGGTTGGCAGGGGAAGGGATCCCCTTGGTTACACTCGGGTATGAGGACAAAGTCTCTTCCATGCACCACCCAAAAGGGAGTAAACCTGGTGCTACTATGCACCAGATTATTATAGGCCACCTCAGCGAATACCAATAGGTCCACCCAGTCTGTTTGCTGGTAGGACACATAGCTTCACAAATAGCATTCCACCATGACGTTTGCCCATTCTGCTGCCCTGTTGGTACTGGGATGGTACATCGAGCTGAGACCCTGGGAAGACCCGATAAACTGGATGAATTCGCGCCAGAAGCGAGCTGTGAACTGCACCCCGCCCCCAGTCCGAAATGATCCATCGGGGTACTCCATGCAGGCAGTAGACGTGTGTAATGAACAGCCTGGCCAGCCTCTGGGCAGACAGCAACCCTTTACATGGAGCAAAGTTTGCCTGCTTAGAGAAAAGGTCTACAATGGTCCAGATGACTGTGTAGCCATGGCTCTCTGGCAATTTGATGATGAAAGCCATCGCAATGTCCTCCCAGGGTCTGGTTGGGTCCGCCACCGGTTGCAATAGTCCCAAGAGCTTCCCTGTATGGGGCTTTGCGGTGGCACAGATGTGGCAACCCTGGATGCAGGCCTCTATGTCTGCTTTCATCTGTGGCCACCAGAATTGACGCCTTGCCAAGTGTAGGGTCTTGAGGAACCCAAAGTGACCCACTTGTTTCATGTCATGGCAACGTTGAAGCACCCCCTGCCTCAATGCTTGCAGGACATAGAGCTTATCACCATGCCAAGCCAAACCATCCCGGTTCGTCAGCAGGTCTGGATGGTCCTGTAACCAGGGGTCATCCGGAGTGCTGTCTGTAGCTCATGCCTCAGGTCACTTACCACTGTACGGGGTACAGCCCTTGCCACGGCTTGGTGGTAAGGGCATAATCTCCTGCACCACCTCCTCCCACTTGCTATTATATTGAGGCAGTCTCGACAAGGCGTCAGCCAAGAAATTCCTCCCCCCGGTACATACTTCAGCTGGAACTGGAACCGCAGGAAATATTGTGCCCATCGGACGTGTTTAGGGGACAGGTGTCTTTGGTCCTGCAGTACTTCCAGGTTCTTATGGTCTGTCCAGACCTCAAATGGTTCCTTTGCCCCCTCCAGGAGGTGTCACCATGTTGAGAACACCCACCGCACAGCAAATACCTCCTTATCCCAGCTGGCCCACGCCCATTTGGTCTCTGTAATCTTCCATGACATATAGGCACAGGGTTGCAGGGATCTTTACTGTTCCTCTGGAGTAAGACCGCCCCTACTGTAACATCATTGGCAGCCTGTACCGCAAATGGCCTGTCAGGGTCTGGGTGGAGCAGAACCGGCTTCTTCATGAACAGAGCCTTCAGAATCTCAAAGGATTTCTGACACACCATTGTCCATGCCAACGGCTGGCCGGGGTGTGGCTTTGACACAGCCTTCCAGGTGTATAGCAGGTCCGTCAAGGGTAAAGCCACCACAGCAAATGAGGGGATAAATTGTCTATAAAAATTGACAAACCCCAAGAAGCTCTGTAGCTGGTGGCAGGTCCTCGGCGCCTGCCACTCCAGAACCCTCTTGACCTTACCAGGGTCCATTTCCAACCCTGCCCCTGATATCCGATACCCCAGGTAGTCCAGTTGGGATTGATGGAACTCGCACTTGGACATTTTCACAAATAGCTGGGCCCTCAACAGTTTCTCCAATACCTGCCTCACCAACCTGACGTGGTCCTCCATGGTGGTGGTATAGATGAGAATGTCACCAGATACACAAGCACCCTGCGGTACAAGTGTTCATGCCACACTTCATTAATAAGTTGCATGAATATTGCGGGGGCTCCCTGCAATCTGAATGGCATGACCCAAAACTGGTAACTACCAAGTGGGCAGTTGAATGCCGTCTTCCATTCGTCCCATGGCTTGATGCGGACCCGATAGTATGCCTCGCGCAGGTCCAGCTTGGTGAATATCTAGGCCTGTGCCAGATGGGCCAGGAGGTCCTTCATCAATGGGAGGGGGTACATATATTCAACACACACCCAACTGATGCTTCAGAAGTCCACACACAACCGGAGGGAACCATCCTTCTTTTCTTTGAACAGGACTGGCGCCATGATCCGTGAGCGGGCCGGTTGGATGAAACCCCTGGCCAGGTTCTGGTCGATGTAGCGACACAACTCTTCCATCTCCCGGGGTATCATCGCATACATATTCGGCTTAGGCAGTTTTGCTCCCAGCACAATGTCAATGGCACAGTCAGTCGGTGGGGTGGCAGGATGTCGCACTCACGTTCGCCAAAGACTTAGGCGAGGTCGGCATACTCAGCCGGAAATCTGTTTCCCTGCCCTGTGCCAACCTGGGTCGCTTTTGCCCCTCTGTTGCCTCCCTCAGCCTCCTCAGGGTCCTGGGTTGGTGGCCGGGGACCAACTCCCAGGCATAGGTTTTGACAACCGCCCTCTCACCAAATCGTTGGGCCCCACTTGTCCAACCATGCAAGCTCCAGGATCACTGCTTCAGTCATGGAGGGGACCACAATGAACCAGAGGACCTCCCAATGGCCCCCATCTCCATCCTCACATGTTCTGTTATGAGAATGGCCGGAGGGCCCCCCCCGCAGAAAGGACCCATCCACCTGCTCGAATCGGATCAGATTAGCCAACTGCCTCACCCTGGTTCCGACTTCGGTTACCGCATCCTTACTGATGAGACAGCGGGTACAACCGGAGTCAATTAAAGCCCTGTACTCACCCTATGACCTGTTTGTGGGCTTGTTAGGGTGATAGGGATGGCAAAGGAGCATATTGGCTCATTCACCATGGGATCCTTGGCCGAGTCGTCCGCACTGTCATAAGCCACCAGCCGGTACCTGGTGGAGGATGTTGCCTCTTCCCCCATCAGAGGCGGCCGTTGGGGGGGCATCCCCTTCCAGTTGCTGCACTGCTCGCAACCATTCAATGGCCTTCTTGGGTGTAAGACCAGCTTTCCCGGGAGCTGATGGGTTACCTCATGGCACAGGAACTCTGCCGCCCGATGCCCTGGTTGGTTGCACCAAAAACACCAGAATGCCAGCCTAGAAGGTGGACCGGAGGACCCCAGTACTGGAGCTTGGGTCCTATGGCCGTCGTCTTTGGGTTTCTCTGCTACCCTCCGGGGCACAAGTAGGTCCTCCCCCTTCCTCTGGAACTCCTGCAGTTCTGTGTCCAGTTCAACCACCACCTGGAACCATTCCTGGAGTCGGTTAGGAACACCCCTGAAGACACATGCCTGGCATAAATCTCTGTCCAGGCCTGCTCAAAAGTGATGAACCAGGAGACATTCCGGCCATGACCATAGTCTCCTGTTGGAAGTTCCGGATGTACTCCATGGCAGACTGGTCCTGCTGTTTCAATGCCAGTACCTCCACCTTGGCCTGCTGGACCCGGCAGATGTCCTCGCATCTGGACTGTAGGGCTTCCAGGAACAAGCTGGCATCGGCCAGCTCTCTTGCATGGTCACTATAGAGGTCTGCCACCCATGCTACTGCCTCCTGCAGGCTAGCCATTACCACGACCATCATCACTCATTGGGACAAATAGAACCGGGCATAACGGTCCAGGTGGCTGATGATGTGGTTAAGGAACATTGCAAGGCGGTCTGGGTTCCCATCAAAAGTCACTGGTATTGGCGGTGGACACCAAGCCAATCCTGGACCCCATGTCCCCAAAGGCGGCCCTGCTCCTCGTAGGCCTTCGTCCATAGGGGAGAACCGGTGATCACTGGGGCCTGCCATCCGCCAGTCCTGAGCCCCAGATGACCTCACTGTCTGCCTTGTGGGTACTCCATGTGGATCTGCCAACAACCTTCCCTCCCGTCTAGGCCATGACTGAGCTGTTGGGATGCCCATGACAGGCCCCGCCTGAGGAGTACCAGTGCCAGGAGAAACCCAGAATCTCGGGCTGGCTAGATGGAATCAAGATGGTTCCAATGGAGCTGGCTGCATCTCAGCTCGAGACCAAGGTCCTGTCCCATGGCCAGCCTCCACTCGTGGCCATGAGGGAGGGTCCATGTACCCCACCATTGCCAAACCGATCCCGGAGGATGTCCATCGTCTGTCTTCCGGGTGCCATGGAATAGTTCCACTTCTCCTCATCCTCCCCTGTGAATCACCTCTCCCTCTATTCCATTAGAAGTCCCCCAGCACCTGGGGTGGGTACTCATCCAGGGTCCAGGCAAGCACAGGGTTAAGCCACCAGTCCCCTGAAGGTGCTGGGATCCCTGCCTCCTGGGATTCACTCACCGTGGCTGCAGGCCATGGGTCCCGCTGCTTGGGCCTCACCAATGGCTGGGCATCCCCTGGCTCTGCAGTAGATGTTGGTGCTGCAGCTCTGGCTGGCTTACCCTCTTCTGCTGCCGGGGCAGTCCCTTGTGTTGCCTCTGCCATTCCCTAAACAGCACAGGAATTGGAAAATGTGAACAAGAAAGTTGAGCGCTGACTTACTGTCAAGACGTCCTTCTCGGTGCACAGGAAAAATTCAGCAGGCAAGATATGATTGACAGACGGTTTATTCCATACAGGAGAAAAGTCAGCGCTGGGAGTGAACTGCTCCCAGCGCTTTACATAGCTTCTCTGCTTCAGAGCCCCACCCCCCCAGTCTGCAAGCCAGCATCTGGTGTGCAGAGCACATAAACGGCCATTCGGGTCCTCGCCTCCTTCCCTCGCCACAGACATGTATTGGATGGCTTGCCGGAGCAGGGCCGAGGTAGGTTTTCGGCGTCCAATCAAGCACCGCGATCTGGGCTTCCAGGAGTCGAGTGGCTGATGCCCTTCCCCCCTCACCAAGGCGTCACTGCCTCTCCCCTTGCTCCGCTGCCTCCCACGGCACCGCGCCACCCATTCCTTCCCTGCGCCATGGGCCATAGGGATTCACCTCTTTGCCCCCACCACGGGGATTCCCTCATCAGTGTCTTTGTGCCAGACAGCTAACGGCATCCTGGCGCTGGCCCCGATGTCAGCTGACATGCTCCCATCCACTGGCAGTCTCGGCAGTGGCTCCAGCCGGCAAAGAGGGTGGTTGGGGGGCCACCGCAGTGCCGAGCTTCTGCATCCAACAACTGGCGGCCTCCCAGACCCGGTCTCGGTGTGGTGAGTCCTGGTGGCAGTCCTGGCCGGCGAGGTGAGCAAACAGGAGGCAGCGGTCCAGCGTTGAGTCCCCCCTCCCTCCTTCGTGTCAGGCCCACTGGGCTTGACACCATCTACACCACCTGGTTGTGCACGCCCACCCAGCCACACTGACCTGGCTGCTGTGAGTTGTCCTAGACCCGTCTGAAAATATTACCAGTCGCCAAGAGTCGAGACTGATTCAAAGTCACACAAAAAAGGAAGTAAGATCATCCTTCTGAATCACACATGTTTGTGGGTTTTTGTCATGTCTCCCCTCCTTTTATTTTATTTTATATTACACCTCATTTATTTCATTTTTCTTTAGGATTTTCCTGAGGATCTAGAATGATTAAAAGTAGCCAGGTCAGTATTGATGAGTGGGCGCAACCAGGTGAACATAGCTGGGTCAATGAGACTGGGTGGGTGTGAGGGAGTGGGTGCAGCTCTGACTCTGCCCACAGCCAGGAGTTTGATCCTAACAGGCTCAAGGTTTATTCAGCCATTCATCCTTCTGAGGTCGGTAAAATGAGGACCCAGATTGTTGGGAGCAATAGGCTGACTCTATAAACTGCTTAGAGAGTACTGTAAAGTGGTATGTAAAGCTAGTGCTATTTAAAGGTCCTGGAGACAAAGCTTCACAGTAGCAGAAAGTTGATTGTTCTTGCCATATTTATGCTCAGAAACAAAATCCTTAAAAACTGCGAAAATTTATAATTTAATTCACTAGGAAACAGTGGTGCAGAGTCAGGTGGTTGTTTGGAAAGTAGAAAAAGTATAATGATTAGAAATGGAATAATAACTTCCAAAATACAAGGAAATCTGTCGTATGATCACTTTCTTACATAATAATATTTCACAGCTATGCAGATTATCAGGCAGGAATCTCTTCAAACTGGTATCTACAAGTTGGAGGCAATCTCTTTCACATTCTGAGATCAGAAAGGAATACGTGTGAGGGACTGGGGCCAATAAACATTTTATTAATGCAATATTATCCTTCATGGTTGGCTTCAGAAATCACTGAAGAGATTCTCACACAATAAACCATAATTTGGTTTATTATCAATCAATTAATGAGGTACAATTGGACACAAGTTACAGTAGCTGAATTCACATTAAGCCATAAAGAAGAAAATCAAATTTGTGCGATGCCAAAACCAGGTAAATGTGTTTCTTCCCTCTCCCAATCATTACCATTATTTTTAAATTTACAATAGGCTTGCTCAAGCTGAAGTTTTCCAACTCTATCAGATGTATGCCAAGCTAATGATAGGGGGAAGTTGAAGTCTGGCAAACTGGAGATTACCACCCAAAATTAGGGAAGGCTGTTTTATAAAGTCCATTGCTCAGCATTAATGCTGACGTACTTTTGAAAGTTTAGATATCACCTGTGAAATTGGGCATCCCAATAAATCCCTAAGGAACAGAAGGTGACCAACCTTGATATGGTGGTACAAAGTTCAACCCAGCCAGGAGTGTATAAATGTTTGCATGCAATTGTAATTATTCTGGGACTGAAGAGAAAAAGGACAGAGTCTAATTCCTTGCCTGTCATTTGATATACTGGACAGCTATAATAGCTGGAGGGGTTGCCAGTTGCCAGCAAGTAATACATTATCTTTGCAGAATTACCACTTTCTGCAAAAGCACCCTCCACTCCCTATAAAATACAATATGAAGTGATTCTTTTATGAGCAGAATGAGGAATCTCTGTGCTGGGAAAGGAGGAAGAAGCATTCTTTCAATGCTGAAATGTCAGTCTTCCTGCTACATGAAGTTAAGTGACTGACCCAACCAAAATGTTCCATTTCTGTTATGCCATTATTATTATTTTTCCAACCCAAGTCTTTCTCAACTATGCAAAGCTGTTTACTTCTGTACTTTAACGGTTCTTCCAAAATGGAAATGCTAATTCTGGAGTCATTGGTTACAGTCAGATGATTCCTAAATTAGTTTCTGCTTGGATATTTTCAAGTACCATAGTATTAAAGAAACTAAATTATTTTATTCTATATAAAAGCAGCAATTATTTTTTTTAAAAAACTAGCCATTGATATTGCTGCTTAAACTCAGAATGACACACCCTGCAAGAAATACTGTTTTAAATGCCAGAAAATTGGAGGACAAGAGTTGTGTTGTATAATGTGCCAATGCAAACAACAAGGTTCATGTGTAAGGAAAGCAGAATCTGAGGCCCTCAGGCATGTGGTCAGCAAATGCTTTGAGTATGATTGTCAAAAACATTCTATATTTGTTAAATGTTTAGGGCTCATCTACAGACCTCCCTTGCCTCAATGCATGGATCTCTACCTCATAGCAGAGCCTCTTAGTGCCAGCCAAGTTTATCTTGCAAAACATTAGTGTTTCCATTGGGAAATGGAGCAATTCTATGCAAACATTCTACAAACATGGAGGAGACGCCTGAGGTCACCCCTGTAGACTGTCTCTTTCCAGCCAGTCATGGGGCTTCAGGACTCCTCACCCCTCTAAGAACAGCAGCAAGAGGAGCACTATGGGGCAGCATTTCCCAAGCAATATAGGATGGGAAGAAAGTATATCAAGAGCTGTATGGGGAAAAACTCTGAAAGTGCCAGGAATAATTTATGAGAGAGGGAGCAACACAAACAGATGCCAGCAACTATGGGGCCCTATCAACTCTGAAGAAGGGCCAGAGGGAGGAGATTTTTTAACATGTGGAGTCAAAATACCTTATTGCAGCCTTATTTCTAGTCCTGTTTTCCCAGCTGCATCAGATCTGCTGCCTATAATTTCTGGAAGTGAAAAATTCTAACATATCTGGAGGGCCCAAATTGGGAAAAACTGCCTCAATTTAAGTCATTAGAGATTAGTAAACCCCACCCCATCAGTATTAAAGTAGATAATCTCTGTCAGAGGATTTAAGATAGCAAGGTATAATTCAGAAAAATACAGTGAGGAGGGAACAAATTTCAAGAGATGATTCCTAGCCTTTATTGGTCTAAGGCTGTATCAGGTTTCTTAAGTATCTTCCGGTTTTCTTGACAAAATATATTATTGAATAATACATGTTTAAAAATCTAATGCAGAAGTGGGCTAATTTTTGGTATCTGTACTGGGTATCTACATTTTTTAAACTTACAAATGATATCTCCAGCCAAGACAAGCAGTAAGTCAGTGATGCAAAATGGCAAGTGTGCATCATATATAACTGGAATGGAAACTTTGTTCCTGGATTTGGGAAGGCTATTAAGTTTTATGTTAGTGTTTATGAAGAAGTATTTTTTTTTAATTTCCTGCTTCAAATTAAGGAAAATCTTCAGTAACTGCAATTGATGAAAAACTCCAGGAAGGAATTTGAAGATTCTGTGTGACTTTGGGATTACAGATGCTTTAGAAATCTATGGATGGTGTAGTCCAAAATGGAATAATCCAAGTTCCCCAATTAAGGAATAACTAAGTGATTTATTTCATTTCCATTTTCATCATTCCCATTTGGTTGTAATGTTGTTGTGTTTGTACATACTGCTCTCTGTGTATATACCACTGGATACATACTATACTACTGTTTAGAATAGAATAGAGCTGGAAAGGGACCTTGGAGGTCTTCTAGTCTAGCCCCCTGCTCAAGCAGGAGAACGTATACCATCTCAGACAAGCGACTGTCTAGCCTCTTCTTGAAAATCTCCAGTGATGGAGCGCCTATGATTTCTGGAGGCAAGCTGTTCCATTGGTTAATTGTCCTCACTGCCAGGAAGTTTCTCCTCAATTCTAGGTTGCTTCTCTCTTTGTTCAATTTCCAACCATTGTTTCTTGTCTTGCCCTCTGATGCTTTGAAGAATAACGTGACCCCCTCATCTTTGTGGTAGCCCCTCAAATATTGGAATACTGCTATCATGTTGCTCCTGTTTCTTCTTTTCTTTAGACTACTAGCCAAACCCAAGTCCTGCAGCCATTCTTTGTATGTTTTAGTCTCCAGCTCTTTGATAATTTTAGTTGCTCTTCTCTGAACTTTTTCCAAGGTCTCAACATCTTTTTTGTAGTATGGTGACCAAAACTGATTGCAGTATTCCAGGGTTTTATGAAGCGGTACTAATACTTCACATGATCTTTTTTTTTTTTTTGTAAAAATTTTTATTTTCAATTTTACAATATATAACAATCTTACAAATACTTCAGATAAAAAATAAAACAAATTGATTCACCCCACATTTGGTCTTGCCCGCCCATTTCCCCCCAAATCACATCCCACCTCAAACCAACTTACTTCTTTCCCTCTTTTTCTTCACTCACCCCCTCTCCTCCTTCACCTCCACCTTCCTACTTACTTCTCACCTTCTTCTTCTCCCTATTGGTGGGTCAATATTGGAAGAAGGATACTCTGCCTTCTTTAGAAGAATAGGTATTTAAGGTTTCTAATTTAGCAGAAATGGCTAAAATTTCTGCATATTTAAAGGACCATTCACAAGAGAGATATTTTAACGTATGGAGAAGATGGATAGAATATGTTCAGAAGAAATATGGAACTACAAAGTTTCACTTATTCTATGAGTAATGATTTTGTTTATAAACTTATGATGTTAAAGTTTGAAGAGAGTTAAGGTTTTTTATGATTTTGTTCATTGTATAATTAGTAAACTTAAATAGATTATGTTTAATATGTTTGCATAATCCTGTATTTTGCTCTGGGAAGTCGGGGGGGAGGGGGTGGGGGGAGGGGATGGGGGTGGATGGGTTGAAGTTTAAGTAGTTCGGATAAAGTAGAAATAGTCTTATTGTATATAATATTAATGTTTTAATTTTGAGAGAGGAACTGCTTGGGCATTTCCCCTGGTACTTCACGTGATCTTGATTCTGTGCCTCTGTTTATACAACCCAGGATTGTATTAGCTTTTTTGGCTGCTGCTGCACACTGCTGGCTCATGGTTAAGTGATCGTCCACTAGGACTCCAAGGTCCCTCTCACAATTGCTGTTTTTGAGCCAGGTCTCGCCTAATCTGTACTTGCACCTTAGATTTTTTCCTGCCTAAAAGTAAAACTTTGCTTTTCTCCACATTGAAATTCATTTTTTTGAATAGGGCCCATTGTTCAAGTTTGTCAAGATTTTTTTGGATTCTGAGTTTGTCTTCTGGGGTGTTGGGTACTCCTGTCAGTTTGATGTCATCTGCAAATTTGATGATTTCCCCTTCAATTCCCTCATCTAAGTCATTTATGAAGATATTGAAGAATACTGGGCCTAAGATGGAACCTTGTGGTATCGCACTGCTTACTTCTCTCCATGTGGATGTAGTGCCATTGAGGACTACTCATTGAGTATGGTTTGCCAGCCAGCTACAGATCCATCTGGTGGTGATGTTGTCTATTCCACCTTTTTTTAGTTTATCAAGGAGTAGGTTGTGGTCTACTTTATCAAATGCCTTACTGAAGTCTAAGATTACTACGTCCGCAGTATTTCGCTGGTCTATTAGTTTAGTCACTTTGTTGAAGAATGAAATAAGATTGGTTTGGCATGGTCTGTTTTTAACAAACCCATGCTGGCTACTAGTTATAACTTTGTTTGCTTCTAGTTGTTTGCAGATCTGTTTTTTGATTATCTTTTCTAAGATCTTTCCAGGTATTAATGTTAAACTGATTGGTCTGTAGTTTCCTGGGTCCATTTATACGAACGTATACTGTGTTTGTATATATCATACAAAAATGAAACAGGTCAAGAAACATGCTCAGATTTCAAGAAATGGTAACAAAGAACCTGGCAACATTATTTAGATCAGACTAAACATGTATTCCTGCGGGTTTTAATCAAGCTTGGTTGATTTGAATGTGAATCTGATATTTATTTATGCAATGTCTTGGGGAAAAAACTGCTGCAATACATTCTTCTCTTTGCACCAGCTATCATCCAAGCACAGAGATAGCTAATTGTGCTCTGAACTGGGCAGTTCCAAATACCTAATAAGATTCGCTTTCTCCATCATGTGATTGGGTTCTCTTTTTATTAAGTTATCTAAAAGAGAACTTTTCCTCCAACTCTTACATATTTCTTCTTATACCAATCCTTTACTAATTTGGCTCCATAGTAAATAACTTTTCCTTCCTGATTGTCATTTGGCAGAGCCAGGGAGCCCCAGTCTTGAGCTAGGACTTTCTTTACAGATTCTATTATTTTTTTCTGTCTTCATCTTTCCTTTTCTCCTGAGAAGTTCTATTCATCACTTATTGAAATGACTGTGCAGCTCACAATCAGGCAACTCCCCTTCTTTTTACCAAGCTTATATCACATTATCAAGTCATAAAATCAGGACTATCTTTCACAAATGGACAACAGCCCTCCTTCTGCATTCCCAAGAAAGATTACAAGGGTAAGTGATTTTTTTAAAACTTTTTTTATTTGCCACAAGCCTAAAGGTTTTTTCTTTCTTTCAAAGGAGGAGTGGTCTTAAGATCTGGCATCTTTCAAGAAGTCAGCTGCAATTTTAATTACACCCTATCTAAGAATCCAGGCTATCATTATATTCCCAGCTACTCCGTGTTCTGGATTGTGTGGAATAATTTTCCATTCTCCCAGATATAGCTTGAAAAACTTTAAATCAAAATTTTGGTAGATTTGAGCTTTTAAGATCTCTCCAATTGCAGTTGTCACTGTTTCTGAAATAACAATTTGTATTTGTATTGCTGTTAAGTAGGCCTTTGGGAAATAATGTCTAACCTTGGGATTTTTCAAATCACATTGCATACAGTTGGCTGAATGGTTGATTGAAATGAGTTTCAATGAAAGTTATTCATCCTTGTTTTAAATTCATCCCCTATTTATTTTCTTTCACTCATTGGGAGGAAATTTTGTTTTTAATTTGTATACATTGCTGATTAATAATTGCCACAAGCCAATGGGTGATGGTGAGATCTTTTCTTACCCAAACTATCATACTTTAATAGCTCAAGAACTTCCAAGAGTTCTGAAGCAAATACTGAGGGATAAAATAGGTAACCATGAAGAAAGTAAAGCCTGGACTCATGTAACCTAATAGGTACCATTTAGCCTGGAATGTTGATTAGCTGTAGCTCCAATTATCTGTCACTGTGCATTCATTCTTGGCCAAGTTCAATGGTTACCACATTGCTCTGTTGTGCAGCTCACAAACATGCTGCCTGTAATGGAAACTGATATAATTCTGGACTGGTGGATGCACATAGTAATGATTTGGTGGTTTGACATATTGTGCAAGCATGAAAAAATTAAATCAAAACTTCAGGAGATTAAGGAAGGCAAGAAGAAATCATTTTTCTTTCTATCATCTTATTCCTTTGTCTTCTTGCATCTTTACTAATTCTCTCTCTTCGACTGAATTGCATGCTCCTATACCTACAAGCATAATCAACCCTTTCCTAATGCCCCCCCCCACTTTACAATATCCTCACCCTTCCAGTATATGTGTGTGGGATCCATCCAGAAAAAAAAAATTGGTTTCCTTTCCAAAACAGCTTTCACTGAAGAAGTCTATCTTAGGTGCTAGAGGTTTCTCAGCAATTTCAGTGGTGTTAAGTTGGGTGATATAAAACACATGTTACAAAACATACTGCCTCTCTATATTTCCTGACAAATAATAGCTAAGCCCCTGTCTACTAGCTGACCCTTCTCTTTCTGTCCAGTGTTCTGTGTTAGTTAAATGTGTTTAAAGATTTCTTCCTTTTGTGACATTCTCTTCCATTTCTTCTCATTATAAATCTTTTCCTTCTTTCCAAAAGGTTAAATACTATACAGTATTGAAATATCACCAGTTGACCTGGGGCAACATACAGCCTATTTTAAATAGAGAGCTGCATTTTGCTTTTCAGAGCCTGGCTAACAATTTAGAACTACTCTTGGGTGATCCTCTAGTCAGGCGTTCCTTTTACCAGCTTAGGTTTTTATGGCTTCTGAGTGCACTGGAGAAGGGAAATAATGTCACTGTTGCTCATGGTATGGTACAGGTGGCCCTTGACTTATGGCTGGTCATTTAACAATGTTTGAAGTTATGATAGGCCTCCCTGGAGATACTTACATTGGAACTCCCTAGTTCCAAAGTTCCGATGGCCACCTACCCCTGGTCACATGGGCCAATTTTGGGCACTCAGCAACCAGCCCACATTTACAGCCATTCACAGTGTCTCACATCACAAGACTGTGTTTCATGAGCTTATATCGCTGATTTCACTGGACAGCAAAGAATTTGCTTCCTGAACACATTTGGATCTGTCTTAAGGACTTTTGGATGCTAATCACAAAAACAACTGTAATGTAACCTATCGCATACCATTTTATAGAAATCTTCTGTTTCTACACAATGGCAATGTACAATGTATCTGTTGGCTATGCCTTACACCTGAAAGAAACATATGAAAACATGAAAGTATTGTTGAAGCAGATCCAGTATACCAGGTATAACTGGAATATCTGCGGAGATCTAAAAATAGTGGCTCTGCTCCTTGGAATGCAGCTCTATATACCAAGGATTGTTGTTACATATGCAAATGGGACAACCATGCAAGAGAGTTACATTACTTTATGAAGAAATGGCCATTCCAAAAGAATTTGGTTCCAGGACAGAAAAATGTGGCACATGAACCGCTTGTTGTCCCAATAAAGAAATGTTTGCCTCTGCTTCACATAAAACGTGGACTGAAAGATTTTGTGAAAGCAATGAACAAGGAAGGTGAAGGTTTTTGTTAGTTGAGACATATGTTTCCAATAATAATTGATGCAAAGATTAAGGAAGGCATCAATGACAAGCAGCTCGAACGATCTGTTGATGGGGCTAGAGAAAATCTCCTGGAAAGCATTTGAGAATTGAGAATTTTCTTGGCAACTACAGAGCACCAAACTACATTCAGCTAGTTGACAAATTTCTTACAGCATACAAGACCATGAAGTGCACTGAAGATTCATTTTCTGCACTGACATTTGGACTTCTTTCCCCCAAAATTAGATGCAGTCAATGATGAACATGGTGAAAAGTTCATTGCCATAATGGAAAATAGTATCAGGGCAACTGGAATCCATCAGTGCTGGCTGATTATTGTTGGACACAGCAGCAAGTTGCATCAGATACTGAGTACAAATAAAAATCAGTAGAAAAACTCTTTTAGCCCTGTTGAATTCATGCGGTGTGTCAGAAACATTATGTGATTAAATACATTATAGCCATTAAAAGTTAATTTCATATTTCTTAAGATTCTTACATGATAAAGTCATTTTGAAATTATATTTATGTTCAGTTTGAAGGGGTCTATCATAATCACAATTGCCAACATACGCTGGATCATGGAGAAAGCTAGGAAGTTCCAGAAAAACATCTACTTCTCCTTCATTGACTATGCAAAAGTCTTTGATTGTGTGGATCACAACAAATTGTGGCAAGTTCTTAAAGAGATGGGAGTACCAGACCATCTCATTTGTCTCGTGAGAAACCTATATGCGGGTCAAGAAGCAACAGTGAGAACTGGACATGGAACCACTGATTGGTTCAAAATTGGAAAAGGAGTCCGGCAAGGCTGTATACTGTCACCCTGCCTATTTAACTTATATGCAGAGCACATCATGAGAAAGGCAGGGCTAGATGAATCAAAAGTTGGAATTAAAATTGCCGGGAGAAATATCAACAATCTAAGATATGCAGATGATACCACTCTAATGGCAGAAAGTGAAGAGGAACTAAAGAGCCTCTTGATGCGGGTGAAGAAGGAGAGTGCAAAAGTTGGCTTGAAACGCAACATTAAGAAAACCAAAATCATGGCATCCGGCCCTCTTAATTCCTGGCAAATAGATGGGGAAGAAATGGAGGTAGTGACAGATTTTATTTTTCTGGGCTCCAAGATCACCTCAGATGGGGACTGCAGCCAAGAAATTAAAAGATGCTTGCTCCTGGGGAGGAAAGCTATGGCAAATCTAGACAGCATACTAAAAAGCAGATACATCACCCTGCCAACAAAAGTGCGTATAGTCCAGGCCATGGTTTACCCAGTTGCAATGTATGGCTGTGAAAGTTGGACCATAAGAAAGGCTGAGCGCCAAAGAATTGAGGCCTTTGAACTATGGTGCTGGAGAAGACTCCTGCGAGTCCCTTGGACTGCAAGCATTCAAACCGGTCAGTCCTAGAAGAGATCAACCCCGACTGCTCTTTAGAAGGCCAGATCCTGAAGTTGAAACTCAAATACTTTGGCCACCTAATGAGAAGGAAGGACTCACTGGAGAAGGGCCTAATGCTGGGAGAGATTGAGGGCAATAGAAGAAGGGGATGACAGAGAATGAGATAGCTGGATAGAGTCACTGAAGCAGTAGTGTGAACTTAAATGGACTCCATAAGATGGTAGAGGACAGGAAGACCTGGAGGAACGTTGTCCACGGTGTCGCGATGGGTTGGACACGACTTCGCAATTAACAACAACAACAACAATCATAATCACCAAATGATTTTTAGGAAGCAAAACCTTTGAAAAAAAAAGTTATTTTTGGCAAAACTGGGTCATAGCAAACCACTGGTTCATTTAAGGATCACGGTAATCATTTTTTGTCCATAGTGTTCAGTTAATGACTACTGTAAAAAAGGTCATAAAATCAGGTTAGTCAGATAAGTGGCTCATTTTACAACTATCGCAACTTATAGCCATGATGGGCACACTCCTTCACAATCATAAGTTGAGGAGTATCTGTAACATCTAGTTTAGTTTATTCAGTGTATTTTGATGAGCACTTGGTTGATCCTACAAATACCAGAAATTTCACTAGAAAGAATACATCTTTCTTATTATTTATTCCTCATTTTGGGGTCCAATTCAAAGTAGTGACTTCTACTTTTCTAGCTTCGTCCTGAGGATCAGGTCCACGTCTTCTAGCCATTTGAAGTGTAATGGTGGGAATGAGAGAGAACCCTAATCATGCAGGTCCTGTTGCAGAGGGCTCCCTCCAAGGTCACCCGCCTGCCTCATCACTATTACCTTTCCAGCACAAAGTGAAAAATGGTTTTCCAGAAAACTTTAAGGATAACGCAAGAGCACAAGCTAATCTATTGTACAGTTATGCAGTTGATATCCCATAGTTCTTTTTTTCTCTTGGATGCTGAGATTTGAAGCATTGATCCTTTTTTATATTGTTTTGCCTTCATAGTGTATGTTTATGATTGGATTTTTTTTCAGTATGATTTGTGATTAAAAATCAGAATTAAGATGGCAGAGATGGAAAATCCATTTGGTTAAAATAACAAGAGATATTTAAAGAATTGTTTATTCTACCTAAGATATTTTACCAATATCACATTCTAAATATGCAATACAATCTATTGCCATGATATTTAAGATTTAGTCAGCATGTGTCCATTTTCTCTAGGTCCAAAATTCAATGTTCAGCATTAGCTACGATGGAAAAATTCTATTTACAGACTGGCTAGAGCAGTGGTTCTCAACCTGTGGGTCGGGACCCCACTTGGGATCGAACGACCATTTCACGGGGGTCGCCAAACAACGCAGTCCGCCATTTTTTCCCCTTTTCCTTAGCTGTGCTACTCCCTTTTATTCTATTGGCTTTTGAAAGCCAATAGAATAGACTCTCTTGAATAGAGTCTAATTCTATTGGCTTTCAAAAGCCAATAGGAATTGTCCAGGCTGTCTCTGCCCTGCTGAGCCCACCAAAAGTCCCATTCTGTAAATGGTTCTGCACCAGTTGAGTAGTCCTCGACTTATGACTGGTTGAGTAGTCCTTGACTTACGACCGGTTGGGGGTCACGGCATTAAAAAGGTTGAGAACCACTGGACTAGAGGCATCCCTAATTCCCATTGTGGATCAATATCCATCTGTGAATAAATTTGGATTCTTCCCTCTGAGATATTTTGTACTATCTAATTGCTATGCCATCATCTTCAACTACTTTGAATGGTCTAAAAGTTTCCTCATTCTAGTTTCCGAGAAAGGAACTTACAGAGGTATCCCTCCTGCAGATTTATTTTGCCTTGTGTAAAGTAGAAGACCTACATATCAACAACAGTTTCTTCTAGTTGACTTCTATGGGTTTTGCCACTACAAAGAGGGATCCAGTGACTTTCCAGATATTGTTGAATTGTAACTGTCAGCAAGCCCAGCTAGTGTACTCAATGCAGCAAGATATGGCAGCTTCCAGAGGACCACGGATTCCCTATTCCTGTTCTAGTCAGTGCTAGCGTTAAAGGGAAAATGGCATATTTTGTAAGTTATTGTCCATGTTTTCCATTGTCAGAGTATAGAATCAAAGTATACTGGGAAATCAGTTCCCTCCTTCCTTGCTGATTCTCATTTTTTAAATTATTGTTGAAGATTCTATAATAACCAACCTAGGAAATACATCCTTGGTGCCATTTTAGATTAATCCATCATAATGACTTGAACAGATCTTCCTCAAGTAATATCTTCTGTCTTTCCCATCTCCAGCATCAGCACAATTTGATCCAGCTGGTTGAAATTCTGGGAGTTCTAATGCCATCTTATCTAAAAGGCATAAGACTTGAGGAAACGTATTTACAATGGCTCTTAAAGATGTCACTAGACATTTGAGAAATCATATAATATATTTCCTTTTCTGATCTGACTTTTCTTATTTATCTCTCCTAGCATCTCACCTTTCCACTTCTTGCTGTGACACTCCTCTCATCATTTGGATCATCCACATTGTATGGCTTCAATCTGGCTGTGGTAAACTCTCCAGCAGCGGTAAGACAAATAGAAAGTGGAAAGTGAAATTATTTTTCTCTTAAACAAGCAGAACAGTGCAGGGGTACAATGGATTGACTTATTGTTCTTGAGTTATAATTCCCAATGTTTCTCATCATTGACTTTGTTGACTGGGTTGACAAAGCTACAATTCAGAAACAATCTAGATTTCCCATCACTGATCTGGCAGAAAGCCTTTTCCATTTCCTGACCTTAACAAGAGAGCTAGCTCTCTTCTTTTTTTTTCAGTACTAAAGTGTTTTGATTGATATTACCCCCTCCAGGCATTACTGGCCTTCAGCTGACCCAGACATTGTGAAAATTGACCATGGTAAATGTGGAGATAGGATTGTGACAATCTTCTCTTTATTGGTCCCCCTTTCCCTCCTTTTGCAGCACATCAAAGCCTTCTATAATGCAACATGGTACCAACGCTATGGGCAAGGCCTGGCTCAAGGACCTCTCACTCTCATGTACTCCCTGACTGTCTCCATTTTTGCCCTGGGAGGCTTGGTGGGGTCATTTCCTGTGGGAATACTGGTCACTCAGTATGGGAGGTAAGAGCTGTGCCAACAAGAGTTACCTTGGGGTAAAATGGGTGAGCAGTAAATGTAATAATAAATACATAAAAACAAGGTAGTGATTCTCAATTATACATAGAACATGCAAGCTAGCAACAATACCTGATGTACCCTGAAATCTACACATAATAGCAAGCTCACTGCCACACCTAGGATAATTTTTTTCTAATCTGATGGTCCCACTCAAGTGTGTTAGATTATACAATTTTCATTCTGCATGGATAATATCCCCATTAGCCTTCCTGTGAATGATGTTTGCTGTAGAGTGTAGAACAGTGGTTCTCAACCTTTCTAATGCCGCGACCCCATAATACAGCTCCCCATGTTGTGGTGACCCCCAACCACTTATACATCACCGGGTGCCAGGGGCGTGGCCAAAGAAAAGGGGAAAAAAATGGCGGACAGCCTTGTTTGGCGACCCTCGTGAAATGGTCGTTCGACCCCAAATGGGGTCCCGACCCACAGGTTGAGAACCACTGGTGTAGAACAACACATAAGAAAGTTACCAGGATAAGAAAACTTGCTTATATTACATTAAAGTATTTAAATATATTTTCTGTTTATTAATTTTCAAGATAAATGAGCATTTTTATTGTCCTTGGGTTGTTTTAGAACTTCATTTTGTTAAAGGTGGATTTTAAATAATGAAAATAATTAAATAGATAATTGAGTTAATCAGCTTGACATACAAAGAAAAGCCTGACCCATTCCTTTTTGCCCATCTTTCAGTCATGCCCTGCATTCAATTTAAAGTTTCTCTGAATCATTTATGCTGTCATAAGAAAAATGTCTGTATTTATGCTCTTCTTTTTTTACTCTAAGTTTTTGGTATCAGACTCATTAAACTAGCTTCAGGCACGTACAGTGAATTGTTTGGCTGGCCAATTTATTTCTCATTCCATCTGATAAATCAAATAGTCCTCATGAGAATTAAGAAGGGGGAATGCCAATGTCTTTTAGGATAAAGAAGAAAAAGGGTTATGGTGAGACAATTTTGGGGAGGCAGAAGGAAAAGAGAAAAATATGAGAAAAATTATTTTTTTTTTGTCTTTTCGTTACCAGGAATGGCACTTTGGTCCGTAGCAACTTTCTTGTTCTGTTGGCTGGCATGTTAATGGGATTCAGCCGCTACTTGGGATCCCCTGAAATGGTCATTTTGGGGCGCTTCATTATAGGGATTCATTCTGGTAGGATCTTGCTGCATTAATAAACGAAAATATTTGTAGCTCAGGGTTGAAATGAGGGGACCTTGGTTGTCTTTGAGCTTAGTTGTTTTCTTGCAGATATTTCATTACCCAAATTAGGTAATATCATCAGTGCTAGTCCTGATGATGTTACCTAGTTTGGGTAATGAGATGTTTGCAAGAAAAAAACCAAGCTCAGAGACCATTGATATGCATTGATATGCTTTCTCCCTCATGTTTCCATAAAGCAAGTCAAGTACATGAATTGGTTTTTGCAATGTTATTATAGAAGCATTGATCTTTTAATCCCATTGTGGTTTTGGAATATTTTTATTGAACCTACAAACTACTACAGAATTTAGAGAGATATATGCAGCCTATGTCTGGTTCCCCCCCTCCGCCCCTCATTGCACCAGATTTCTCAGTGGTTATAATACATAGGAATGTCATTACGCAAATGCAAAGTTAGTTAAGAAAGTAAACAAAATTATCATTCTGAGCGAAAGCAGTCCTAAATAGTATAAAGATGATTGTTATAGGCATAATAATAAATGATTGACAAATCAATGGGCATAAATGCAACAAATGTGCAGGTCTCAGAATTAGATGGAAAATAATCCCTTTTCTCTCTCTTACCCCTCATGCTGGTTTTGGGGCTGTGTACCTTCTGGAAACCAGAAAATAGGCAACCACTACAAAATAGCATTTACATAGCCTTTTCCATCTTAGTGCCCTGCACATATATTGGACTACAGGTTCCAAAATTCCCAGGTGATATGAGATACTGGCTAGAAATTATGGGTACTATGGCCCAATTTGAAGGACAGCAGATTGAAAAAGGCCAAGCTAGCTATTTCATTTGCAAATAAAGTTCCCTGTTGTGCTTGTCTTGAAATGAAAAGAAAAATGTCACCTTCTTAATTCAGGAATTGAATTCATGCCATTAAAAAAACCCTACCCTATTCCTAAGTAATTGACTGCAGATTCATTTCATAAACAGTCTGAATTAGGTTGTTTTCCCAAGAAATGTCATGCCATAATGAACTAATTATAATGGTGTCACATTTTTATCTTTTTACTGTAAAGCTGACTTTTTAATTATTTATTTTGTTTATTCATTTGTCAGCTTGAATGCCACCTCAATCACAAGAAACTCTAGGTGGCTTTGAGAAGGGGATTAAAATATCAAATACTGTAAGATATCAGCTAAATATAAACATGTTGGAAATTCATCATCTTTCTTCTTTTTCTATCCTTCTGTCAGGCATCTGTCTCAGTGTGGTGCCCATGTACCTGGGAGAAATTGCCCCAAAGAACCTACGGGGATTTCTGGGCCTTGTTCCAAGCACCTTCATCTGTCTGGGGGTCTTCTCTGCCCAAGTCCTAGGCCTTCCAGAGCTTTTGGGGGAGGTAAATGCTATACTTTCATTTTCTGGATGAAATGAGTGAGGGCAGGGCACCCAATGGAATGCAGTCCCTCTGCTGTTCGGAAAGTTAAGCTGAAGAAATGGCAAGAGCACCATTTTCTATCCCACAGTTGTTCTCCCGCTGGTTTAAATAAGGTAAATGGATTCGGCTTCCTTGAAGCCCAATCTGTTTCTCTATGCTGCCTGCTTCTCCAAGCATACAGAGCTTCTGCAAGTAGTTCACAAAGCCCTTTGCGTCCCAATGTTTCTGCTCATCAAGCTGTTTATTTCTTGTGTAATGCATATGTGCCTGTGAGTTAAATACAGTCTTTCATTCTGGCTTTGAGCAGTTGCTTGAGACCATTGTTTTTCACATGCCAGAAATAATACTGTTCTGCCCTCTCTACTTTCTACCTATGCACCCACTTTTCCAATAATCTAATCATACTATCCACTTCATGAGAAACATGAAGGGAGATGAAGGGCAGAAGCTATAGAAAGAAAGCTGATCAGATGCAAAAATATTGAACACCTATCTACAGCACATGTTCTCTTTTCTTGGAGCCAATGTTAATAAACAAACAAGTGAACATGTGGATTACTCTTCACTTCTGTTTGGCTTTTCTTTCTAGGATGCCTACTGGCCTCTTTTCCTCTCTGTAGTGGTGGTTCCTGCTTTTCTGCAGCTCTTGCTACTGAATTGTTTTCCTGAAAGCCCTCGTTACTTGCTTATTGAGAAAAATAATGTCCATGGAGCTGCTGAAGGTAAGCTACTACCTCTTCCCCAAGCAATGCCAAGTAGGGACAGAGATTGCACTGGGCCTCATCTGTTCTTACCATGACCAGATCCAGGTGAAAACTTGACAAGTATCTAGGGACATCTTCCAGAGAGGATCAGGAACAGAATATTACTTTTATTGCCTTCTCTGCCATTAACTCTCTCTCCTTGGTCAATATTGCCCACTGAAATAAATATCCTTGAAATAAGAACATGTGGAGGAAGTTCAAAATACTGAAAGGGGTTTGGGCTTTATACTTTAATTTGTTGTTTCTACTGTTATGAACACCAAGTATTAACTTATCTGATCAGTTGAACATTGTACAATATTTTGGATCTCCTCTCCATTACTCTTACATTCGAAACAAAATAAAAATGTCAAGATTGTGCTTTTTGAAGAGCTTCTGGTTTTTATAATCTTAAGTGCTAAACTCATCTTCTTCAACTGACTCTGGAGACTGGGAGTGATAGTCCAACATTTCTAGGGAGTGCCAAGTTGGAGAAAAATTAAATTAACTTGCATCTTCCTGGCTTACCGGTCTCAAAGATGTGTTAGCACCTCACAGATAAAGGCCAGAAGTATGAATAATTTTTGAGGCACAGGCTGCAAGGCTATACTGATTTTTTCTACCTCCAGAAGAGTGGCAAGGAGTGAACGTTCTTTGTGGATCTTCCCCATCTTTGGAATTTTCTCCTACCAGATAAAAGATCTGCCCCATATTCCTAATACTTAGGAAGGCTGGGAAAATCAGGTTCTTCTAGGAGCATTTGGTGACTTAGACAGGAGTGATAGAAAGTGCCTAAGATGGAATATTAGATTCTGATGATCTAAGGTACTAGGGTATTGACAATGGTTAAAGATAATTATGACTGATTTTTCTATGTGGATGTAATTATTATGGGTATGTTATGTTTTCTTATATTGCTGTTACTGCATTGGTATTATTTTTATATTTATTAAGAATTTTATATAGAGGAAAAACAAATCTAAAGAGAAAGAAAAAGAAAGAAAGAAAGAAAGAAAGAAAATGAAATATAATTACTTCCAACTTTCTTTTTGATAATTACAATGTCACCTTCCTCTTCAACTACAAGTTTCTTCAGCCTCTCATTTAATCCACATCTTTTAATCTTAAAACCCATAAATCATCATATCATTTTTTTGTTTCAGCAAAAGTCCATATAAGTTTCCAGTTTGTCAGAAAAGTTTTTGTTGTTTTTCTCTGACTAATATTGATATTATTTCCATGAACCATTTTGAGTTGTAATGACATAGAAGCCTTTTAAATAGATAAAAAAATCCCCATATTTCTTCTTCAAGCTGGCATTCACAACTCTCTATTACAACAGCCATCCAGTGAAATTCTCTCAGCCCAAAGGTGTCTCAGAGTAATCTAACTGACTTCTGTGTCTGAGTCTAATACTGAATCTCTACTCCTGCTCCTAAATTTAACTGACATATTAGGGATTTCAGCCAATAATATGTAGTATAATTTAGCTCCATTTTCTCATTTTGGCTCTCAGGTAATTAAGGTGCCCTTTGCATCTTTTTAATACATCACTCAACACATGAAAATGCAACATAATTAATTTATCGCCTAACAATACTTCAAATGGCAACATATTTTCTCTACTAAAGCCAAGTACAGCTTCTTTAAAAGTTTTGTCATTCTAATAATGCATTTTGGCAACTCCAAAAAGATTGCTTGATTTGGCCTCAGTGGTAACAGTTATTTACTGAAATAATTTTTATGTTATATAAATATAAAATTAATACCAATTATATTTATATTGAATTATCATAAATGTGATACACATGCGTGCACACATGCACAGACAAAGACACAAACACACACACACACACACACACACACACACACACTGAGAGAGAGAGTTAGTAGTGATGTAAATGAAATCCTATGGAGTTGCTCTCCTGGCCCTAAGCTTTTCACTCAGTCAAAGAGCAACCTCTGACCATGAAATGGTGGTTGTAGTCCCCCCCCTTTCATTCAATTATGTCCAGTTCTCAGACCTGACAAGTCCCTGCAGTTTTCTTGGCAATTTCAGAAGTAGTTTGCCATTGCTTCCTTCCTGGGTTGAGAGAAGGTGACTGGCCCATGGTCATCCAAGTGGACCTGTTCAATTCTATAGTTCAAGAACACCTATTTTTTTCCCAGAGAAGGCCACAAATGATGGGCTCAACATTAATATAAATTCTGTCAGGCCCCCACCTCCCAACTGATGCCTTCCAGATGTTATGAATTCCTACGGTTTCAGCTCCTTCGCTGGCTGGGAATTGTAAGAATTGAAATCCATATCTGAAGGTCACCAATTTGACGAGCTGTAAGAATTTCACAGTTTATGAGCAACATATTTTTATTAAATATATCAAAATGAATCTGCATATTTCTATATTAATTTGCATATTATTATATATTACATTCAAACCAGAGATATAACCTTGACGATTGCAACCTTTGCCTCTTCCCTTTGAAAATGATTTTGATGTTGTCACTTAGGTCCAGAAAACCTTGGAGGTTGCATTCAGTCCATGGGTTGTCCCTTGCCCCATCCTTCAGTGCTCTGGAAGGTAGACTAACATTTTGTTCTCATCCTACAGCATTACGCTGGTTCCTTGGTAAACATAATGTGCAGGATACCATTGAGGAGATAGAGGAAGAAAAGCAATCGCTCGCCTCAGTGAAATCTATATCTATATGGCAACTACTCTTAGATCATTCTGTGCGATGGCAAGTACTGTCTGTAGTAGTGATCAACATGGGTATGCAGCTCTCTGGAATTGATGCGGTAAGAACTAGTGTGCTAGGTCATAATCTTTGGGAATAGAGTGCAGTCACAATTATATGGTGTTGCTAATCCTCTTTTACCTTCTGTAACTTCAGAATCAAGTGGATTATGACCTGTCTCTCCTCTTTCCTTCTTTAAACTTTTTTCTCAGGTCCCCTTCTAATTTTTCAAACTTTTCTATGCTGAAAGAAAAGCATAGACCACTGACCATTAAGAGATCAGAGAGATAGCTGAGAAGAGCTTGTTCAGCTCAAAGTTATTAATCCATTTTACATTGTATATTTCAAATAAGTAGTCATTCTCACAATAACTTTGTGTGCTAGAACAATTTTTCTATTTCCAAAACTTCAATACAAAACAAAGTTAGAGTGATGTTCCTCCACAAACTTTTAGTAAGTAAAGATAGGTCTCTTCTTCTGAAAGTCAAATCCTGGCGATTTGATACCCATGTAGCTTTTTAAGCAACCTTTTAGAAATGAGTTGGGATATTTTGAGAATGTTTTCCAACCTCCCAATCCTAATTAGCTTCCAAACCTAGGTAAGGTTGGCCAAAGTCCCAAACTGTTTTAATTAAGCTCCACTGATTTGTATTCAAAGATTGAAAATGTAGTTTATGGTATATAAGAACGTAAGAGGCCAACAGAATAAGACTAAGAGATCATGTTGTTCAGCTCTATTTCTCACAATAGCAAGACTACCAAGTCTAGGCTGCTTATATAACTCTTTACAGCTATCTAGTGATCATCTGGAATTTTGTAACTCAGATATGTTAAGTACTTTCGTGTTGTATTCAGTGAGGAGATGCTTTTCTTGTGAAGCTTTCCCATTTAGTTTCAGTAAATCTCTCTGAATTCTAACATTGTATTTGTGAAAGAAGGTATGTGCATTTTTCCCTGTTCATATTTTCACAATGTGCTTACATCTTATTATGCACCCCCTACCCCATCTTGGCTCTCAGTTAACAGATCCCATTATTGTAGCAATATTTCTTTGAAAGGGAAATATTCCAGTCTTTTAATTATTACACCATTTCAGCTCCTTTATCACTTATTATCAGTATTATATTAGGAAATATAATCAGATATTAGTATTATATCAGGGAAGAAAACCATTGCGCAGTAACGCAACGTATGTTTTGCATGTAAAAGTCTCATGTTCACTTCCCAGGCTGTACAAATTTGTATGATTCCTGCTGAAACCCTGAAATGCTGGTGCAAGGCCATGTTAACAAAACTGAATAGATGCATTGTTAAAACTATTTCTGATGAGCTGTTCCTAGGATGAACTTCCCAAGAATTATGAAAACTACTCAGACCAACACATACTTATATCTTTGCTTTTTCATTGACAGATCTGGTTTTACACAAATGCTATATTTGAGAATGCTGGCATTCCCGATCCTGATATCCCTTACACTACCGTGGGCACTGGTGCTATTGAGGTTGTTGCTGGCTTAATAGGCGTAAGTGTGGGGAGTGAAGGGTAGAATGTCTCGCCCTAAAAATAATGCTGTTTAGGTGATCTTTGGATTAATCCTGCCTTTACACCTGATGTCTTCTATATTTGTTTGGATTATAATTCCCAGGGCTCTCAGCCAGCTTGGGAAAGCTGGACAACTAGGGAAATAAACTTGGATGAACAAAATAATATTAAGCTATGGGATTCTAGAAATATGTGAGTTGGAATATTTGAGAAACTTGGAGGAGAACTCTAGTAATCCCAATATAAAAGCATGCCTGTTGTGGGAATTTGGTTTGTTTATTTTGCTACAGCAGAGGTATAAATTACTGAAAACCCAATATTATAATAGGGGAGTCTAATTTAACAGCTGCTAGTCTTTTGATCCCAGATTTCAGCAGAGTCGAGACAACTTTTCAGCTGGGCCAGGAGGGCTGCCTGTGTTTGACCCACACCTCTCTCCCTCTTACACAGACCCGTAGCTCTTCCATCCACTGACTGTCTTTGCTGCCCATCAGCAATGCCTGCTTCTGGCAGCCTCATCACTCCATCAGCCTGATTGCTCCTGAGTGCCAACAAAAATGGCCCCCAATGGAGGCACTGAGGTTGGTTATAAAATTACAGGCATTTTTTCTGCTGTCAGCAGCCTCTCTGCTTTGGCTTCCTTCTGGCAGCTTTTTCCCCCCCGACTTGGCAATATAGACTCAGCATCCCAGGATATCTCCTTTACTCTATCAGCTTCCCCCCCCCCCCCATCCCTTCCCAATAGTGGGATAATGCCAGAGGCCATTTCTAATTGTCTAGGCCAGTGTTTCCCAAACTTGACAATTTTAAGGCATGTGGACTTCAACTCTCAGAATTCCACAGCCAGCGTTGCTGGCTGTGGAATTCTGGGAGTTGAAGTCCTCATGCCTTAAAATTGTCAAGTTTGTGGTCTAGGCTTTCTTTTCTTCCAGGGATATATCTACAGATCCCTACCTCTCAGTCCCTTTCCATCAATTCTAATCAAATAGGACTCTCTCCTTTCCCCCTCCCTGCCCCGGCTGTTTTTAGCTTCATAGATCATACTTGGGAAATCTATTTAGTCCATCAAGTCTAATACCTCCACACCACACCACTACCTCCAGTTTCACTGCAGGATTCCAAACTAAAGCAACCCAGGTAAAAGACTGTCAAGCCTCTGCTTGAGGCAGTAAAAGGAGATCAGGATTATACTTTTTTCAAAAATGTGTTTGCTGGGGAAAATGCCATCAGACTCTTTCTGACTTTTTGCCACCACAACTTTGGACAACTCACTTCATTGTTCTTACTGTTGAAACATTTTCTAATATTCACTTGGAATCTATAACTTAAACCTGTCATTCCAAGTTTTGCACTCCAGATTGGTTGAGAGCAAATCTTGACCCTCCATATGACATTTTTCAGGTATTTAAAGAATGTTTTCATACCTCTCTTTAGCTGTCAGACTCCCCTAATGCAGGCACAAACTAGGCAGAAGGCTTGGGCAACTACATTTAGGAATTAAATCTTTATTGTCATACTAGAACAACACAAATAATAGAGACCCAAAGGTGCTTTTTCAAATGGCAACTGTACTTTGTTTTCTGTTGAAGATGTTTCATTTCTCATCCAAGAAGCTTCTTCAGTTGGTCAGAAGCACTTGGTGCCTTCCTAGGGTTATCTTCATTGCCTTTCTCTGAACCTGTTCCAGTATGCCTCTATATTAACAATCTATACTGTATAGTGTAGTGCAGAGGTGGGCCGGACGCGTCATGAGGAAACCGTGCCTACCCCATTGCCGGCAATGGGGAAAAAGTTCTGATACGTCGTGCAAACTCACGTGACGTCACAAGTTTGACATGTCTGGTGTAGTGCCTAGAAATAGTCAAAATATATACCAAGATGGTTTTCATGTGAAGAACTTTATAATTGACTCTGATCAATTTTATCTTGTTGTTTTCAAGTCAGGTCTCTAGCTTATTAATCTGTTTAGATTTTTACTCCTATATTCTTCTGTATCTCTTTATCTGTAGATTTTGTAAATATTCCCTGCACCACTTCAATTAAATTTTTAACACAGGTAGTCCTCAGCTTACAACCACAATTGAGCCAAAATTTCTGTCGCTAAGTGAGACAGTTGTTAAGTGAGTTTTGCCTATTTTATGACCTTTCTTGCTACAATTTTTAAGGGAATCACTGTAGTTGTTAAGTGTTAGTAACATGGTTTTTAAGTCAATCTGGCTTTCCCATTGAGTTTGCTTGTCAGAGGGTCACAAAAGGGGATTACATGACCCCAGGACACTGCAATGGTCATAAATATGAGTCAGTTACCAAGCATCCTAATTTTGATCATGTGACCATAGGGATGCTGCAATGGTCATAAGTGTGAAAAATGATCACAAGTCATGTTGTAACTTTGAATGTTCACTAAATGAATGGTTGTATGTCAAGGACTTCCTGTACCAACAAAACATTTTTAAGAGTAAAATATCCATGACTTATTCTTGCAGGCACTCCCATTCAATACATTTCTCAGATTTGATGAGGATCTATTGATGAGCATGATTCATAGTTTCAAACAATTAAATTATGTAACCACTTAAGTGTCATGCCATCCAGCCCATATTTTATTAACTAGCTAATCAGCATATAGGGAGTATTTTGTTATATGCTTTGCTGAAATAAAGCTATATTATAATAATATAGATTCCCACATTCTATTAAGAATACTATCTGATCAAAATAATGAGATACGCTTAATCATCCATACTAACTTCTGGTAATTAATACATTGTTTTCAAGGTGCCTAGGATTAATCAGTTTATGATCTATGAACTTCCCAGATACTGAACTCACTGCCTGATCCATAGTTTGCTGGATCTTTTAAAGATAGGGATTTGCTCTCCCACTGTCACATAGCATTTCACCATTCCTCCTCAATAATACATAACTATTTGGCCAGAATTCCATCTAGTTCCTTCAGTATCCCGGATGTAATTTATGTGGTACTGGAAGGTTAAACTGACTCATAATGTTTACCATTTATTTATGCAATTTATTTCCCATATGCAGTAAATCCAAGTGGACTCTGCACAATGCCAAATAAGATTCTAGATGATAAAGGCCTTCATCATCAAAACAGCCTTGGTAATATACAGTAAATTAATCAACACATTTTAAAAGCAAAACAATTAAACACCACATATAAGAAAACATCTCCCAAACTAAAATATCCATAGGATAATTAAGAGCCTGCCTGACAACCAACTCTTTGAGGCATTCTAAAAATCATCAAGGTCAGAGCCATGTGGATTAGAGGGGAATGGTGTATCCATGAGGTCCCATCAAATCTGTTTTATTGTTAGGACATGGAACGTGGTCAGTTTACCAGCTCTATAAGATGAGCAAAATCAATTGGACATGGGTGGTCCTATAGATATCCATGATATGATACATGAAGAACTTTATGACGACAACTAGCACCTTGAATTCTACCTAGAAGCCAATCGGTAACCATGGCAACTTGCAAAGTAATGATTTCCCATGGACAAACTGAGATGCACTCATAACTAAAGTGGCTGCATTCTGGACCAGCAGTTGCATCTAAGTAGACTCCAAGGGTAGCCCCATGCGGAACACATTGCATTATCCAAGCAAGAAATGACTAGCATATGAGAAGTGATGGCATCTTTTTTTTTATTTACAAAATTTTATTTATAATACAATTAAAAAACATTGGATGTAACGTGACATTCCAGTATATACATTCTTATCAAGTTGTTCCACATTTTACAATCGATTCTTCATCTATAATTATACATCTAAGTTTTTTTATACAGTACTTATTCTAAAATAACATATATTTCTATCTTAACGCTAATCTTTAATCCCAACCATCCTCCTCGAATCCCTCCAGCAGTAAAATTTATCCCAGGTTTCAAAATAAATTGATCCACATTTGTCTTTCAATACCATTGTGAGCCTGTCCATTTCCGCACATGCTAATATTTTATATAGTAACTCTTCCTCTGTGGAGATTTCTTTGCTCTTCCATTTTTGCGCAAACGCAAGCCTAGCTGCAGTCAAGATGTGTAACAGCAGATAGATTATTCCCTTATTGTATTTCTCTGTAGTTATTCCCAACAAGAAGAGTTCAGGTTTTAACTCTAAGTCCAATATTAATATATCTTTCAGCCAACTTCGTATCCTATTCCAATATTCACGGGCCTTTGAGCATTCCCACCACATATGGTAATACGATCCAATTGCTATTTTACATTTCCAGCATGAAGGTGAGATATTTGAACCCATTTTAGCTAGCCTTGCAGGTGGGAAGTGCCAGAGAAGTGATGGCATCTTAAGGAAGGGCTACACTATTGCTTTCTTCAAGGAAGGTCAGACAGCTTACTTGCTCAAGGAAACTCTCCATTGCTTGGAATCAGATGTTTGATCAATCAAGCATTCAGTCCTTTCTCTTATCCTGCTTTGAACAATTTCCTGATGGAAAACTTATCTTCTGTAGCAACTGAATAATTTTGCCTTTTCTTTGTTACCTGTTAGCATTTTGCCTTTTTCATTAAGTAGCTCATTCTTTCCTTTTCCATTTATTTAAAATGTATCTAAAGAAATCTTTTTTGTTAGAATCCTCTCCTAGCCTTATTTCAATCTGAGATTTTCCTTAGTTAACAATAGCCTGCAGTTCTGGATTAGCTATCTGCTCCTTTGTGATCTGTTCCTCTTTCTATTTCCTGACTATTTTCACTAGTCACATTTGCTGCTTTTGCTATCCAATATTTCTCCTTTTGGAATTGTTTGTAGTCTCTCTTGCTTTAGAACTTCTGCCCTCCAGAGATCCTTTTTCCATTAGTTCTCCTATCATGGGATCCGACTTATAATTGCTTTGCGTTTATTAAAATATACTTTTTTTGGAATCCAAGATACTCACAGGACTATGCTCAGTTTCCCTTAAAATAAAGAACTCTAGCATTAAATAGTCACTTTCCCTTAATGTTCCTTTCACTTCTACTTCTGCAATTAAATCTTCCCTTCCCACCTGATTCTACTGCATTATACTTAAGGGAGTAAGCATATTAGATCCTAGAATATTTCATTCAGGAGATTCAGTGGTCCCATTGTTCTTTTAAAAGATCTTGGTATCTACCTAACTGTAGAAAAAAAAAGTAGAATTTTAGAGGCTGAAATTCTAGCTCTTTTGCATGGCACAAAATAGTTGTTCTTCAATGTACTCTGTTTAGCAATAACTCTGTGCAGCATTTTATGTCCTCCCAGTATGCTTGCCTGGTGTGTACTGTATCTATGTAATTATGGTCAAAGCAGTCAGTAATCATGTCCTTTCAATATTAAATATAAAAATGCCCCCCAAAATTCTGCAATTTAATTTCCAAGAAAACTTCCTTTTATTTTTATATGCAATATTCTCTAATAGATAAAACATTTTGGATATTTCCCAAATCTATTTATTTATATATATATTTAAATTTGAGAGCTTCGTTGCAAAATTCAGAAAAGAGCAGAATGTGAAAAAAAAATTCTTTCAATCTGTGCTGGAGTTCAAAATGGGCAAATTACGTCAATGAATTTAAAAATGCAAGCCATCAGACTTTTGTAGTGTATTCACACACATTAGAAACACAAAACCTAACCACCGGTATCCTTCTCTCGCCCATTCTTCTCCTGTAGTGCTTCACCATTGAAAAGATGGGACGTCGTTCACTCCTCATAGTGGGCTTCTGTTTTATGGGCATCTGTTGTGCTGGCATCACCCTGTCCCTGGTGCTTCAGGTAAAAACATCTTTGTGCACAGAGTTGTACCTAGTAATCTAATTTGAATCTGATTGTCACTTCAGGCTGTGGTTTTAGAGATGACAGTAGTGACTTTTTGTGCATGTAAAAGCTCACAGAGCTGGCTTTTTTTTTTTTCTATCTTAAAACCTAAACAGAAAAATAAAGTAGCTTTGGTCCCAGCCTGGTGGATGAATGCAAAATATTGTGAAATCAAAGTGAGCACAATTGAGGATATGGAAAAAAATCATACCATTTCTGAAATATTAATTTAATATGAATATTTCATATTAATGTGAAAAGCTGAGTTACAAAACAGGAGGATAAAATAGGAGGACAGGATAGTTAGATGCAGAACTGGAATTGTAGGAGATTTAGGGATTTGTGATTAAGAGAAAAGTAATTATTTCCATTTTACATGAACAAATTCCAACAACTGGATGTCATTTTTGCAGGCAAGTGTGTCCTGGATGCGTTACATCAGTGTGGCTTTTGTGATTGGAATCATTGCAGGATTCTGCATGGGACCAGGTAAGTTTGTGGAGTAGGGAAAAGTATCTGACATATAAAAAGATTTCAAAACTTTTATTCTATATTACCATGCATCAGAAGAATAAGAAAGGAATTAATAAAATGTTCAATAAATTGGTATGTTGAAGAGATGGAATGAATAATGGCAAGTTTTATTTTATGTGCATTGTCCTGAATAGGATTTTGTTAAATGCATTTAGAATTGGTTAACATTGGGATAATACAACCTTAATTGTGTAGTTTTGGACTACCAGATCAGGCATAGTGGGACAATGTAGAAATTTATATAACCAGCATTATCATTCATTCATTCATTTTATTTATTTATTATATTTCTAGAATACTTTCATTCAGGAGAACAAGGCAAACATATCTTGCCATTCATTCATTCATTCATTTGTTGATTTTATTTATTTGATTTTTATCACACCTTTGTTCAGGAGCTCAAGACAATAACACCTTGCCTTTGAAGTGGTCAAGATACCAGTTGCCTCTCTAAGTTTTGCTACTGCTTTATTTTATGCTGCAGAGGCAATTTCTCCGCATGCTGTTAACCAAGAGGCAAATGCAGAGCACTCTTAATATGATGGACGAGGTGGATGCTGGTTTACCCAATTGATGTATTAGTGGAGCCTCTAACAAATCCATAACTCATTGTCGGCCAAGAATTTATTCACTGTAATTACATCTTTAATTAGGATTTTAATGGCTCATTGTTCACAAACAATGATGAATCTGACTTTTAAAATAAAAATATCTCTCTTCCCACTCTGGGTGATCTGTAAGCAATGCTCATTCAGTGTTTTTTCTGAATACTTCATGGGTAGAATTTTTTTTATTAAAGCTTGGGGAAAAAAAACCTGCAACCATTTTAGGAAGCAGTACTCTGTGCTTCTAAAAAGCAGGTGTACTGTTTAAATTGCTGCTTGATGAAAGAGGGCAGTTCTTTTGTACCAGGTCAAAGGGTGGTGTCAAAATCCAGGGCAACACTTTTCTTAAAGGTATCAGCATTATGTTATATGTTTGAATGTGGAGCTAAACTGAATCATAAGGACACTTACAATTTGGGACACTTCGTGCCCCTTGAAAAGGGCTTGTAATTTCAGCTACTGAAGGGATGACTCAAACATGTGAAAGTGCTGTGGGGGAGGGACAAAGAGGAAAATAACCATATCACTGTTGCCTTAGCAACTAGGCTGACATCCTACTTGCGGTGCAGCAATGCAATTATATTACTCTCCCTCCAAAATTCTGTCTTCATTCCCAGTTTTATCAGCAGGTGGTTTTCAGCCTGATTCAAGCACTTTTCCTCCCAAGAGCCAGGTAAGGTAGGACCCTGGCTAATTTACTTAGTACTGAGCGCATTCTTTTCTCTGACAGCTGGAGTCCCATTTCTGTTGACAGCTGAACTCTTCAAGCAGTCACATCGGCCATCAGCTTATATTGTGGGTGGGTCCCTCAACTGGCTCTCGAACTTCACTGTCGGCTTTGTGTTTCCCTTCTTGCAGGTAACATAGGTCTGGGAGCTGTGATTGCCTCCCCTGACAATAATGTTTCACACACTATGTCCACTCAGTATATTGGCCTGCACAACTGCAGTTGTGGATTGTTAGTAGGTCAACAGGTGGAGCAGAGCATTTAGGTGTGGAAACATGCCCCAACCCCACTACCGGTAGTAAATGGAACCCCCAGTTGGAAAATTGCAATATCAAGCATACTGTACTTCATCATAGACAATTCTGGCTGGGGCTGATATGGGACAGGATATAATATCTGGACTAATTGTCTGCATTCTAACCAAGCTGAAAATGGTAGTGGAGCACCAATCAAGTTATTCCTGAAGCTTACATGTATGTTTCCCGTTATCTTATCCTTTTTGACCCTATCCTTTTATTACCTTTATAAAACTCAATAAAAATAGTTATATAAAAAAAGTTAGTCCTGAAGCAAAGACTCCATCTTTCCAAATCTGGCATTGCAAATTTCACTGAGCGTCTTGGGAATCACAAGACAAGTTAGTCATCCTCAAAGAAGAGAATTTCTCACAAAACTGAGCTGGTCATGGCACATCATTTCTGGGCATCCAGTAAGCAGGGCTGGGGAAAAAACCCCTGTCCACTTGTGATTCCCAAAGAGTTATAATTATCTCTATAATTGACACCAAGCGAGATGGACTAATTATTTGACTTGATTTAAGAGAATTTCCTAGATTCCTCAACTGTGTTGATAATGCACTAAAGCAGGGGTCCCCAACCTTGGCAACTTTAAGACCTGTGGACTTCAACTCCCAGAATTCCCCAGCCTGCACAAAAGAGTCAGTTAGAGCAGGGGTCCTCCACCTTGGCCTCTTTAAGACTTGTGGACTTCAACTCCACAAGTCTTAAAGTGGCCAAGGTGGAGGACCCCTGAGTTAGAGGGAAATAAGTTTAAAAATTCAACATACTAATGGTGTTTCTTTCTGTATTGGTCCAATTCACCCTCTCGTAACCTATGTTGTTATTGCCGTACTAATTGAGAATTGTGAGAACTGTAATTTAAACATATTTGGAGGCCACCAAATGGGGAAGGCTGGATTAAGTGATGGGCAGTGGGGAATGCCAGTGCCATTTTCTTTTAGCCTCATCTGACCCAACTTTGTTCCTTTCTCAGATGTCAGCTGGTGATTTCTGCTACCTGGTCTTCTGCGTTATCTGCTTTCTAGTTGCACTGTATGTGTATTTCATCATCCCTGAGACTAAAAACAAGACATTTATGGAAATCAACCACCTCTTCACCCCCTCTCGCCCTACCTTCTTCTCTAACTTTCCCAATTCTTTCAAGATGGTCAAGTTAAATGGCTATGGAGCCCTGGAGAACAGCTCCTTGGAATTCTCTGGATCAGGATCGAATCTCCCATGAAGCTCTTCAATTCATCTCTATCTCTCTGCAGAGGGGAAACCATCTTGATTGTTGTATTTGGTCACTGGCCAAGGATAAATGATTTGTCTCTTTGTTTTCCCTCCCCGGTCAATACAAAAAGATCCTTTGGGAGAAAAAATGGAACAACATCTCATTCTAACCTAGAGAAGTTGCCTCTTACCACCTGTCTCTCATTTTTAGCATGTTCTACTTTCTAATTTCTTTTACTTACACTTCTTTACAAAAAAATCATAATACTCTCAGGGAACTGCTCAGAAAATGTTTCAGATGCAGTGGACAGAATGCCTATTTTCTCTAAATGTTACAGCAGAGATGGGGAACCCATAACAGGCAGACAGCTGGTCTAGCCACCTAAGAATGCATAGTTACACTTTTCAGATTTCTTTTGTTCAAGCATTGGGAAGTAGAAAGCACCTTTTATTCCCATCTAAATCTCCACAAAATAGAAAAATGCCCCAAGTTGCCATTTTGAGGAAAACTAAAGATGAGAATGATAAGAAGAAAGATACTAGTCTTTCTACCCTTAAACTTAATTTGCCCTAAGATCCCAACATGATGTCTTGGATTAACTTAAGCTAACAATGGAGGACTTGCATCTCAGAGGTATCCTGATTCCATTCCCATCCTTAATTCCCATCCAAAAATAGGGGGAAACATATAATCATTCCATTGCAACATGATTGGATGGCTTTCTGTGCCCAACAACCTATTATCCACCCCATTTTACCATGTAGGGGGGTATACCAAACTATTTGCAGTTGTTATTTACCAGCACTTGGAATGGAGCTGAGATTCCAGTCACAGATCAGTTACAGCAGTGATTCTCAACCTTTCTAATGCTGTGACCCCATAATACAGTTCCCCATGTTGTGGTGACCCCCAAGTGGGTGTGGCCACCAATAAGAGGGAGTAGGACAGCTAGGGAAAAGGGAAAAAATGGCGGACAGCATGGTTTGGTGACCCCCGCGAAATGGTCATTCGACCCCAAATGGGGTCCCGACCCACAGGTTGAGAACCACTGAGTTACAGAAAGGCGTCCATGTAGTACCATTGTAAATAGCAACATCATGACTACTCTGGTAGAGTTATAGCAGTATATTTTTTAAAAAAGAGAACAGTTATACATACTGTATGTAGCCAATGCACAAGTAAGCAAAACAAGTTGTTAAAGACAAAATAGAAATTAAAAAAAAATAAAATAACGATTGCTCTCTAGTTGCTATAAGAGGCAATTTTGTTCTCCCCATGCAGTGACCAATAGACTGGTGGGCCTTCCTCCTTTCCTTCTTTTCTCCCTCCCTCCCTCCCTCCCATAAAAAGAAGAGGTGAGATATCAGATAGCAGTCACTTTTTAGTGCTTCACAATTGATCAGACCTGATATTCAGTGGGACAAGTGAGGACACTCAGATGTTGATTATGGTTTCAGAGGAGATGTTAGCAGCTGTGTAGAAGGTGCCATAGTTAAGTAAGTGACCATTTTGCTGCATGGCATTTAAAATCTGCTAAGATCTTGGGAGATATGATTTTCCTTACTATTGTATTTTGGCCAATGGCTAGAGGCAATTGACCTTAGCATAAAATAATCCATAGAATGGAGAAATATAGATTATTCTATTTTCAAAAGAAATATGACATTGAATTTAAGATGATTTTAAAAAATATTACGGGGTGGAGAAAGAATGCTCATATTCTCAAAAAAACTAAGATTATACTTCTCTTTTAAAATTAAATCATTTGGGAAAAATCCATTCTCAGGGAAATATAGTATTTGCTTGTAATATAAGAATTTGGGGTTCTGGTTTTGGGAAGAAAATTCAGGCAGTACTCTTTCGTGCCACACAAACTAAAATCATGCAATTTGATTCCATAAGGTGCAATGAAGACTGCCAACCATTTGGATGGTTGAAAGAAAATGTGAAATTTATGGAGACCAAAACTTTCAGACACAGCAAAATAGATATCATTTCTAACCATAAGGACATTAGAATTACAAAACACATGGCATGATATCATGAAGCAAGCAAGTCCCGCTACTTTCTATTTCCATCATGATGTTGCACACAAATATATTTGGGGCAGTTTGCGTTATGATGCTGTGACTCCCTATGAATGACTTATACTGCAATAGCCCTTAAATAAAGAAATATATACTAATAACAGAATTGTGTGCATAATGCAATCTTTATATGGATTATATATGTTTGAGTTAAACAACTGAAGCATGCATGCAGATATGCGCATTTGCAACCAACATTTCCATTCTATTATTTCTTCATTACTTCTATAGTATTATGGCAGTGTAGAAAAAAGGCTGGAAGGTTCAGTTCTTAGTATCTTTTTTTATCATATTTGAAGATGAATGTTTTTCTTGATTTTACTTTTCAGGAGGCAGCATTCATTAATAAAATCTGCAACAGTTTGTTATTTAGATTGCAAGGTAATCCCTCGATGAATAACATTTTGCATTTCAAGTTAAGACTATGCAATACAGTGGCTGAGTATATCATACTAAACCACAAGAAATAATTCAAAACTATTGAGGCTAAAATCACACAAAATATTATGTCAAAGCCAAAAAAACCATACCCTGTTTCCCCGAAAGTTAAACCCAGCCCGATAGTGAGCCTAGCTTGATTTTGGGGGTGGGGCTAATATAAGCCCTACTCCAAAACTAAGCCCTAGTTTGGGGGCGAGGCACACCCTAAAAATCAAGCTAGAGCAGGGGTAGGGGGGTGAAGCTGCCCCACACACCCTGCATCCGCTTACCTTACCAGTAGGACCACCAAGCCACCCACACCCTGACACCTGCCGCGCTGCTACTTGACTTCTTCTGTGGCCGCTTGCTGCCACTTGTGGCTGGCTATCATGTGGTACATTACGCCATTGCTGCTCCTTCTGGCAGGACACCACAGGACGCTTTGGGCCGCTTCTGTTGCTCACCTGCTTCAGGTCGCTCCTGTTGCTCTCAGCAGGAGGCCACGTGGTGCTGCGAAAACAACCCAAAGAGCCACCCAGCATCCTGCTGTGAGCAGCAGAAATGGTGCAAAGCACCATGTGGCATCCTGCTGGGAGGAACGGCAATGTGCTACATGGCATCTGGCTGCAAGTGGCAGCAAGTGGCAGCAGAAGTCAAGCAGCGGTGTGACAGGTGTCAGGGTGTGGGAGGCCTGGTTGTGGTGGTCCTAAGGTAAAACATTCTCTAAAATTAAGACCTAGTGCCTCTTTTGGAGGAAAAAAATATATAAGGCCGGGTCTTAATTTCAGGGAAACATGGGTATTAGAATGATTCCAACCAGCCAGGCTTACGACTATGGCTGAGGATTCTCTGTCACTGAAACGGTCTCATCAAGTTATTTGAGAAAAGTATCATTTTGAGGTGTTCGTTGGTGCTTTAGTAATAAATTGCACTATGCCTGCAGAATCAGGAACCTGAAGATAAGCATAATAGCCTGTGGGAAGAATCCAGAGAAAGAAATATTTTGGGAAATATTAAAAAGGCAGAATATATTTATCCAAAGGAATAATGGAGAAGATCTTAAAGGCAGAAAAGCAAGCCCAGTTTTTTAATAGCCCCAAGCAGAAACTAGGCAGAGGCCATCTTCTAGAAATGCAGATTCAATAATCCATTCAGGAAGGTTGGGGCCAGGAAGCTAGAAGCTATGAGATTAGGAAGACAAAGACCTCTAAAATCTACATACCCCACCCTCTAAAGGACATGACCTGGAGACATAATAGGATTAAGCCACCAATACCAAAAGGGCACACTCAGACTTAGGTCAAAGTACATGACATAGGAAAAACAAAGCCTCAAACAGGAACAGAAAATAACCTCAAAAGCCCAAGAAGATTTAAAAACCCACCACTCCTAGCAATATGTGGTCAGCTTTCCCAAAGCCACGCTTCTGTCTGGCTCTGCTCTTCAATAAACTCCAACCTTCTTTCTAAAGCAGTCTGTATTTTGTTTATTCCCAGCTTGGACTGGACCCTGATGAAGATTTTTCTTTCAACAAGCCCATTTGCGGTGGCAGAGGAAAGTTCTCCAGGACCCACTAACTGTATTTTTATAAGTAGCTTCTGCTTACTAACCAGTGGTTATTGCTTACCAACTAATTCAGTGATTGTCTGAAGTTATGATGGCATTAAACAAATGGTACTTAGGACTGGTCCTCAAAGTTCTGGTCCTAGCAGTGCCCCCATCACCACAAGCAACCTGCCCTACCGGTTTCCGCAAATAAAGTCAATAGGGAAGCTGGAAGAAAGATGCCAACTCACTTTGGTAAGTCCCCCCAACCTTTCTGTGCTCATGCTTTGCCGTGCTGTACATCTCTGACCTTCCTATGTTCATATCATGCCACACTATACACTCCCAAACTTCCTGCAATTATTATGCCCTGCCAAGCCATGGCCTTTCTAAGCCCTTTCCCACACCTTGCAGCACTCCCACTTTTCTTACCTGGAATACCCACCACTACCTGCAGCACTCCCACTCTTCTTACCTGGAATACCCACCACTACCTGCTTAATGATCCATGCATTCTGTTGCTAAGCAATGTGCTACATGATGTTGCACTGTATAACCATATCACTAAGCAACAGCAATCCCTGTCCCATTGCCATCAGAACTTGAGGACTACATGGAGGGTTGTTTAGGATCATAAGGTTGGAGGACACCTTGGAGATTTTCTTGTCTAATCTGATGCCTAGAGAAGGAATCCTTATGCCATCGTGGAACAATGGTTACCAATCTTTTCTTGAAAACTTCCAGTGATGGAGCACCTACAACTGCTTTCTTTTCAATTCCTCAGCATCTTTTCCTGTCCTGTGACAATTAGAACTGGACACTGCCTTCCAGGTGCTGAGTAACCAATGCAACATAGAGTTTGTCACTATACCTGTGTTGATGCAGCTCAAGATTGCATTGGCTTTTTTGGCAACTACAGGGCACTGCTACCTCATGTTTAATCTGTAGTCCAAGCTCAGTATTTCCTATCTTGTACCATTGTATCTGCTTTTTTCTATATAAGTGCAGAATCTTACATTTCTCATCATTAAACAGCATTTTGTTGAATATGGCTCAATCATCAAGTCTGTCAAGGTCATTTTGAACCTTAACCTTATCTTCTGAAGTATTCTATCCCCCAGCTTTGTTTCATAAATTTTATGAGCATCATTTGTACTTATCTAAGTCTTCATGTTCTGAAGATGTTGGGAAGTAGTGGGCCTTGATGTACCCCACTGCATGTCTTTCTACATAGATCTATTAAGGACCATGTGTTGGCTATATTTATTCAGCCAATTGCAAATCCATTAGTAGTGGGATTCTCCTTCCAATATCCTTGCAGTTTATCAGGAAGGAGGACATGGTCTACTTTATTAAATGCTTTACTGACATTTCAATATACATACCCACAGCATTTTCTTTATCCATTAATGTAGCCACATTCTCAAGAAAACAGTACATATCTGGCATGCTAGCTTCTGACAATAACCTTGTTTCTTTCAATCCAAAATGTAAGATGTCTTAATAAAAGAGAGCAAAAAAGGACAGCCTTTTATGTATGGGAGTCTGCATTATTATATATTGAAACTTATTTAGAAATTATTGCTATTTAAATAGAAATACAAAACCTCTCATCACAGTGGGGAAACTACCCAGAGAAAAAAGTGATAGCAGCCATCATTAATCCAATTCAGACAAGGTTATTCAGTTATATTGGTTGCTTATTTAGTTTTAGGCCAAATTTATAATAATCCTAATGAGAATATAAGAGTTCCAATGCATTCATCTAGCCCAAAATTTTGGTCTCTCAGTCTGGGGGCCAATTAGATGTATTTAAAGTTTAAGTAGGATGATGGAAACCTTTTCCATTGTTATTTCCTAGCAGTTAATACTCAGAGCATGCCAAAAATAGCAAACAGTTATGAAGATTATAGTCATTGTTAGCACAATCCCTCTGGAATTTGTTCAGTCCCTATTTTAAAACTTCTACATTTATTGCTATCGCCACACCCAGTGACAGTAAAGTCCCCAATTTAATGATGTATTTGGAAAGTGATCATAATGGTCTTCAAAACACCAATAGGTATATGAAAGACCATCGGCAACTATAAGAACCTGCACAACTCTTACAATCTGTTGTGGATGCCCTGCTTTTAAGGCCGTATGCAAAATGCTTGCCTTCTCAGCTGCAGTTCAGTTCTGGGGATCACCTCTAAAAATATATACTAGCCCTATCTACTTTATTGCCTGTTGATCAGACCCTGATCATTTTTAAATTTTAAACATATTTTAATACATAACATCTTATGTTGTTTTGCTTTAAAGAACAGATTTGAAGTAGTGGTTAAGGGCACTGGGCTAAAAATCAGGAACCCATGGTTCTAATGCTGCCTTGAACTGGGTGGTCTTGATCATTCACTTTCTCTCAGCCCTAAGAAAAAGGCAATGGCAAACCAATTGTGAAAAATGTTGCCAAGAAACCTGCATGGGCTTGTCAAAGTTGACTTGAAGAATGACACACAAATATGCAAGTGTTCCTTTTGGAATTGCCTTTATATGACTATTATGGTTTTGACATAACCTGAATTGGAAGGATTTCACTCTGAAAAGTAACATAAGAATCTTTTAAATAAAGAAATGATGAATTGAAGCTTTATGTTTGGTTTCAGCCAGATCTAGACTTCGTAGATACTGAAGTAATAAAATAAAAATACTGTATATCACATTTCACACAGAAAAAAATAATGTGTAACGTGTTCTAATTTGTCTTGTTCTTGCTGACTGGAAGATTTTGCAATGAGTGACCACTAGATGTCCCTATTGGTCAGTTACCTCAACTGGACATTTAACGATAAAACAGGGTTGCGTAAATCTGAGATCCTTACTACATTTACCTAGTCACGCAGTGTTTCTCAACCTTGACAATTTTAAGGCATGTGGACTTCAACTCCCAGAATTCCACAGCCAGCAATGCTGGCTGTGGAATTCTGGAAGTAGAAGTCCACATGCCTTAAAATTGTCAAGGTTGAGAAACACTGAAATTTCCTAGTGACTAGTCTCTTGCTTCAAGCAGAACTGCACATCACTTTTATTCAAGCTGTCAGCTTGACAGCTATGCAGAGCAGTTAAGAGATCTTTGCAATACTGAAGAAGTAATTGGTTTCCACAACCTGTTGCCTAGAATGATGAGTGTTTTAGGTTCAGCTCTTGGGCTATGTTGGCAAGCCATGTTTATCCATGGATAACTAAACCATAATTTACTATATTTGACCATAAAATTAAAATTAACAACACAGGCTGAGTTCATAGAACTTGCTAGAGCAGGGGTCTTCAAACTTGGCCCTTTTATGACTTGTGGACTTCAACTCCCAGAATTCCTCAGCCAGACATGCTGGCTGAGGATTTCTGGGAGTTGAAGTCCACAAGTCATAAAAGAGCCAAGTTTGAAGACCCCTGTGCTGGAGTAAAATGTGCTCATCTAATTTGTATCCATCCATTCCTGAGACACTACAAAATAATGCCAGCATAGAATGACAGCCGCATTGCCAATTGCTGATCTGCCTCTGCTGTAACACTTCTAACAGCCCTTCCAGGTGGCTGAGTTAAAGCACACCACTTTATGAGCTGGCAGAGAAACAGCCTGGCACAAGATCTTTTGCCCCAATCATTGCCCCTCATTTTGCCACAGTAAGAAGCTTAGAAGATGATATTGTTCTTTTTTATTGTAGGAAAGTGAGGAAAGAGTTTGGTGTATTCCTTGGAAAATGGATAGATGGATTTGAGTGTCATAATCAAGGCCTTTCCAATGTGATATCATGCTAAGGTTCAAAACAGATAACACCCCCATCTGCCTTTTTGCCAACCATCTAGCATCCACCACTGAAAACTGGTGAGCTTTGGCAGCATGAAATGCTATGGTCATTGTTATATCTTTGGTTCTTTAGGCATTGAATGAGGCAGAGTGTTGAAACAGCAACAAGTTTATTAACTCAGAACAGAAGCAGCCCTAAAGCCTGCTGCACAGCTATTTATACAGTTAGCCTCTAGGTGGCAACCAATTGGTTTAAAGTAACAGTTTCCCACCCCAAACCTCATTATCAACTTGGAGACAGCCAGTCTGGCTTTCAGTAACAGCAACTGTTACAGTGTTTCTCAACCTTGACAATTTTAAGGCATGTGGAATTCTGGGAGTTGAAGTCCACATGCCTTAAAATTGTCAAGGTTGAGAAACACTGTGTTAAACAATACAGCAATGTAGGTCAGACATTAAGCAAGTGATTTAAAACAATTGTGGCCAATACATTACAGTCATAACTGTTGATAACCCTAACTCTAATCTTACTTCTGCAAAGCTGGTCAAAATGAATATTTTTCTTTTCTGGTATCCTTTTTCAGCGTGCTTCCTGCCACCATGGCACTGTCACATAACTGGGAGGAACTGATCTCTGCTCATCTCCTCCAGATTGGATATCGGCATCTCTTTCTACAGGTTTCCAGTCTTACAGTCTTTAGGGCCTTTCCTTAGATAGAAAGACTTCCCCCCCCCATCACCTCCTCCCCAGCCCAAGAATGAGAGAGTCTGAAGGCATTCTTAGTTATACCAAAGGCCAGGCTATTCCTCTTCATTCTTGATACATTCCAAAGTATGTGAAATATGCTAGGCCAGTGGTGGAGAACCTATGGCATGCGTGCCAGAGGTAACACTCAGAGCCCTCTCTGTGGGCACGTGCGCCATCACCCCAGGCCCCTCACCAGCAGCTCCCCCAGAGGAGAGTTACCCCCGAGCGTGGCCCACGTGAAGCAGTGCAGCCAAGGACATGGCAGTCAGGCTGTGGGAACAAGACTTCACCCTCATGCCCTGTTGCACGGTTGATGCTGTGGGGCACGGGCGGAGGGCATGGCCGCCATGGCACTGCTGGGCCATCTGGGCGATTGGCAGGCTGTGGAGGCAGTGAGTGGCCCTATGGGGGGCAGGGGGCAGGGCGGATGGGGGGCAGGGGCAGGGCTGGATTTGGGCACTCAGTCTCTAAAAGGTTCACCATCACTGTGCTAGGCTTTGTTCCCTATTTACTTTGGGAGGAAGGCAGACGACTAGCAACTGCAGAAAAAAGATAAAATAAAACAGAACAGGAATTTTTAACGAGGACAGCTTATTTCATACCATTATTTTTCATACCATTATACAAGAATCAGGGGCAGCAGTTTAACTTGGCTGTGGGAAAAGACTCTTCGAGCTGGGTGGTGATATGTGATTAGGGAAAGCTTCCTCTTTCACATATCCTAACTTGGCAAATCTGATGTGCTGCTGAAGGATCAAGAACACCTTTGGGAATTCAAGGAGGAATTCTCCGAGGGGCATTACAGCAGAATACAAATGTAGTTAAGCTCATTAGACTTTCAAATTTCTGACGAAAATAGAATTAAGCCATTAAAATGTGTGCTACTGATTTGGATTGGACATTTTCTTGGAACCCCCCAGAGCTAGAATTTAATGCTGTTCTGTTCATAGAGGTAGAGTAAAGGGCAGATTAAGATGCAGGATTTAGTTTAGTAATGCCAGAATATCTATTTGTCCAGGATTGTCAGATTCTGGTGCTTTTCAGAAGGGGCATCAGGAATTGGATTGATTGCATGCTCCTTTCTTCCCTCAAATATTTCCTTTCCAAAAATATGCTTGAGTTAAAAAGGTCAATCTAAATGGGAATCTTGTCTGTTTCTAGATGAGTTTTGCCTTCTCTTTAAAGTGCATGAAACAATATCTGTGACATCTGAGACATTCTTGTACCCTGGAATGATTGGCTGTGTGGCCAGATAAATTCCAATAAAGTAAAATTATAAGGTTCACATGTGTATCTTTATTAAACTCTCCCTGTTGCTCTGAAGTATGACTGAATTGATCCAAGCTAAGATAGATTTCAGAAGGATTTCAGTTCCAATGGTCAAAGACCAGTGGAAGTCTCACATATCTAAAAGGCAATAAAATAAAAAAACATCCTTCCATAAGTGCTTCTTGCAAGAATTAGTCTATAATTTTCAGAAAAGTTTTCATTGGCTCCACTTACATCAAGGAGGAATTATTATGCAGGAATTATGCAGAAATATCAGCTAATTTGAGGGCTAATCCACATGGAGCTCCATTTCTATCTGTCCTGTTTGCCATTGTTCGCTCCCTAGAGACTAAAATGGATGATCTGAAACTTGAGTTGGCCACGAACAAGGAGTGTATATTGGAGGTAGTGACCCTTTGAAAGCTGTATGCAATGAAATTTCATTTTGATATATGTCGATTGGTGTACATTCAAAGTGACTATAAAGTAGTTATTATTACTATTGTTGTTGTTATTATTATTATTAGTGGCTCAAGGCCCATGCAACCTGCATCCTGAGGCATGTGTGTGTGTGGTCTTCAACTGCTTCGTCTGCTGCTGAGATAAAATTAAATTTAATGAAGTTGGTGGGTGGGAATAATACATGAAATATCAGTAAATACTTCCACTTGGAAGTTTTATATTTACTCCACGAACATGTGGCACCAGACAATCTAGCACAGGGGTTCTCAACCTTGGCAACTTTAAGACTTGTGGACTTCAACTCCCAGAATTCCTCAGCCAGCAAAGCTGGCTGAGGAATTCTGGGAGTTGAAGTCCACAAGTCTTAAAGTTGCCAAGGTTGAGAACCCCTGCTCTAGCAAAATTCACATGCAACTCTCAACCCTCCCCCCAAACCCTCTTCCCTGCAATTTGGATAAAGACTGCATATTTGAGAATGTTGCCATGACTTGGCTGTGGATGAGGTTCCCACAAAGGAAAGGCAAGATGGAGAAAGTGTGTTCCTGTGATAGAACTGCTTTCTTATTCTGTGGTTCAGAATCAGATACTCTAAAAATGTCACAAGTTCTTCAAGGATCTAGCCAATGTGCCTACTTTCAATCTTCCATTGCTTTGGAAAAATATACGCAAATCCTCTCTTGTTGAGTCCTTCCCTGGAATACCTTTGCTCTAAAGAGAAAGATAGGGAAATAGAGGAGCAACTCCTCTTTCCAAATTCCTTTCTTCACCACTAAGCTAATCGGTAAATATGTACAACATTATGTATGTATAATGAAGTATAAATAATCCCAAAAAGTGCCTTGTAAATAGACTCCAAGTTTATCCTTTATTAATGAGCCGCTGAGATTCCCGCTGCTTTAGAGCAGCACAGCTTTCATAATATCAAACCCTAAATTACACTTGGTGTCTCTCATTCCCAACAAACGAGAATCATTTTAGGTCTCTTTGCTGACTGTATTTATTCATTTATTGGTTTTTACCAGAGCGAACTTAGTATTGTCTGTTTGGACATTTAGTAACATCAAAAGCCCTGTGAGAATGGGAAGGAATTTTCTCCCCAAAGGTAATGATGAAAGATATTAGGAAGAAAATACAGGTTCCATCAGAGCTTTCTGATGTCAAATTCCTACCCTGAGGAATGTTTATTAGAAATAAGACTGTGCTTGGTTTTTGTGTTCATACAGAGATCCAGGGCTTTTAAAATCAAAACATGGTGCATTCATGATTTGAAAACATTCAATATTGCTTTTGAAGTCTGCAATATGGAGACTTCTAGATATTGGTCTATAAAGTGAATTTTAATTATCAGTGTCATATATACTGATAATTATATACATATTATTATATTTATTGAATTATACACCACCCTGAGGCCCTCTGTGAGGGAGATGGATGGTAAATAAGTTAATAAGTTTGAGATTATAATATAATAATATAGTAACTTAACACAATATTTTATGCATCATTTCAAAAAGTAGCAAAAAAATAACTTAGGCTTTGAATTAAAATACTTAGCTTAAAGTTATTATTTTAGTTCCTCAATACACATCTGACTGTTTAATCAATATGATATAAACACATAACTGTAAATTTGAGGGTGGGACGAACTTTTATATGAGAAGCTTAAGCTGATTTTTGTTTCATGTCAGCTGTTTATGAAGAAAAGTAGACTAGCATAATTTGTTATGTGAATAAGCATTTAATACAATGTAAGTTTTCATATATGTATCAATCCCAACTCAAAAATGCTGCTCTGGGTCTTAAAGAGAATTTTTTATAAAATAATATATCATTAGTACTTGACACTGAATACATTGTCAAAAATGTATAGGAGAATTTCAAACATTTGTTGGAAATGTTGCCAAACCAAGGAAACATTTTTTCATCTTTGATGGACAAAGCTAAAAAATATTGGGATCAAGTATGTATTCTGATGCAGAGGATTTTAAAAGTGAAACCAGAGGTCTTTCTTTTGGGTTTAACAGACAAACAAATGGAAACATCTTATGGAACTTGAATCTTACACATGACAATGTCAGCAAGGCTTTAATATGCTCAAAGATGGAAGGGTTTACAAAAACCTACAGTGGCAAAATAGATGGTGAAGTTGATGGAATTGGCACAGATGATTAAATTGACAGCCTTGAAAAGACTTTGACAAATTTTATTTCTACTTTGAAACCATTTTTGGACTTCTTGTGAGAAACTGAAAGAAATGGAAAGCTGATTTTCGAAAAGGACGATTAGTATTATGTGAGAATATCAAATTAATGTAGACACATATTAACCTTACAATAAGAGTCTGATGTAGTCTTATATCTATATCTTTGCTAAAGAAAGTCAAATATAATTCTTTTTCTTCTTTTCTTACTTTCTTTTTTTCCTTTCTGCACTCTTGCTTTCATTTCTGAGCACACACACACACACACACACACACACACACACACACATTTGAAAATGCATTTAAGAGCTCTCAGATAAGAATACCCACATGTACACAGATACATATATCCAGAAATTTTCAGTCCATAGTTTTGGACTGAAATCAACTGGTTTGTTGATTATGAGGTATAAGTCACACAGATACTGCTGGTCATAGGTCTCTCTCTATATATATCTGGAAGTCACCAAGTTGGTGACATAGTTTAGATTTCAGGTTTCATTCGTAGGATTATATTTTAAAAAAATGTGCATCCATCTGAAATCTTGATTTTTTAAAGAACTCTTTCTTTACAAGATTTGCTATACGGAACAAACTTTTTTGTGTAATAATATTGAAGAATATAACATCCTCAACTTTGCATTTAAAATTTGCAGCAATAGAGTTCAACATAAAAACTACTTTCTTTTTCTTTGCAATATGCAGTAGTACTACTCAAAAACTAAAGGCTTTGAGAGGCAAAACAATTATTCTTTTATACTGACTAAAAAGAATAGCACTGATTTTTCTACTTGAACAATACGTTTCTTTCTATGTGTGTGCATCTTGTTCTTACAGGTTCCTGTATTTATGTATTTATTTACATATTTGTTTGTTTGTTTGCTAATATCTTAGCTTTTTGCTAGAACAGCCATACCCATAAAATAGCTGGAATACCCATAAAACCTTTGAAAACTCACTCATTCAGCAACAATTTATATATTAAATTTATATGCCACCCATCTCACTCTGCAAAGTGACCCTGGGAGACTAGCTCTTTCAGCAAACTTGTTACACACAATCCTTTTAGGCTGTGTGCTGGGACCTTATGAATATTTGACAAAATAAGTATTAAACAAATAATCCTCATCTATGGAGAGGAGAATGGAGTTCTGATGGGACACTAATTAATTTGTGCAGTATGAGGTTCCCCATGTGCTTAAGGAATTAGATTCACAGAGTTTTGCCAGGAAGAGAACATTGGTTGGATCAGGGTCACTTCTATACATTTTCCAATAGTTCATCTAAGACTCCTGACATAACTATATTCATAATCAAAACCCATTGAGAGGTTCAGACAGTGATGGCCATACCCACCACCTTTAATTTCAGCAAGTGGAATGTCTTTTTCCAGTATCCACTCACAATAGAGTCTATAGCAGGGGTAGTCAACCTTGGCTCTTTTATGACTCGTGGACTTCAACTCCCAGAATTCCTGAGCCAGCTGGCTCAGGAATTCTGGGAGTTGAAGTCCATGAGTCATAAAAGAGCCAAGGTTGACTACCCCTGGTCTATAGGCATACAGTAAGTCCTCATTCAGAACCATTCACAGTTATAACAGGGATGAAAAAGTAACATACAACCTTTGCATAACTGTAAAGCAAAAGTAAGCTGAAGCAAAATCATTACCACAGTCAGGGTTGCACTTAGTGGCTGCTTCACTTAATGACAAGTGGCCAGCCCCAATTGTGGTCGCTACGCAAGGACTACCTGTATTAACCACATCACATAAAGAGCCATTGACCTAATCAAGTAGGGAGGAATTCCATGCAGCTTAGCACTCACGCAGAATTCTTTCTCTGGTTACTCAGTGCAGATAGTAAACAACATATTACTGCTGCAAACATCAGGGATGACATGATCAAAATGATATGAGTGGCTGGTGCTCATGATGGCTCTATATTAACTCTAATATCCAAAGCATAATACATCTCAATGCTAGTTGCTAGGAAACACCAGCAGGAAGGTGTGGTTGTACTTCTGCCCTGCTTATTAGTTTCCCATAAACATCTTCCTGGCCACTATGGGAGCAAAATGCTGGATGAGACAAGTGTGTGATTTGACTCCTACCATATTTGTATCTATACCACCAAGTGAGAATATTTAAACACCATATATTTAAAAACAACAACAACAACCCAAGTACCACTGGATTTAAACAAAGCTCATTATTATGTCTCATAGCAGTAGTGGAGGTAGGGCCGGTAGTGGTGGGGTGGTATTTGATGAGACTATGCCGTGACATGTAAATACATTATCTTTTTATCTAATAAAATGTTTCCTTTTTAGCATCCCAATGATGAAATGATTGAAATGATAATGAATGGATGATTTCATTTAAGGACTGGATCCTAAGACTCAGAGTGATCTCTCTCTCTCTCTCTCTCTCTCTCTCTCTCTCTCTCTCTCTCTCTCTCTCTCTCCCTCTCTCTCTCTCTCTCTCTCTCTCTCTCTCAAAAGCTGTCACATTTTTAGGAATCTTAGAATGGGATATTGTTGTTTTGATGAAATCATAATACAGCCAGGTCTTCATAAGGAAAATTAAACAGCAACATGTACCTCAATCACAGTTTCTTCTAAATAAGCATTTCTAGGTCATACTGCTTGCTATTTTTCTGCATGTAAGTATGATTTTTCTTTGGCTGTTCTTAGACAGGCAACATAAACCAGAAACTAGAGAAAAGACCATCAAAGACTGGGTGCCATTTTAAGAACCTCTCAGTTCTGTTTCTTAACTACAACTGGTGAGTTACCTCAGGTCTGGACCTATTGCAATGGAGAGTCTTTTCTCCCTCCTAGGAAATGGATAGAGGCTGAAGGCAACTTCTGTAGTAAGCATGTCTTAGGGTACAAGAAGGTTGCCCAGAATTCTCTTTTTCTTGCCCCAAGGTTAGGTGCCAGGCAGACAACAATAAAATAATTTATTGCTACACCAAGCTGCCTTTCAGAATGCCGTCATGTAGGAGATGTCCCATTATATGGACAGTTGACTTTAATAGTCATTGTGTGTTTAAAGCACAGCAAAACAACAGTGGGGGGGAAATCCCCACTCCACTTATATGGCCCTTCACACACATACACACACAGAAACACACAAAACCCTGCTAGTCTATTTGCACAGTAAATTAAAAATATGAATCACTTCACTGTACTGCCTCCCCAAACACTCATCCTGTCAGGCTCTGGGTTGTCTTCATTTGTATTACCTTAATTTAATGTTAATTATGTTCTTCATTTACAAAGAGCAAGCATTTACACTCCCCGTCTGGGGATCCAACCCACTTACCATCTCCACGGATTTGATGGGGGGGGGCAGCTTGTTAGCACACCATACAAGGCAGTGCAGGGACAATGGTGATTCCTTCTGCCCCCACCTCCCTCCTCTCTTACCTCTTTCATTCTGCTTAGATTACAAACAGCTCTTTTGATAAGAAGCACAATTAGTTTTTGGTTCATGAAATCACATATTAATTCTTAACTGTCTAATGAAAAAAGAACAAACAGACAATGTAAAGAGATTGATTGGTTATTTTAGGACAGATGGGTCAGGCTCTCAGTTCATTCCTCTGAACACTGGAAGAAAGAATTGGTGAGATAATCATTCCAGCAGAGGTAAGCAGAAATGTTGGGCTAACTATGGCATGTTACTCAAAAACGGTAAATACACAATACTTCTTATTTTTAAACACAATACAGGTAGTCCTCAACATAGGACAGTTTATTTAGTGATCATTCAAAGTTACAACAGCACTGAAAAAGTGACTTATGACCATTTTTCACACTTACGACTATTGCAGCATCCCCATGGTCACTTAATCAAAATTCAGACAATTTGTTGGGTCAATATTGGAAGAAGGATACTCTGCCTTCTTTAGAAGAATGGGTATTTAAGGTTTCTAATTTAGCAGAAATGGCTAAAATTTCTGCTTATTTAAAGGACCATTCACAAGAGAGATATTTTAACGTATGGAGAAGATGGATAGAATATGTTCAGAAGAAATATGGAACTACAAAGTTTCATTTATTTTATGAGTAATGATTTTGTTTATAAACTTATGATGTTAAAGTTAAGGGTTTTTATGATTTTGTTCATTGTATAATTAGTAAACTTAAATAGATTATGTTTAATATGTTTGCATAATCCTGTATTTTGCTCTGGGAAGTTGGGAGGGGAGGGGGGAGGGGGGGGATGGGTTGAAGTTTAAGTAGTTCAGATAAAGTAGAAATAGTCTTATTGTATATAATATTAATGTTTTAATTTTGAGAGAGGAACTGCTCGGGCATTTCCCCTGGACCGCATCAAGAGGGAGGAGAAGAAGGTGAGAAGTAAGTAGGAAGGTGGAGGTGAAGGAGGAGAGGGGGTGAGTGAAGAAAAAGAGGGAAAGAAGTAAGTTGGTTTGAGGTGGGATGCGGTTTGGGGGGAAATGGGCGGGCAAGACCGAATGTGGTGTGTATCAATTTGTTTTATTTTTTATCTGAAGTATTTGTAAGATTGTTATGTATTGTAAAGTTGAAAATAAAAATTTTTACAAAAAAAAAAAAAAAATTCAGACAATTTGGCAACTGACTCATGTATGATGGTTGCAGTGTCCCAGAGTTATGTGATCTCCTTTTGCGACCTTCTGACCAGCAAAGTCAATGGGGAATTCAGATTCACTTAACAATCCTGTTACCAGTTTAACAACTTCAGTGATTCTCTTAAAGATTGTAAAATGAGGCAAAACTCACTTAACAAACATTTCATTTAGCAACAGAAATTTTGGCTTAATAGTGATCGTAAGTTGAGAACTACCTGTATTATTTTCATCAGGCAGGCCAGCAAATAAAATATATTTGCTAGGCATTTGCAAATGATGTGGTGATATCTATGTCATGTCTATATATAATGATTGTGTGGTAATTTGATAGATCACACTAGAAATGGCTAATTTACTGAAATATGAATTTGGAATAAGTGTTGTAGTTTCATTGTATCAGATACAAAGTAAATAATTCATTGACCACCTTAGGTCAGATCCAGTTTTGTGATTTGGAAAATAGCTCAGATTGATCGGATTAGAATCAGTCAGCTTTTATTTGCCATTTAAGATGCTAGTTGCCACCTGTGAGGGTTTTAATGGTAATGGAGAAAAGTCATTTGCGGGGCCAATTTTTTTTCAAATTGTTTCTGCTTCCAGTCCACTAGATCCAACAGGGCTGGTCTGCTCTTGGTCCCATCTTTTAAGCATTGCCAGTAGGCAGGACCATAGCCAACCCTTCAGTATTGGTTTGGCCCCAATCCTGCTGCTGTTTTGTAAATCTTTGAAGTCCCAGACCAACTCTTAGATCCTCTCAGGCACATGACCTGCAGGTTGGATGTGCTCATCAGTATAATTATTTCTTGACCCATCTGCGATCATGTTGCTTGAGCTAGATTGTGTTCGGCTGCCATTGCTATTATCTACCAAATATTAATACCATTTGAATCCATTGTTTCTTATTGTTATTTTTTTTGTTTTCTTCTTTGTTGGTTTTTAATCCTATGTTCATTGTCCAGAGACACAAATGTGAGATGAACAATATAAAAATTGATTAAATAAATAAATAAATTCAGACTTGATTCAGAAATAGGATTTGCAAAACTGATTTTTTTTTTTTTTTTGGATCGCTAGGATAGCCACTTGACTGTAACTTCTTTATTCTGAAATACCAGTAGAATTCTGCAGGGTTACATTTGCAAGCAAATTAAACACTTTCTCAATCTCGGAGAACCTGAGTTTTGTAACTATTCATTTTAATTTTTTTAAACGATATATGACAATTTTCTGTTTGTTGCATGATCACAAAAATAAACTCATTTTTAAATTAACAGTGGCAGGTTTAATTCATCCTTTTGTCAAGATCAAGTCTGCTCACTTCAAATTAGGGAAGATGAATATTGTAAAAAGAAGAGGGACGGAGATAAAAAAAAAACCAAATCTGCCAATCTCCCCTATTTCTTGGCATGCAGTATTTATGAATATTTCTACTAAGTAAGAAACGTGTCATGGTTCAAAAAGAGAAATGTCAGAGTCTGGAACTAAATTCCTTCAAAATATGCTTTCTTTTTAAAAGAAGGGAACTGTAACTGCTTGTTTTGAGATAGAATTAACCCAAAGAACTCAATATGTCACCCAAAACAATTATGATTACAGAGATTCGGATGACACATTCATGATGAATGTCAGTCTTTTTTTGCATGAGATCCATATATCTGCAAGACAAAGATTCAGCCTGTGGGTCTATATTTAGGTTGTCTTCCCTGTGAACCAAACCCATGTTATCAGGGTCTTGATCTACATGGAACCCAAACACATAAGGTTGCATATGTGAAAGTTTTGAGCCCCCCCCCCCGAAGACAGTCCCAATAATTTTCTACCAAATATTAATACCATTTGAATCCATTTGGTAGCAGAGGGTGTTATTTGGAGCACTCTGAGCACATGGCAGTTCTGGATTTTTGAATAACTGAATAGGATTCACAATTATAATGAAATTTGGATCCAACCCATTATTTCCAAATTCTAATCTCAAAACACTAATCCACCATCCTTTTAATGAGCTTACCCAACATCTGTATATTCACACATTCTGTTGATGCTAATTTTCTTATAAATATTTTTGCACTAATCTATGTTTTCCCTTACAATATTTTTATTCTTTCATGGCATCATATTCAATGTGAAATACACACGTGCAAGAACAGTCCAATGTCCACAGCAGTAAATATTGCATCACAGTTTAATAGTGCTAATTAAAGGAGATAGAACACACAATAAGTAATGTGTATTATGTGTCATATAATAGTTAATTATAATTGAATACAGAACTTTGTCTAGAACTTTGTGCCATTTGTTTTCCAGTGTATTTTATCTTTTCATCCCAAACTCCTTCGATCTCAACAGTCTTTCATGCATTCAGGATATCTCTGTAGTGATCATCAATAAGTACCCTGTTTTCACTATCAGATTCTCGAAAGCTTCTGGGAGGTCCACAAGCAAGGCATTATTTCTCCCTTCCTATACAGCTACTAATATTAAGGCAAACTGTTTCTGAATACGAACATGCCATCTTACTATTGTAATAGCTGTTGACAGATAAATTTATGAAGCATAGATTTAATCACCTTTGAAAGGCATCTAAGCCAATGGCTATCACATTTTAGAGTAGTTAATGATGCATTGTGTGACAAGCATTTTCTTAGTCTGTTATGAATTCCCCTGAACATTAATTTTAGTGGATAACCCCAAGTCTAATACAAAGAGGAGGAGAAGGAGGAGGAATCCAGGAGAAATGGTCGAAGAGGATAAGATAATTGTCCATGTCATGGATAATTTTATAAATCTCCATGCTTTCCTGACACATCTTTTTCAAAACTGAACAGGGCTAAACTCTCTAGCTTTTTGTAAGTAAATATTCAAATGCTTTGATCATTCTGAATGCTGACATTTTTCCTTATAGTCAAAGCTCTGCATAATGTTCCACATTCTGTTGTAGCCTAATAGTTTATTTTATTTACTTTTTTTTTTAGAATCCCAAAGGAAGGTAAACCAATACTTGCTTTTTTAAAGAATAGGACTGATTATAAATCAGATGCTGTGATTATGGCATGTGTATCAAAGAGTCACTTGGTTGAGCTAGGTGGCTATAGAAATAAAATTAATACCCACTTCTTTTATAGACTGAGCTGATATTTTCACTGAGTTGACAAAGAATAATACTAGGTTTCCATCATATGGCCCTAGGAGAGGATCTCAGGGTCCACATGGATTCTAAGATTTTTCTTTTCAGGTTTAAATGGGAAAATCCAATATTGGAACTTCTTATTCGTTTCTCCATTTTGTCAGCTTTTCATGATATCAGGAACACCAAAAAAGGTGGAGTGATGTTATCTAGGTTGGATCGTCTTATAGATCAGAAAGGTCCTAGGTTTACTCAGCTCTTTGCCAAAACCTTAAAATGGAAAGAAATGTTAACCAGCCTTTTCTTACTCTATATTATTTCTCCTTGATTGATTGCTATGGACAGAATTAAAAAAAAAGAAAAATTTTCCTTCCCTTCTGCCTTCTTGATCAGCTTCTAGCAAAGCACTAGATTCACTGGAAGTTCCAAATGAGGAAGAAGAAGATCTCTTAGCTTCATAGCGCTTCAACAGATGCAACCGTCTGGGCAACTTTGGGACTGCTTCCTTCCAGCTTGATCTACCAATTGAATAAGTTCCAGAAGAATGGGCTCCCTTCTCATTCTCTTTCTCAGAGAATGCCATGACTAGGGCCCATGGAAGCATGCTTTTCCAACTGTGTCTCTCCACTATAGAATAGCGTCCCCCAACTGCTGTAGTTTGGGAAAGCTTTAAAGCCATTCCAACAGATCTGAGAGAGGGGTATGTTATGAGGTTGTTCGCTTTTGCAATGGTGATGTGTTAGTAATGAAACTTTATTGTTCCTTGGAGTCTGTATGTATTAGATGGGTGAATGTTATTTCTTTATTATTTTAACCTTGTTTACAAAGGTAGGGTAGATAAGGCATTGATAGTCACCAGCAACTAGACTAAACAAACAAATAGTGCAATAATGTTAATTATAAGCAAGCTGATTAGATCATTATAACAAAAATTATCACCAGAAGGAGGAGATAGATACAACAATAATAAATTTAGTCTTGCAGTTCTAAATTTACCTGAAATCAAACATCACTGAATTTTTGGAACTTATTTCTGAGAAAAGATGAGAATTCTATTGTTATTAAAATATAGAAATCATTATTAAAATTAGTATATTAAAGTAGATTTTTTAAAAGGTACAATACATTTATTTTAAAAATGATACTCTATATTTAATATATACTTATAAATATATAAGGATACGATCGAATTATTTGTATGAAGAAATTAGATGTCTGCTAATTCTGAACAGCTAGAAAGTACCTGGTTGAGGAGGGAAAATCTAAGCACATATGCCCAGCATTTTAGAAACTAGAATTAAAATTTCAGAGGTACAGGTGATCCTCAACTTGAGCCTAACACTTCTATTGCTAAGCAAGACAGTTACTGTGAGTTTTGCCCCATTTTATGACCTTGCTTGCCAGTTGTTAAGTGAATCACTGCAGTTGTTAAGTTAATCACATGTTTGTTAAATGAATCTGGCTTCTTCATTGGTTTTGCTTGTCAGAAGGTTGCAAAAGATGATCACATGACCCCGGGACACTGCAACTGGCATAATCTAGGCTAGTTGCTAATTGTCCAAAATTTGATCATGTGACTATGGCGATGCTGCAATCATCACAAGTCCCCCTTTTTAGTGCCGTTGTAATTTCGAACAGTCATTAAATGAAAGGTTGTCAATTGAAGACAACCTGTAACTGCTCTATTAGCAATCTGCCTTATGTCAATATGGCAATATCTACAATCTGAATCGCCATCTCTGAAGGAGGCCCAGACTTCAGAGGCATCATCACAATGACTTATGATCATCCTGCATGCACAACTACAAGAATACTCAGAGGTGAACCTATTCTTCTTCCACCTGAAAAATGAGGGAGGACAATAACAATGTTTAGCCTGTGCTCCTCCCCATTCCATCCTATCCGTACCTTGTCTCGACATATTTGTTCACGCTAAAGGGATTTTTTTTTAAAAAAAAACCACCACAAAAGCAATTGTTTGAGAAAATCCCTGTAATCCAGTGTAAGGGCATTCTGCTGACTTCACAAATAATAACCAGGTTGATAGCCAAGGAGTGAGAGGCGGGGATTGGAATTGGAATTTCTGCCAGTGACAAAGTGATCCTCTTCTCCGTTCCATTTTTGGTAGTCTCAGATCATTATTTTTCAGATATATGTTATTAAAACTTTTAAAAGAAAATAAAAACTAACAGAAACTAACATAAAGGACAAGAAAGTACAAAAGCAAAAGAACAAACAGAAGAGCTAAAAAAGAAAGAAGATGCTTCTGATGCAGCAAATACAATAATAATTACAAAATCTTTTCATACTCCTTGGTTACAAAAAGGAAAGCTGGATCTCAGGCCATTTAAAATGCGACACAGAATTTTGGCTCTTTGAATGGTGCAACTGAGCATGAAAAACATTTGCCATTGAAGATAGGCTGGAAGGGAACTTAGAGGTCTTCTAGTCCAAAATTTCCCATTATTTTTTTTTTTTTAAAACCTCTAGCAATGGAGCATCCACAACTCCAGAAGGCAAGCTGTTCCATTGGTTAATTGCTCTCACTGTCTGTTAGAAAATTCCTCCTTAGTTCCAAGCTGGATCTGCCTCTGACTAGCTTCCACACATTGCTTCTTGTCCTGCCCTCAGTTGCTTTGGAGAATAAATCAACCCCCTCTTACCTGCGACAGCCCTTCAAATTTTGGAAGACAGCTATATGTCACCACTAAGCCTTTTCTTCATTAGGCTAGACATACCTAGTTCCCTTTGCCATTCATTGTACGATTTAGCCTCCAGTCCCTTATCATCTCTGTTGCTCTTCTCTGCAGTCTTTCTAGGGCCTCAACAACTTTTCTGTATCGTGGTGACTAGAACTGGACGTAGTATGCCAGTTGTGCCTTACTAGTAGAGAATAGAGCAGGGCTACTACTTCCTGTGATCTTAATGTTATCCCTCTGTTGATGCAGCCTAGGACTGCATTGGCTTTTTTGGAAGCTGTAGCACACTGGCTCATATTTAGAATGTTAGGAACCCAAGGATGTAATGCCTCAAGTCGAAGTATTCTTCTGGGAGTTGAAGTCCACAAGTCTTAAAGTTGCCGAGGTTGAGGACCCCTGTTCTAAGGTACTCTGATTTAATGCCAGCGAAAGTGTCCTCTGGGGTCCTTTGCAGGGCAAGATCTACAGGTGACATCCTTTATTTTTCCTCGAGGAAGTGTTTCTTTGAAAAACAAAATGCTGTTTGGTAGTGATCTGCAATATGTGAGTATAGAAAGGTATCCACTATTATAATGATACCAGAAGGCACCTATGGTAATAATACTGTAGGTAACACTGAAAGGGAAGAAGTTGTTGCAGGTCTTTTTTTATACCTTAAAAGTCCATTGAATCTCTACAAGTGGAAATGAAGTGTTAAAAGTTCAGAAAATAAAATTAAGTATGCAGTTATTCACACGTCCACATCATTTTGGCCCTGTTCCCACAACATATTTACCTCAGTAAGGATGGAAGTAAGTCATTCTCAGCCTTGCTGGTAGGAAAAGCACACAGGAAACATGGCCAGTTGAGGTAATTGTACTTTATTGTAAAGTTATTTTAACATAATTTTGCAAATCTGAAAGTACATCCCCCCCTCCCCTGTAGAGCCCAAGAAACTAACTAGGGTCTTTTCTGAATCTCCTGCCCCACCCATATTCCTTCTATGGGCTCAGCTGCTTTTATTTGACCCTTGGCTGCATCTCCCCCCCCCTCATTGCCACATATTTGCCATCATGTGTTATGAGAATCCACATAATATAAGTGAATTAACTCAGTCAAGTACTTTCAAGTGTTTTAAATTTGGGTTCAAACAGTTTCAGTTACTCACAGGATTACAATTTTTTCCACATTTGTAGGAACATCTAAATCAAGTCAGCGGGCATGTCTGCATACCAGGGAAAACAACAGCTGAAAAAGAAACATCTACATTACAGAACTCTCTGCCAAGGCCTGGCAGCACAGAATACACATTCTAAATACCAACTGGCTAGAGTTGCCAAGCCATGCCTATTTCAGCTTGCCTAGCGAAAGGGAAAGAGGCTAGTGATAAATGAAGGCTTGCCAAAGGTACAAGGGTCACCTGATGCAAGGGTTCATGAAATAATAGGCATTACCTGGAGAAAGCAGATAGTGACTCTATTCAGGCTACTGTATAAGCTGGGCACAAAAATCCAGGTGCTCACTAGATATTAAAAAATATAGGCAACTCTCTTTGCTTCTATCTGGTGATGGTGGTAATGAAGCAATTATGCATTAAACAGATTCTTTGTCTATATACATGTATTGGTCTTTTGGACTGTTATAAAGATTAGTAGGTGTTTTGCCAACCAGAAGGTGACATAAGATGGAAGAAATGGCAGCTGCCAGTGGCTGCTCTGAAATTGTCACTGCTGCCCTGCATTAAATCTGTAAGGACAGCATCACTTGCTGACTTTATTGCTGAGGCTCAGTAAAAACTGTTCAGGAAAACATCACCGTTTATGTTGACATACTTTCCTCCTGAGTCAAGGACAAGGGGAATGCAGACTAATGTGACTATAAGAAAGTGCCCACAGTGATGCAGGAGAATATTAATAATATAAAGTGGTCTCAAGTCTTTGAAGTAGTCATAGACTTGCCATGTAGTTTAAAATATGACTAGGTTTAAACGTGGGTGGAATTATTTGCACCTCTAGAGATTTAAGTCATCAGTCAGGGTTGGATATTTCTAAGCATTTGTTGCTGGTTTTTGCCTTCTTGCAACAAATAGCCATAGGCAGATTAAAAGAGGAATCCTGAACATAAGATTCAGTGGCCAAGATAGTGTAATAGGAAGAGCAACAGGAAGCTCCCTGTACTTGGGAACACAAAACACAAAGATTTTTTATTGTTGTATTCAATGGAATAATTAAAATAAATTCACACATGCAAAGGTCTTGGACAGAAGTCAGTCCATGCTTTATTACTGGTCTGAATGACAAACCCAGAAGGATGAAGTAGAAAATGACAAGACGCCTCCTTGCTACTGGAAGTCTCTTCAATGACAAATGATCCTTTCTCAAAACTAGGCAGTTTGGCCATTGCCGCTGAGCACCTCTGGCTCCATTCTTCTAGTCAGAGCTTTACACACCTCTCACGTAGCCTGGCTTTTGAGGGATACTGCTGATCTAAGCTTGTAAAGTCCAGTCTGTCCTTGGTTTCACCCTGAATTCATCTGAAATTGCCTCCAGCTCTAATAAGTATGAAATGATGTCGGCTAACAGAAAGTGGCTCTATTTTTAGCTACTTCATACAATTGGATCTAACAGTTAGGGGCACCAAGGGTAAAAACAGAGAAAAGAGAAAAGAAAAGCCATTGACCTGGGCAACAGAAACCCAAATTCTTTGCAACCATTTCTCTTCCCCAGTACACACTCACCTTTGGACTACGTTTTTATCAGAATTGTCTTAATATTATCCTATTTAGATTGGTCAGTGAAACGATGCCCTTAGTGAAGCATGAGAAGGGGTCTAGAGTTGCAAGAGAGACTATTGACTGAGATTAATGGGAGAACTATGATTTACCATCAGAAAATAGAATGGTGTTGTTGAAAATATTGTGGGACACTTCTTTGCCACTCACCTCCGCCAAGAAAACTCTGCCCTGTTCCACTCCACTCTTCGGAATGAAATTGCCAGTAGCACTAATTTTAATTTGTGATTTGCAATTCAAATTTGCTCCCAGTTTTGCTGAGAGGCTGCCCTGGTCCTGACCTTTTGGTTCAAAGGTTCTTTTGATTTGTAATGTCCCCAAACTTCCTTTGAACACTTCACTTGGCTTCGCAGAATTGCATAGAGTCTAATCATTGACACCAGGATGTCCATGAATGACCAACAGTAATGTGATAGAGTGGCAAATGCACTCCAAGGGAAGAATGGGTAGCCTCACATGCTCTTGCTTGCTTTCCCTCATCCCTCTCTCCCTTTCTTGCTTATTAACAATGACCTTTTTACTCACCACTCTCTGGATTCCCTAGCCCCAAATAGCTTTTAAATGCACTTCATGATCCAAGCTAGTACCTGTTAATAGGAACTGTGACCATACACTAATACACACTCCCTCAGACTGCATCACACTCACTGGCACACTCAATCTGCACACATCTGCACATCCACCCTAACATTTTAATTAATGACAATGGTGCTTTTTCTCTCCTGTCTTCTCTCAATGCTTTAATGTGTGTCCATGACTTGCCCGGTCCCCACAGCCATGGAAATATTAGCTTGACGGATGTGCTGTGTCGCTGGTGCTCCCTCGACGGGCCTGGCTGTCAGCTCGCCGATGATGACATTAACACAGGCAGAAAGTGATGACAAATGCCTGTTATCAGCGAACGAGGCCTGTGACAAATCGAACGCCGCCTCCCGAGCAGCCCCATTACGCTGTAATAAAAAAAGATGGATGGCTTTGTGTGCTGGGGCTTGGTGCTAATGCGATTTTGCCTGGTCTCGGAGGGTTCCAATTAAAGCAGAAAAGAAAGAGCGAAGAGGAGACCCAAGAAACTCCCAGGCATGCGTGCCCAGCCTTCCTTGCCAACATTGTTCTAATCAAGTCAGATCACCTTGAAGGGGCAGGACCAAGCACTTCCTCATACAAAGGCATCAGCTGGACAGATTCCCAGCTCCAGGTGGGGTTCTCAACCACAGGTGCCCTGGGAGCTGGAGGCAGCGCTTGGACAGGCAAATGGCACAGATGGGCCTGGGACATGTGTTTGTATTCTATCCCCCTGTCTCAGCCTCTTCTGGCAGCTCCCACTGCATCTGGCTGGCTTAGTCTCCATCAGATGAAGGGCTTAATCCAATCATTCTCTGTGCTGTCTCTTGCAGGGGCAGGGAAAGTGGGGGCTGGTATCATGCAGAGGGCGATGCAGTTTCTTCCAGATAAATATCAGTGCCAGGAGGTGCTTTTAGAACACCAAACAAAAAGGTTCCTGTGATGGATCAGTCATGGGGACGTCCATAGGAGATGGACACCAGGGTAAGAAAAGAAGCCATTTAACCCCAGCTGATCCCTGGGAGATTTGACACTTACTGTACTGAAATTAAATGTCTCTAATTCTACCAAAAGAGCAGCAGTGGAAGAATGTACTAGTTATCTCCTTTAAGATCATATCATTCAAGCAGAAAAAAGCACCTCACACTGCACCCATACATTAAGATTTTGAATCCCCCCCCCAAGGAATTAATAATAAATCATTAGTGTTCAAACACATCTGGTAATTTGTTTGAAGTGATGGCAATGGATGATGTTGGTTACTAGCTGTCTGTAGCGTTATTATTGAGTGAGATGTTTTCATTAAGATTGTTGTTGCTGATTTGACTTATTTAATCCTGGGAAAATCTTAGTATTGTGATTTCTTTATGGGGCCAGTGAGGAAATTCTAATGCCTGCAAATAAATGAATACATAAATAAAAACATCACAACTGTGTTTTTCTTTTACTATGTGAAAAGTAAGTTAAATGTGATGAGTGTGGAGTTTGTTGTTTGAATCTGGAGTGCTGTTATCATTGTTGTTTTTTTAAAAAAGGAAAGGAAAAAAAGCCCTGGAGAGCCTGGAGCAGAGAGGAGAGAGGTTTGATGGCAGTATGATGTACGTGTGAGAAATGGTTACCTCTCCTCTCCCCACCATTCTCCTGATTCAAAACATATATCCTCAAAGCTCTTGTTTGCTGTTTTTTTTAAAAAAAAATTCCAAGAATTTCCATGATACAGAACAAGGGTAAAACAAGAAAGAAGACTTGATCCAAGTTGACTTATCAACACTCTGAGGGGTAAGATGGTGGGAAATGTTCATGTGTCTTAGAACAGCTTTTCCCAACCTCCTCCTCTTCCAGATGTATGAACTATCACACCCAGAACTCTCAGCAAGGGCTATACTAGCTAAGAAATTCTAGGAGTTGAAGCCCACATATCTAGAAGATGATGGAGTTATAGAGGAGTTCAATATATCTGAAATTGGAAATGCTGAGCTGGTGAAGAATTAAATCCTCATTCCCACCAATCTTGATTTAGTTCAGTTGCAGATGAGAGGACCTGAAGAACTCCAGCCTAAGTAGGGAAATGGCAGACCTGCTTCTCAATATCAGATTTGAAGCATCCACATGAAACTCTCATCCACAGATGACCACCTAGATCAGTGGTTCTCAACCTTTTTAATGCCGTGACCCCCAACCGGTCGTAAGTCGAGGACTACCCAACCGGTCGTAAGTCGAGGACTACCCAACCAGTTGTAAGTCGAGGACTTTCCCTGCCCAGGAGCGCCACGCATATGTGGTGCCGCCCCCTGCGCTAGCCGAGGTGTAGCTGGCAAGCGGCAGAGACGGCACAGGCCGACCACCGGCTGGGCTACCAGCTGGCCCAGCCCAAGGGAGGTAAGGCACCCGCTGGGCCCCATGTGCGCCAGAAACCCTCCCTGCGCCCGCCGGCCTCCCACCTCCCACCCCTGGCTCTCTTTTACTTACATTTTTAGTAGTTGCTCAGCAGGGAGGGGTGGAAACTTTCAGACAGTTCGCCTTCACCGCAGACAACTTGCAGTACCGTTTGCAGAATGGGACTTTTGATGGGCTTAGCAGGGCAGAGACAGCCTGGACAATTCCTGTTGGCTTTTGAAAGCCAATAGAATTAGACTCTATTCAAAAGAGTCTATTCTATTGGCTTTCAAAAGCCAATAGAATAAAAGAGAGTAGCACAACTAAAGGGGAAAAAATGGCGGACTGGGTTGTTTGGTGACCCCCGTGAAATGGTCGTTCGACCCCAAATGGGGTCCCGACCCGCAGGTTGAGAACCGCTGACCTAGATTATGAGGAAAAGGCCCAAGAAGTGCGGTATATTAAATCCTACCTCCCTGTTCTAAGCACAGAAACTGGAGGTGGAAAAGGAATCCCAGGTCAGGGCTAATGGGGAAAGAGGAGGAGACACCGCTCAGGTTGAGGGAGTGTTTACACAGAGCATTGGCCAAAAGCATTTTTCCATGTGAAGCAGAACACTAGTTCCTCTCTCCCCAAATTTCTTTTGCTCCCCACATATACATTTGTGTTTCTGTGCATATATACACACACATCTTACACATACATGACACACAAAGTTTAAATTTTTATAGCATAATCACTCACTCCTCAGTATCACAAACCCTTTGGGTTTAAGAGGTTATAGTTATAAGGTTCTTAGAAAAGATGGCATTTATAAGAAGGAACAGGTAAAGAAGGCAAATATCTAGGTGACATCTTTGACTTTGCAACAATGCTGTCAAGGCTAAATATACTCCTTCAAAATCTCATGAGACATAATTTCTAGCCTCCTAACCACCTTCGTTAATCTTCTCTCAACTTTTTTCAATTTCTCTGAATCCTTGAAACTGGACAGGATTTCAAGCATGGTCTGATCAATTAGAATACAGTCCATGCCAACTCTTTCAGCACTCTAACAATCTTTCTTTATTCTGAATTATCAACATTCATCTACAACTTTTGTAAAATGCATTTTCCTGGATGGAAGCATGATAATTTAATTAAATAGTATCAAGCCTGCTGTACACACTTGGGTCAAGAGCAGGATGCATTTGTCTCAAAACATGTTGGCCTCCATAATACCTATTAGGCATTTTTGTTTGTTTTCCATTGTCCTGACTAGTGAAAAATAGTGTTATCTCCTATGAACGCTTGAATTTAAATACAAAGAGGCTTCTGGCAAGGATTAGCTTTCCCTCACCTCATGAATGCTGGATATGATCCTTATTCTGGGTCTGTTGATGATTCTAATCATTTAAAGTCAGGAATTTCTAATAATGACTACTGGGATTTTGCCAAGACGGAGGGGGACTGACCACTAATTAGAATGCATAACCAGAGTTTTACCATAGTGGAATTCTCCTATTGTTAGTCTGTATTTGTTTCATTTGTTTTCATTCCACTTTAACTGCTGTTAATTAGCTTACTATTCATAATGAGTGTCTGTAAATATTTACTGCAAGTTGCTTTTATGGGTAATAAACATAAAAATATAATTTCATTCAGAATGCAGCATGTTTTACATGCTTTTATCTTGTGGATGATACATCTTTCATTAAGCAAGCATTCAATTAAAACATATTCTCCGTGCTAAGGATAGTATCTGATCATTTTACATTCTATTCTTCGTATGAATGATATGATGTGGAATAATACATTACTGAAGCTTTTTCCATGTTAACTTTTACACTGAAAATTCCAGCAGAGACTTTAGATGCCAACTGTATTAGGACTGGAACTATTTTGCAGAATTGAAAAATGTCTGAGGAGATATTTTGTCAGGTTTTATTTGTCTCATAAGCCTCTAGTTGGCAGACTATAATAGCTAAGAAATATTGTTCTTGATGTAAGAATTCTGGGATCTTTTTCAAGGAAATTGAGAGAAAGTATGTTTCACTATTTCTGGTTCTTGAAAACTTCAAAATAGCCATCAGCATACTTAACATAGAAAATTAACCCATTTTCAAAATTCACACAATGTATTAAACCACAAATCAAGCACAAGGGCTAATTGACGTAATTTACAAACATCCAAGCTAAATAATATTACAGGATGTATGAATATATCATACAAACATCCAAGCTAAATAATATTACAGGATGTATGAATATACCTACTAGCAATTTATATAAATTGGTTATAAGTATTGTAGACATAAACACAAGTCCTTTGCTCTGCCCCATGCCAGGAAAGAAGGAAGGAAGGAAGGAAGGAAGGAAGGAAGGAAGGAAGGAAGGAAGGAAGGAAGGAAGGAAGGAAGGAAGGAAGGAAGGAAGGAAGGAAGGAGCCACAGAAATCAAATTGGGGATTCCAGTTCTTCTAAGGTGTGACTGTGATTTTGCTTAAGAAGAGATAAGTCTGCTTCCAACTCATCCAAATAAGCATCATCAGCACCTCACTGGCTCAAGAGCTCGGCTTGGAAAGAGAAGCAATTAATGGGTAAAATGTAAAAAGTCAGGAAAGAAATGTAATTACACTTGGAATGGGCTGAGGAAATCAAATTTCTGTCTCACCATTATCTTGTCTTGGTCCAAACTCTAAGGGATCTTTATGAGGAGTGGCACTAAAATCAAAGAAGGTATAGTGGACTCTCTTAATTAGTAACCCAATGTCTAATCTATAATGTTGTTAAGATGTTGACATATGGCTACCTTCAGGAACAAAAGACAAAGAGACCATGGTGGAGTGGGGGGAGAGAAAAAAAAAGAATGAATCAAAAGAATGAAGTGCTTTTTCCTATATTCTACTGCCAGGTCAGTAATACATTAGGGGGATGGTGAGGTTGTGTTATCAGATGGCTTCAGAGATGGCCATGGCCTGAGATTAGGCAACTCTTTACCTGAAAGTAAATTCACTTCCAGGAAGCTCTCTGCTATTCCAGTGAGATTTTTATGGGGCCACAAGGCGTTCCTACAAATAAATATGATGTTAGAACTTTCAGTTTCTTTTTACATTTTAGTTATTAAAAAAATCTTGTTTTTTAAAAAAAATCAAAGATGATAGAGATTGATGGTCACCAGGGAATTATCTGATGTCACATTGGTGTGCACTTTCCTGCTTACTTTTGCCCTAAATAAAGCTAGTATGCAGCTAGTATAAGTAGGTAAAACAATGAAATGAAGATCTGCAACACTGCATGAACATATTTTGATTCTGATAAGAATATATGCTGTGGATGGTGGTGAACTCCAGTTCTCATCAACAGCAGGATAATGGTTTGGGATGAACAAGGTGGGGAATCTACAAGCTACACCACTCAATTATTCCATGTAAGACTAAGAGTTGTGACTTCACTTCTAAAGAATATATCTCCAATGTATTTTGTGTATTAATACAAATTTGTTCTCAGATGATACTGCAAAATAATAATTTGAGTAAGGATCAAGAATATGAGAAATTGGCTTCCAGTTTGCGATCGCAGCTCTGGCGGATGTGTTAAGGGAGTGCTCTCTCTGTTGTCCAGTTTTCCTTCATGAGGAAATCCTTTGGATTGATGGAGAAAAGATTTTATTTATTTATTTATTTATTTTTAAAATTTATAAACCGCCCCACTCCCGAAGGACTCTGGGCGGCTAACAATACAAAACACATAAAATATAATAAAACAACAATACAAAAACAATCATCCAGGGGTAAGGTTTTATAAACCCCAGGCCTGCCGGAAAAGCCAGGTCTTAAGTAGCTTACGGAAGACCAACAGGGTGGGAGCAGTCCTAATCTCCGGGGGGGAGCTGATTCCAAAGCGTGGGCGCCATCACAGAGAAGGCCGTCCTCTGCGGCCCTGCCAAATGGCACTGCTTGGCCGACGGGGCCTGAAGGAGGCCCAGCCTATGGGATCTAACCGGATGTAGGGAACTATGAGGTAGTAGGCGGTCTCGCAAATAGCCTGGCCCTGAGCCATATAGGGCTTTAAAGGTAATGACCAACACCTTGAATTGGACCCGGAGACCAATAGGCAACCAGTGCAGCTCACGGAGGATAGGTGTAACGTGGGTGTATCGAGGAACACCCACTATCACTCGTGCGGCTGCATTCTGGACCAACTGTAGTCTCCGAATACTTTTCAAGGGTAGCCCCATGTAGAGCGCGTTGCAGTAGTCCAAACGTGAGGTGACAAGGGCGTGAGTGACTGTAAGGAGAGCCTCCCGGTCCAGGTAGGGTCGCAACTGGTGCAACAGGCGAACTTGTACAAAGGTCCTCCCAGCCACAGCCGTCAATTGATGTTCCAAATTCAGCTGTGGATCAAGGAGGACACTCAAGTTGCGAACCCGCTCCGAAGGGGTATATTTTCCCCCGCAAGAGTTAACATGGCCGATCACTAAGCCATACCAGCCGAAAGCCAAAATGCCCACCAAGCACAATGAAAGCACTGCGGAGGAATTGGATAAGACCTTACCTTACCTTTTTTGTATCCCAACTACCTTCCTGTAAAAGCCTCTTGAAATTTCATCCCCCCTTTAACATGGTGGTGCCTGCCTACTTGGGAAATTAAAGCTTTGAAAAAAAGAGAGAAAAGAACAACTAAACCAAACAACTAAAAAAACTGGACTTGCACTTTCTGGATATGTGGGGTCCCAAAAAGTTCCCATTTCTATGGGGAGCTTTTCCCTTATCTATTTGTTAAGTTGGGAAAAAATTAAACTGGATAAAAGCCTATCTTGAGTTTGGAATAAGACTTTACATGCTGTGGGGGACATCTTGTGGCAAAGCCTGGTATAGCAAGTGAATGTCTTTGCCTGTGAGACCTGCTAACTGCCTAGATTTGTCCTTGGCACTATCTAAAAAAGATAAGAACTTGAAACAGCTGGGTGGTGAAAACAACTTCTAGGAATAGTGGAGGCGGATATTTACTGACTTTTATCAAAAATAGTCTCCACTAAAGGACTATCTGTAAACACCATAGAAATGGAGGAATACTACCCACAACGTAACTATAAACTTATACTGGAAAAAATCTGTGAAGCTACTGAGCTAATAAATTTCAGATTGAAAGACAAAGGTACCACCCTAAATTTACAAAATGAAGCCCAGATTTCAACTGATGAACTTACAATCCAAAAAGCAACAGAAAAGGAAGAAATTAATATCAAAGTGGACTTTAAAGAGCACCAAGTACAATCCACTAAGAACTTTGATAGTCAAACCGTGATTTCAACTAAAAAAACTGCAATTCAAAAAACAACAGAAACTGAAGAAAGCAACACTAAGATGGAGGGAGCTGAAGATCAACAAACACAGCATATTGAGAACCTAGACAACCTAGACAATCAAACAACAATCACAACATTGGACATGACTTCTTACTTAAGCCAGATGAAACCGGAAGAAAAAGAAGACCAGACCGAGCTGACGACAAATATACTAAACCAAACATGGAGATTTGAACTATTAGGCCAACAACACAATGATTACAAAGGGGCCAGTTCCTTTGAAAAATTGATAACTGGATGGTCTCCCTTGATTCAAATAACATGTGTGGGAATGAAGGGAGATCCACCTGAGGATTTAAAGACACTGATATGGAAGCCTGTTTGGCACAAAAAGAAAGCTAGAATCAGATTTTAAAAATGGGATTTTTTGACTTATAATGGAAGAGTTCAAAATCTTACTTAATGGGCTAAAGAGATTTTAAAAGATATTAATGGAGTTAACATTTAGGACTTAGATTTACAAGGGAAATAAAAAATAGCCATAAGAATAATAATTTTGAATTATAATATGGAACTTGGATTGAAACAATAAAGGATACTTTATTAGTAAGCCAAGTCTCACCCAATCTGTACTTGTACCTTTGATTTTTCCTACCTAAATGTAAAACTTTGCTTTTCTCCACATTAAAACTCATTCTATTGGACAGGGCCCATTGTTCAAGTTTGTCAAGATCTTTTTGGATCCTGAGTTTGTCTTCTGGGGTGTTGGCTACTCCTGCCAGTTGCCATGTTCAAGGAAATAGCAGGGTGGCTGTTTTCTGGTAGCACCCAGCACTAGACAGAAAAATAGGCAAAATGTGCCCACTTAGGTAGAAATTAGAGCCACATAAAACTATTTTTCAGAAGAAGCATGGATAACATGCAGTGCACTTATTTGGGATAGAATCAGCAATGAGCGACTGGCAGAAACTGGCTTACCTGGTTTAAACTTACCTTGTGAACAGTCATTTTCTCCAGGGAGTATTAATTCTTTAACACAAATCTGAAGTCCAACACACAATTGTGTTAAATGTTAACACAAATTTAGTATCCTTCCAAAGAATACTAAAACTTCGTTCAACAAAAATGCTATATCTAGCACACTTTCAAAAGAGGCATTATATCCACATATGTCAAGAGCCCACGTGAGACCAGGCAAATGCTTCAGAAGGTGTCTATCGGGCATTATGCAGATGTGAAACATCTTGCTCTTCCTGCAGCCCAAGCCAGAGTGGCCGCAGAGGGCTGTGCCCACTGATCAGGCAGAGGGAGGGGACGGAATAGAAGAATCTACTGCTCTCTTATTTGTGTGTTTTGCATGGGATGCCAACATAGCACCTGTCTGCAATGTCTTAAGCAAGCTTCTTTTTCTGGGACTGTGCAGCAAAGGAAGGATATGTGTGCATGTATCAGTGTGCCATATTAAGTATGAGGCACATTGAAATAACCTCATCCCTATTTCTGATTCCAAAGAGCCAGCAGATATGTGCCAATTACATAAACACATGTATGTGTACGTTGGGCAGGAGGGTCCTTGTCCTGTTCAGGTACATATAAATAGAAATCAGATTTTCCCTAATTGATGCTTGTATTGCATGCACCAAAATACAGTTCTTGTGTGTACAATTGTATGATATCACTGAATAGATCATTTGACACCTTTCCCTCCCCGTTTCCCCCCCCCCAGCACCTCCTTCCCTGATCCTGTAGAGTACTCTGTTATAGTAAGGTCAAAGCCATTGAGATCAGTGGAATGTAAAGCTTTTCCTGAAGGACACCCTTTTGTACCCTTGTGCCCTCTAGATGTTTTTTTAGCCCCCATCATTTCCAGCTAGCTTAGATACCACCTGGGAGGGTTGCAGTTCTCATAGCTGAAGAGCAACAGCTGGAGCAAACTGGTATAGTATGTACCTATCTTAGTGATTTTCATCCATTGCCTGTTCACTAACCCTAATGCATTTGACCAACAATTTGTGGTTTTTTTTATTACACAACAGCCAAGTTTGCTGCAGATTGGCACCTCCCATAAATCAATGATATGTTCGCAGAGAAAAGGATTTGGGGGTCAGGGAAGGAAGGTCACTTGCAAAGCAGCCCAAAATGTGGGCTCCCTGAAGATGCACCTTCACTGTCAGTGCAAAAGGTGTGCAAGTTGATCGTGATTCATTGCTCAGAACTGTCCTGCGGAAAGAGAAAAGCTTCAAAAGAAGGTTTTTGTGGCTCAATTTTAAAATGTGAAAAAAATGAAAGGTGACAGAATGTTCCTAACAAAATACAAATGCCTCCTCGTTATTTGTTTCTGAAGTCACTCCTCTCCACAAAGAGCTGCTATAATTCTAAGATGGAGCACAAGAAACAAGAAATACCAAATGTATCTAAAAGTCAGTAATAAACTGCCTTAACAATAAATTTCTTCTTCCCAAGAGAAGAACTGTGAGTGAAACCTCCATTCCCCAATGAATAATTTGCAGCTTTCTTGTAAGGTCCACAATTCTTTGTAGCAAGTTACAAAATGTTCACATATGTTTGTAACATAGATATTTCTTTAGCTGAGTGAGGGGATGGAGCAGAATACATTGGCAAGTAATGTCCTTGGATTATCTGCCTTCTGCTTAGTTGGGCGGATAGAAAGAAACCTGGATAGGGTTTATTATACCAATATATTATTTCAATGATCATTTGCTATTTTTGTTATTTTTCTTACAACGCTTGTCCTTCATATTCAACCAGTTTGTTTAGTGGTTAAGGCACCAGGCTAAAAACCAGGAGATGGTGAGTTCTAGTGCCGCTTGAGGCATGAAAACTGGCTGAGTGACTTTGGGCCAGCCATTTTCTCTCAGACCAGCCCACTGCACAGGATTGTTGCTGTGGGGCCAGCAGGAGGAGGGAATATTAGGTACAGTATGTTCACCACCTTGAGTTATTTATAAAAATAATAAAGGCAAGATATAAATAAACAGACATTTACCGGTTCATTTGTTCTTTTGTATTATGCTCACCGGGTTCTTACAGCAAAGCTATCAACCATGATGAGAGTTTTATTTATCAGCCAGCTTGTCACAGAGCCTGATGTAAGTGACCCCTGCAAGCTGAACAATTTACCCAGCCAGTTAAATCTTGGACCACACTAGCTAATTAATTGAAGTAATAATAATAATAATAATAATAATAATAATAATAATAATAATAATAATAATAATAATAATGTTGGAAGGGACCTTGGAGGTCATCAAGTCCAACCCCCTCCTCAGGCAGGTAACCCTATACCATTTCGGACAAATGGCTGTCCTGTCTCTTCTTAAAAACTTCCAGTGTTGGAGCATTCACCGCTTCTGGAGGCAGGTTGTTCCACTGGTTAATTGTTCTCACTGTCAGAAAGTTTCTCCTTAATTCTAGGTTGCTTTTCTCCTTGATTAGTTTCCATCCGTTGCTTCTTGTCCTGCCTTCAGGCGCCTTGGAAAGTAGACATCAAGATCTAGGGAGAGGGGAATGGAGAGGGGAATAAGGAAATAGGTATGAGGAGATCATCATACAAATACCATGACTTATATACTTGTATCAGGTGGGGGAGAAAAGCATATTGTTCTGGCATTGACATGATGTCACTGTGTGTGATTGTTTTGCCATAATTCGGTTCACTGTAGATGCTCCTGGTAGAAGATCTGCAAAACTGAATTCTGCTACCATCTGCAAATAATGACCATATATCAATTCTCTGCATTAAGTTCAAACCATGCAGGAATAGACAATGCAGGAAGAGACATGGTTTGTTTTTTTTCTTTGAATAAAGACAAGAGCGGGGCCTCCCTTTCCTTGTTTGCATCACTCACTGTGCTACCTATATGAGCAAGATACTTTTGTTCTCCTTGAAGCAGGTTGGTAAGAGTCAAAGTCACACTTATATTTCCCAAATTGGCCCAAGAGCAATGGAAGACGCCCATAAACTAGTATGAAAACAGGCTGAGGAAAACAAAACCTAGTTCTTCTTGCAGCACCAATTTTAGAGCATTGATTCTTGAGCTTGCTAAATTATTCGTGTTTTCTTATCTTATATTCCTCAGCTGGAACATGGAGCATTCAGAACAACGTTGCTGATGATAATATAAATCTGCATGTGACTGTTGCAGCCTGATTTTCATCAAAAGGGCTCTAGTGCTTCTATAATAAGCAACATGATACATTGAGAGAAGCCAGTTGTTGATATAGTGCTGACTAGGCACTGCCTTGTCCTCTATTTCCCCCTGGTGGACACCCAAATTGCAAGAAATTTCTCTTTGGCATCACCTTCAACCTTTGGATTTGGTTTTAATCCCCAAGAAAGGTTACAGAGCATACTAAGATTCATTTTTGGATAAAGGTGAAGGAGCAGAAATCTCCTTTTAGCTGAGTGATAGATCTTATCCTTTTACAGACTAGTCAGCAGTCTACAGGTTGATAAAGTAAAGTTGGCTGTGCTTTGAAGACTCTCTACATTAATAATACTCTAAAAACCTCAGTGTGGTTTGCTCCTTTTTTCATTCTGCCAATATGTCTACAATTCATCTAGACATTGGATGAAAGAGAGACTGTTGGATACTTTCCAACACCGAAACCAGTTGGGTCAGTTTTGCAAACAACAAAAACACGATTGCAGTGATTAATGCAAAAGATGTTCACATCAGGACACAACCAGATAGTAAACACTCCAAGTTAGTTTAGGGCTGGAGTTGGATCATAAGGTATCTAAAATAGCCTGATTCCATAATATTATATCATTGCATTTTAAATTTAATCTCTTCCCTTTAATGATATATTCCAATTCTGTAATATGTATATTCCAATTCTCAATTTCCAACCAACATTATGTCAGCTACACACATATAGTAGTTGAGCTGTCTTGAAGGCAGCCCTACACAGAGAGAGCATTAATATATTTTAGTCTGGATGTAACAAGGACAGAAATGACAGAAATGAAGTCCAACAATTCTGGGAATGGCTCCTACTGGAAAACAAGACAAAACTAATAAAACTGTTTTTCCATCTTTGTCTAAAAACACAGGAGATGTGGGGCTATTATCAAACTGCAGATGAGACATGCAGCCTTCAATGTTATCTTTATGAGCACTGATGTGCTTTTATAGAGGGCACCCCCTTCCTCACCCCAGTTTTCTTGTCTCATCGGGCTTTGGATTCTTTTCATTTGAAAAGCTGATACAGGAAACTAGTATTGTGGTGGGGGAAAACATCTTTATTCCCAGGATAAGCAATACTAGTGTTATTTGAAAAGTAAAATTGGTGAGCTGCTATAGCTCAGGACTGAATTTGGATATACCCCCCCCCCAAAAAAAAGTACAGTGGGCCTGACTGCAAGCCTCCTAGAAAGCTAAAGAGCATGTCATCCAGTAATGTTTGTCAGTGGCTAGGCTGCAATGGCAGACTTCTTTTAAAATGAAGGGCAGCCTGTATCATGTTCTCAAGATTCCAGATGCCCCCAAGGACTGGGGATTTCTGGTCTAGCCCATTCAGAACATTGAGCTTATTGACACTCAGCCAGAGTGATATTTCAGATGAAACCTTTAGATAACAAACAACCAATTTCACATCTGTCCTAAATAGCACAAAGGACAGGATGGGTTCTTGGTGTATTATTGAGGTTGAAGACCATATGATGCAACAACAATTGCCCAACACCACTTCATGGGATTGATCCTCCAAAAACAACCAGCACTTTGAAAAATGAGTCCCTCATTCCATGGAGACCCAGAAGAATCACATTGCCAAGATGCCGAAGGTGGCTTAGAGGTTCTCAGAAATCCAGAGAAGCCTGGTTGGTTCCAATACAGGCTATCCAAAACAATAACCAAACTCATTTCAACCCCAAAATTAATAAGTAAGTCAAATGAGAATAAATTCAAATGATTAGTTTTCATGCAGGAGTATAAACATAGAGTACAAATATATATATATAGTAATATAGTATCAACTGTCTATCTGCTCAAATATTTGAGTAAACTTCTTGCAGAAGTCTCTCACTTTATCATGACTTTCTATACCTTTTTGCTTGTTTTTTAAGTTTTTTAAATGCCACTGAAATTTTAAGCCGTAAGAATTTTAGCTATTTTTAAAATACCGTTTTACTAAAAAAAAAAGGCCCCAACAACCTCCCCAATAATTCTGCTCCCATTCTCTCCATTTAAATAATTTTGTTAATACCCTATCTTCTATAATACAGAATTGAAAAAAAATACCAAAAAGGACCACTTTTTTGACAACTTCACTTAAAGAAATCTCTAGCCATAAAAAGACTACCAACATCTACACTACATACTCTTTTAATGTTCCAGGAATTATACTTTTGTTTCATAGAAATTAATCTCCTCTTTAATATTCTTAAATTAAATTTATTTTTTTCAGGAAGAAATGAAATTAAGGTGCCCTACATCAACCGATAGCAGCTATGTTTGATTCAGTTCATGATTTCTTTCAAGGAATCAAATAACTGGGTTTCATTCAATAATCACTCAATCACTTTGATTTGATGTTACTTTTATAAGCAGCCATAAATATGGTGGAATAATGGGACAGAGCTGATATCCATGAACTTTGAATGAATTAATAAAATGAATATTGTTTTATTAAGACCAGTGCTTTTTTTCTAAAAAAAAAAAAAAAAAAGGTGCCGGAACTCACACACGTCATACAGTCCACTTTGCCTACCCTACAAGGTTCCATCCAAAAAAGGTGCCAGAACTCTGTTCTGGGTGTTCTATGAGAAAAAATGCTCTGATTAAGACCATATATTTCTAGCAGCCTATGCTTCTATATACAAACATGACTGTATACACACTCACACACATGAACATGTACAGACCTGCATAATCATACAAAAGTCAGCAAATGCATTAAGCTGCTGAGCTTTATTATTGTGCCATGGCCTAAATAGAAGAATGATACCTGATAGCACATTTGCTTTGAGACGGGGGACCCATCAGAAATATTGCGGCAGCCTTCATCAGCCCCATTTCCTGTGATGACAAAATGCTGAGTTATTGTCTTGCTTGACTAGCAAGGCAACGAGTCTGTAAACTCTGTTATTGTGCCACTTTCCCAACAAATGAAAAATCATTGATCATAAAATAGGCATGCTGTCAGAGCAGGAATGGAAAACAGATAGACAAGAAAGAGAGGGGGAAATTATTGGGCACTGCTGGCCAGGTCAAGTCAGGTTAAGTGGCTAAAAAGGTGCAGGGGTAAAATCTTAAATCCCCTTAATTGTTAAGACAACAAACCTCTAGCCACAGCTCCCAAGTTACTGCTTCTTAGACAATGTGAACGACTTTGCAAGGTTCTTCATAAATTCTTCTGCTGACTGTTGGACCAAGCAAGCTGTGTAAGATTTGACTGGCTTACATGCATCCCACAATTAAGACAAAAGGACTTGAACATCATCACATAGTTGGTTTCTTTTTTTGTTTTTTATCTCTTCAAGTTACTGTTGACTCCTGGCACTACAAGTCCCTTCAGTTTTCTTGGCGAGTTTTTTCAGAAGTGATTTGCTATTGCCTCTTTCTTAGGGCTGAAAGAGAATGACTGGCCTAAAGTCACTCAGCTAGCTTGGTGTCTAAGGAGAGAACTGGCCTGGTGTCTTAACTGGCTCTCTAGTTCCCATCTACTTTACCAGAAACAAAGAAAGGTTTGTGGAATAGGTAGATGGAGAAGGGAACATAAGATATGAATGGCCAACTGGCAACTATAATCTTAACCCATTTCTATAAGCCTATAGCCCCCAGTGATTGATGGGTAATGACCATAGAGTGCCATTTATAAGCAGTCCTATCAGGAAATAGAATAGAGTTCAGCCTGGGGTTCAGACAGTTCATCCTGGTGCCAGACAGAATAGGTTATATTAGGTGAAACATGGTTTTCCAAAATGAAGATTGCACTCTCTTGCAGCAGCATAACAACTTTCGCACTGTCCTGTAAAGACGTCTTTCATGCACATAATAGAGTTTTTAAAGTACATGCATAGTGTACTGCAGTGATATGATAATATCACATGGGATGCAGCCTTTAATTACCCCACTTTCAAGGACTCAGGCTTTGCTCCTGGCTATGTGAAGCTTTGAGAATATCTGTGGCATGGTGAGAACTGTGTTATTCCCAGAGGGCTGGTCCTAGTTACCCTCGGTTTGTTGTATCAAAGGCCCCCATACTGGCTCAGTTTTTAATTACAAATGCTCCGATACAGAGAAGGTATAGTATCCACTGGTTTTGCATGTTAATGAGGGTGCTTAATATTCATGAGTCAATATTTTAAGGTAGCGAATCGCTGTGCAGTAGGTGCACATATGAATGGGAGTTTATCATGATTAGGCAAATCAGGAGGGAGAAGAAGCGGCAGGGGAAGGGAAGATGGATTTCTCCAATAAAATTAACTAAGGCCGCTACGGCATGCTGCTCCCCCTTCTCCTACCCGTGTGCTTTGCTGAGCTCTCTCTTTCCTCAAATTTATGAGGCCAATTACAGAGATGAGCTTGGAAGTTTCTGGGAACTTCACTAAGTGCAAACGGCGCTCCCTGCTGTTCCCATCAAATTAATTAACCAAGCACTATTGATGGCTGTCCAGCTCTGGCGAGAGGATTTAGCTACAGGGAAGCTCTGGCTTTGGATACACAGTGAATGGTGCTGTTTGAAAACAGAAAGATCTGGGCTTCTACTGCTGATGAAAATCTGATTGCAATCACACGCAGAAGCAGAGCTACAGAACCACCAACACTTCTTGGCATTGTGAAGAACATGGGCTGGCCCTCTAGGGCCTGCAGCTGGTTTGAAGGAGAACTGCAGTTTTCCCCACACAGGAAGAAAGCTTGGGTTATGATCCCCACTCTCCTTTTCCATTCAAAGGGCATAGTTGCTGAAGAGGATGGGAACTGTAGCCCACTGTATGTGAAAGAGCAGTGCAAGATGGACTTATTGGATGAATAAAGGAGTCGGATTGCGGCCACAATACCATGTCCACACGACAGCAAAGACATGGAAGAGTTGTAAGAAGAGATGCCTATGTGAGAGAGCCAGTTTGGTGCAGTGATGAAGGTGCTGGCCTAGAAACTAAGAGGTTGTGGGTTCTAGGCCTCCCTTTGGCAGGAAAGCTGGCTGGATGACTTTAGAATAGTCATGTGCACTCTCAGCCCAACCCATTTCACAGGGCTGTTGGTGTGGGAAATAGGATGATTAGATGTATGTATGTATGCATGTATGTATGTATGTATAGAAAATAATAATAATAACAACAACAACACAAACACAACAAAACAAGATTGCCTGCACTGAAGCTTGTTCCAAAGAAACAGCTAGCACAAAATGCCAATACTGTATTATCAAATATAAACACCAGTTCTCTGCAAGAACCAAACCAATTAATGTGCAGCATAGTTGCAATTATAGTTGAATATCATGGATGCAAAGAAGAAAAAGGAAGGGAAGGGAAGGGAAGGGAAGGGAAGGGAAGGGAAGGAAGGAAGGAAGGAAGGAAGGAAGGAAAGAAAGAAAGAAAGAAAGAAAGAAAGAAAGAAAGAAAGAAAGAAAGAAAGAAAGAAAGAAAGAAAGAAAGAAAGAAAGAAAGAAGCCAAATAGTGCACCACCACATGCAAAATTGGAAAATAAGATCAGGATGTTAAGATCAGGTTCAAGCAAGCTAGAACAGATAAAAGGAAAGAAGCTAAAGAACAAGAAGACTAAAGAATACCTGATCTAGAAATATCACCTAGAAACAAGGAAGATTAAGGAAGCCCTGCAAATTATAAGGCAGCAAGTAATAGCCATAGCCAAAAAGGTATTTGCCCCTATCGCAAAAAGATTGCTATAGTCAAATTCTGCAATTTCAGTCAAATCAGAAATGTATTCTACCAATTCATCAATGGAGACAATGCAGTGAACCAGTCAATATCTACACCTAATAAACAAGAAACAGTGCAGTTCTTGGCACAGTTTTGGCACAACCCAAAGAAATACAACAAGAATGCAGCTTTAATAAAGGAGACAGATAAGAATAAAAAAACAAGTTGAAATGATACAATTTGTAATAACAGCCAAAATAATGAAGAAAGAGGCAAGGAAAATCAAGGAATAGTCAGCACCAGGTGAAGATGAACTGCATGGTTTTTGACTGAAGCATCTGACTGATGTACACCCATTCATTGCCAAGTATCTTAACAATATATGCAAGGACGTGAGGTTGAAGATTGCTTAGCACCTGGTAAAATCTACCTGATAATGAAAGATTCAGCAAAAGAGATGGCACCAGACAACTTCAAGTCTTTACCTACTTATCAACAATTGCAAGAGAAGAAAGATCAATCTGAATGCAACTTAGATTGATTACAAGAAGACATTTGATTCCCTGACACATGACTGGATAATCAAGTATCTATAAATAACAGGGCTCAATAGAACATTGGTATCACACTACTACTAGCCATCACTCTTACCATCAACATGGTTAAAAATAGGTCATTGGAAGGATATCTGAAGGACAGTGAAGAAGACACACTGAAGTTAGTATACCAGGAAGGCTTACTGAGTACTAAAAGGATCACACTAGCCTAGAAGAAAGACCAAATAAAGAACAGAAAAAAGAGATAGGAAGACAAAGTATTACATGACCTTAAAAAAATATAAGCAATGTATATAATAACAAGACCTGCCAATGGCTAAGAGCAGGAGCGTTGAAGAAAGAGGCAGAGGACTAATTCTGGCTGCACAAGACAAAGCCTTAAGAACAAATGCATATAAAGCCAGAATTAAGACAGTAACAGATAGCAAATGCCACCACTGCCAAGAAGCTGAAGAAACACTGAACTACCTAGTAGCTACTGCAAGATGATCATACAAGCTGACTACAAACAATGGCATGATAAAGTAGCAACAATGGTCATTTGAATATCTGCAAGAAATACTATTTGCCTGCAAGCAAGAAGTGGTGGGACCACAAAATAGACAAAGTAATAGAAAATGAAAAAGGTAAACTGCTCTGGGACTGTAGAAACCAAACAGACAAGCATCTGCCACATAACACCTCAGACTTAACAATTGTTGACAAGAAAGACAAAAAAAGTCTGGATAATAAAATTTGCAGTACCTGGAGAAAGCAGAATAAAAGAGAAGAAATTGAAGAAAATCACCAACTACAAAGACCTACAAATCGAAATAGAACAACTGTAGTAAAAGAAAGCAAAAATAGTATCTATAGTAAGAGGCACCTTGGGAGCAATACCAAAACATCTGGAGCACCACTTGAACACCATTGGTAAAGGTAAAATTACCATTAGTCAACTGAAAAAAGCAGCTTTACCTGCAATAGCTTACATCCTTTTATGATAACTTTAACACCATTAAACAACATCTGCCTATCCGAGAGCCTTGGAAAGACTCAATAGATGGATGAAAATATCAGATATAATATAAACATCTATCTGACGGTGTAACCAAAAATAATAATAAATAACAGATTCTGCCTATCCCAAGTTCTTGGAAAGGACTTTATAGGAGGACAAAAATGCCAAATCCAAAATAATTTGGGCTATAATATAGGATTAGAAAAATGGCAAATGTTATGGGAGAGAAACTACAAATTAACAAAGTCAACTTCATACAAAGAAAATCTGTATAAAATGTTTTATAGATGGCAACTGCCGCCAGCAAGATTAGCAAAAATGTTTAAAAATATGTCAGATAGATGTTGGAAATGTAAACATAACATAGGCACGTATTATCACATTTGGTGGACATGTGGCAAAGGCCTATTGGAGAAAGATACATATGTGGTTATAAAAAATATTGGGTGAACAAGTGGATTTTAAACCTGAACTTTTTTTACTAGGTATTACGCCTGAAAAGACTAATAAGCAGAAATTATATTTAATCTTACACATCACTACAGCAGCGAGAATAATTTTTGCACAATACTGGAAGAATGAAGGATTGCCATCAGAAGAAGAAATAATCAGGAAAATATTGGAATGTGCAGAGATGGACAGATTAACTATGAGGTTGAAAAATAAAGAAGATACAGACTACTATCAAATTTGGAACCTATTTTATTCTTGGCTAGAGGAAAGAATGAAGGATTAGGAATTGAACATGTATTAGCATAGCAAACTCCAGACAACTTGTTGATTGGAAAAATTAACATATGTTGATGGAAAAAAACCCCAATAAAATCTTTATTTAAAAAAAATGCCAAATCCAATCTAATCATATGGTGACTATATGTTGTTGTTGTTGTTAATTGCGAAGTCATGTCCGACCCATCGCGACCCCATGGACAATGTTCCTCCAGGTCTTCCTGTCCTCTACTATTTTGTGGAGTCCATTTAAGGTGACTATATAATCAACCATAATAATATAAGTGGTAACTGCTGTGCATAAGAGCAAGATCCCAAAGAAGATTAGCATCCACTGAACTTTTGGGTTTTAAAGAAGTAACCTAGCAAAAAGGGGGGAGGGGGAGAGAGGAAATATTTCATTAATAATGTAGTAGATATAACCTTGTAGGTTGAATTTAAATGGACTCCAGAAGATGGTAGAGGACAGGAAGACCTGGAGGAATGTTGTCCATGGGGTCGCGATGGGTCGGACACGACTTCGCAATTAACAACAACAACAACAACAGATATAACCTTATGATCAGTGGTGGGATTCAAATATGTGAACAACCAGTTCTCTGTGTGGATGCTGCTTCCGGAAGTCCATTCTGGGCCTGGGCAACAAAAAATTAGCTACCGGTTCTGCTGAAGTGGAGCGAACTGGCTGAATCCCACCACTGCTTATGATATGTATTGTGTACATAGATACATATACTATAGATATACAGTTAATGTAAAAGTAATAGAGAGTAAGTAACTGATGGATACATAAAGAAAAAAGAGCATCAGTGTTCTTTAGGGCTAGAGCCCTGAAAATTGTTAATCCACCCCAGGAAGCCCCAAATCACATTTCATTTGGCTTCCTCTCCCATTAATCTGCTGCAACATTTAGCTGAATTTTAATTTTCAGGATCATCAGACTCACAGTCTATAAGCAGGAGTAGGAGCTTCCCAGAAAAAGAACAGCCCAGTATCACAGTCTTTCTAATGAGCTCCTTAGCACTCTCTCTCCCCCCCCCTCTCCCTCCCTCACAAATAATACCTTGAGTCTGTTGTTAACTCCAAAGATCTGTGAGCCATGGGCAGAGCTTCCACCAAATTTTCTACCTATTTTTCCGCAGTGGATATTTTTTTAACAATGAAAAGCTTTTAATAATGGTATCCAGATATGCATGGTATGATTCAGAGCCACTCCTAGGTGGAAACTAGACACTGGGGAGACTTCTTGGGCTGCTATAAGCCAAACCTATCCACAACTCCTGGATTTACCATTGGCCCATGCCTGCCACATTAACCAGCCTCCCTCCTCCATATGTACATGTCCATACAGGGGCAGAGGCAGAGCCCAACCTCTTAAACCCTACGATTCTTGCCTACTACAGTGGTTCTCAACCTGCGGGTTGGGGCCCCATTTGGGGTCGAACGACCATTTCACGGGGGTCGCCAAACACCGCAGTCCGCCATTTTTTCCCCTTTTCCTTAGCTGTGCTACTCCCTTTTATTCTATTGGCTTTTGAAAGCCAATAGAATAGACTGTCTTGTATAGAGTCTAATTCTATTGGCTTTCAAAAGCCAATAGGAATTGTCAAGGCTGTCTCTGCCCTGCTGAGCCCGCCAAAAGTCCCATTCTGCAAATGGTGCTGCACCAGTTGAGTAGTCCTCGACGTACGACCGGTTGGGGGTCGCGGCATTAAAAAGGTTGAGAACCACTAGCCTACTATCTTTATCCTTTTCAAATGTCGACCCTCAAGAACAATTTACCTAATCCAAGAGTTTTTTGCTCAAAATCTCAGCTTCTACAGTGCCACCTACTTTGCAGTAATATTCACAATCTGTTTTTAGGTGGATAGCCTCTATTTCTAATTAAGTAGCAATGTATCCCCTCTAAAAATTCGTGAGTATATCAGGACAACTGTATAACTAGAGCCTACACTGGAAGTATTTATTACATGCTTCTCCAGTAAGGAACATGGCTTTTGCCACCAACAAAAGGGGAAAAAATGAAGCATTGAGCTTCGATAGTTATGTTGTGAATAGATATTGACATTTTAGAAATAATTCAGAGGTAAAAGCAATGGAATGCAAGACAAGGAAAAAAACTGAAAGGTCTATTTATTATGAACAAAGATAGATTAAAGTACTTCCAAGCAGTATCCATGGAGAATAAGGGTAAACATAGGTAGAGTGGCAAAGGAAAAGACAGGCTAATGATATATGCAGCAGCAATACAATTTAGGAAACCTCAAATATTAAAGCATTACTGAGTACATCTTAGAGATGTTGTAGAATTTCTTTTTCTCTGGAAAGAAAGTGCTCTCAAGAACGGACTGCTAAAACTCTTACGTATTCCATAAGAACTTCACTAGAATTCTTTGGAAATCTAAACCAGTGGTTCTCAACCTGTGGGTTGGGACCCCATTTGGGGTCGAACGACCATTTCACGGGGGTCGCCAAACAAGGCTGTCCGCCATTTTTTCCCCCTTTTCGTTGGCCACGCCCCTGGTACCCGGTGATGTATAAGTGGTTGGGGGTCACCACAACATGGGGAACTGTATTATGGGGTCACGGCATTAGAAAGGTTGAGAACCACTGATCTAAACAAATGCTTGTGCCTTATGGAGAATCTCAAGTGATTTAAATCTGTTTAGCTGTGAAGATAAGCTTGAGAAGTCATCAGTAATATCCGATTAAATGCCAAATGAAATGCAGGGGTTGAATAAATTGTCCGGTGATGAAGAGCAGTACATCAGAACTTAAGGGACTTCTTTTATATCTTTTCTTGTCTATAAAAGTCAGAACTAATTGTGCAAAAACATTTTTAAAAATTGAAATTTTGCAAAACCAAACAAAACTAAACAAAACACCCTACCAACAATGATAAGTTTTGATCACATATTTTAATGTAGGTTACAGAACACAGCTTTCACTGGCATAGAATTTTTTATAGTTGTAGATCCTTTCATATCCAAGAGGATTTGGGGATATTTCCATATCATGTATATGTAAGAGAATATTTGATTTAATAGCATATTTGCCTATAACTAAATCTTTCACTATAGTTTTAGTATTGGATTTGTCTAATTAAACATTTATATATTCTGAAAACTGTGCAACTTATTAATCATAGTGCCATTTAATTTCCGAAGATGAAACCATAGAGGATGAAAGGATTCATTAAAAGGATATTGAAAAATATACATCCTGAAACCTCTTGAAGATGCTTAAAGATTGGCTATTAAGAAATAACTGACACAAATTTTTAAAAAGCTAAAGTCAGACCTAGATAGAACTTAGTTGAAGACCACAGGAAATCCCAGACTTGTAGAATAGATGAGGACCTTGAAAAATAAATTCCCAGAGAAATGCAACATCAAAACACCTCCATACTGTTGCCAAGAAAACATGTAACTACTGGTATGTACAGGATGGGCCAATTCGCCAAAGGATAGCTTGCCGCAGGACAATTAAACAAATACAAAAATTAAATTAATTTTGATGGAACTGTAACTAATAACAATACAATAAAGTAAATCCAGAAATACAAGTTACAATAATTTTGACAAAAATGTGGTCACCAATAAAAAAAGTACCTGAATGAAATGATTATGTTGAATTGTCCCACAGCGAGCAGGCCACAGTGAGTTGTTCTGCAGCAAGTTGTTCAATGTGAGTTGGCCACAGTGAATTGTTGTGACAAGTTGGCTGCAGCAAATTGTCCTAGACCCATCCATCTATGTAACCACCAAATTAAGTTCAACTTAAGAGGAACTCAACATGATTGAAGTCCACGAGTCATAAAAGAGCCAAGGTTGCCTACCCCTGATGGCCATAATTGCCCCAGCCATGGTTGTCCCAAAGGTGCTTTACAAAAGGCAACTAGACTTTCTCGATTTCTAAGAAAGAAAGTTCAGTTGCCTTTTGAAAATCATCCTTGGGACATAATAAGGAGATAAATCCAATAAAGGCAACAGTACAAAAAATAGAATATAAAGTTAGAATATAAAGCTATCCAGAGATTGCCCAAGATGCTTTAACAGCCAGAGCAAGAGCTCTCTAATTAGACCATCCTATCTTGTGTCAATCCAAAGACAGTACATCTCCATTCATTCCCAACTTGGACAAAATGGAACCATTACTTCTGGAAAGATATTGTTTAAAAATTTCTATTCCTTTTGGGGGTGATTTTTGTGTTGTTGTTTTGGTCCTTTAATTGAGATTCAGGCCCCCCAGCATTTCACCTCCTTAATCTTTTCCCTTCAAGGCAACAGTTCAGTATTTCTCTAGAGCACTGTTTCTCAAGTTTGGCAACTTGAAGATACGTAGACTTCAACTCCCAGAATTCTCCAGCCAGTGCTGGCTTGGGGATTCTGAGAATTGAAATACACACATTTTTAAGTTGCCAAGGTTGCCCCTCTAGAGGAACTCTAAGATGATCAGGAAGCTCAAACACCTTCCATTTGTTTAGCTTAGAGTAAAGCTGCTTATAAGGAAATAGGATTGAGGTTTATGAAATTATGCATAGCAAAAAAGGGACCATCAGAAAAAAATTTCTCCATTTCCCAAAGTGCTAGAACTAAAGATCACTCAGGGAAACTGAACTGTTTAAACGTTTAAAACTGATAAGTGGAAATATTTCTATTTTTTAATAGTAGTTTTATTAAAACTTACATTGATATAAAAATTACTTACAATGACCAAAAGCTAATACAAATTTTAAAAAACTGCAGATGCAGAAAAAAATAGAAAATAGAAAAAATAGGAATGTAGTAACAAAAAAGAAAAATGTATAAACTACTTCCTTCTCCAAACATAAGCAATTATAGCAATATATCATCTTCTGTTAAATTACAACAAATGATCCCTTCTTCCCATATCCAATCTATTATTTATAAACAAATCCTTAACACCTTGTCATTTCAGTCCTGATGTCAGCAAAAGTCTATTAAGAATTACCAGATATAACAATATATCTATTTTTAACCTTGATCAAATAAACCAACTTTATATTCCTTCCTTTTACTTATAGTAATTTTGATCTTTAGTCTGTTTACAAAATTCCACATTATCCAATACAGGAAATTTATCCAGATCATTTGCTTGGTTTATTATTTGCACATCCTTTTCAATTATTGAGACATCAGCCAGTTTGCTTTGTGTATCCAGACTAGCTTCTTTTCCCTTCTCATTCTTGCAGCCTGTCATTTTTTGATTGGGAGAAGGGAGGCTATGTACATGTTTTAAATGAACAAACAAACTTTGAAATCTACTTTCAGATCAGTCTCAGTCTTGCGCAGTAATACTTATTCTTTTTCCACTGCATCTTTTAAAGAGGCAGACACTCTTAATAGTAACTTCTGGATCCATTATTCAAAATTATCCTTCGTATGTTCAATGTTGAAATATTTTATATTTTGCTGCATTCCGTTTTAATAAGTTAAATTTAAGAGTTCTTCGCCATCAATTGTAATCTTTAGTTATTTTAGTTCCCTCTAGTGCCCAACCTTTAAAATCCCATCCTGTCATGCAGTTTTAAAGGAATTCAGAGACCTTAAGCTAGGGTGGATGGCGCTCTTGTCAGATGTGTTTTGTGTATAGTTGCTGGATTGCTATCTTTTGTATTTGCATTACTGTTACACTGTCAGCTGCCGAAAGTTGTCTGGAATCTAGTAGTTTCTGAGGCATTATCCTACTGATAGCCAACCAACTCCCTTTACATACAGTAGTTTCTTTCCAAAATTCCAATGAGTTAGAAACAATAAGATATTCTGACAGTCTTTTATTGTTTTGTATTCTTTTATTATAGATGCTTTATTCTATTTCCATTATTGCATTGAAACTGTCAAATCTTTTTGATTGTATTAGAGCACAAATGCAATGCAATCCATAAGGTAGAAAAGATATGCAAATTCTTTCCAACCCCTTAGTGGGACTTCCATTCTGGGTCATGTGACCAGGAAGAAGAGCTTAAAACAGAGCAATTGGCTATATTCTGAGCCACTGGCCAATTGCTTTTCCCAAAAGGATGCATTCGAGGAAATTTTCAGGATTTTTTCCCCCCTCTGCAATCTCTGGCCCAGATTCAGGACATTTTTATATTAATCTTCTACTTCGCTTCTGTCTCTACCCCAAAGTTGGTCCTGTTCCATTCTGTTTTCAAACAATTATTCTTATGAAAGTCAGACAGGGAGTCCTAAGCCCCCTTATTTAATTTCTTTCCAACTTTCAATTGTGTTAGAAAGAAGAAAAATGACTTACATGACGATTAGATTTGTAGCTTAAATGAATCTATAAGAGTTGTCAGGCTTCTAGGAGAAGCTTTAACTGTATAACAACTTTGATTTAAATACAAAATTTTAGACATGTTATTAGGTTCCATTTGTAATTTCCTTTCTTTTGTATTGTGTCTTTTATCATTCAAAAATCATAATTACTGAGAAAAAGAAAAAAAATCCTTACACAGTGCTGCTTAGAATGATGTGTCTGAACACTCTTTGAATCGGAAAGATTCAGATTCAATTTATTACCACTTGTAATAAATGCAGAAAAATATTTCTGGCTTTGACCATAAGACTACTTTTACATTTATTTAAAATATTTTATACTGATTTGCAATATATTTGAATAAAAATATGAAATATAATTAAAACGGCAGCATGAAATATGTTAGATAATGCCACAATAAAAATATCTAAAAGAGAAGCTGAATATCCATTCATTTAAAAGCACAAGGTTACAAAAATTGTAAAACAACTCTAAAGTCAAAAACCCCAAATGTAATTGGAAACTCTTTTATACTGTAATTCCCTTTCTTTCTCTTCAGATCTCAAAATACTCACTGGCTCATCATCACATTTACCTTCTAAAATTTCTTATTATCTCTCACAAGTCATGAAGACTGCAGGAGAGAGGAAGATCAAAAGATGGTCATAGCACCATCACTCCAGTTGACATGCCTTGTTTGAAATCTCCACAGACTCCATTGGCAGCTTCACACAAGTAAAGGCACTGAGAAAAAAATGTCACATGACAAAAGTAAATTGATGAACAATATTATTTATTTCCTACAAGAATTATTATCTCACAAAATTTTCTAGGTACACAAGAGTGGAACTTTACAATGGCATTAATGAGAATAACCACTGGAACTCACTTGGAGAACAGTTTATGATTAGTGGACTACATTTTTTCGTTGGTCAAAATGGTATACAGTACTGTTAAGAGACCACAAGAGGACGCCTTCACTTTAGAGAACATTCATGATTGGAACTGGATAAGAATGCATAGCATTCCTCCAATTTAATTGTTGCATTTTTTCTTATTTTTCTTTGTGTTAATAAAGCTTTTAAAAGAATACACTTTCAGTTTTCTAGTTAGAAAGCTGGAGTGCTGAACTTCAATTGTCCAAGTTTAAACTGAAGCTCATGGGTGAGCATACTGAGTATTTTTGGATCCTGTACTCTTTCCTCAATCAATCCCAAATAGATACTATTCTAACAATATTGTTTCTACGTTTTTATCTTTTTATTGTTAATATTTAATATTTAGAAATATTTAAATCACAACTTATCTAATGTCAGTGTATTAAATAAGTGTAAGGAAGGGGAGCAGTGAGCGAGCAATTTTTCTTTTGGGAAGTTTTTATAAAATGTCTATTCCACTTTATCATTAAAAGCAATCTCAAAATTGATGGAAGATTTCCCATTTTAAAGGATTAATTAATTAATCTAATTGGAAAACCAACTGAAATTTAATATCCCAATTTTCTTTTTACCCCATTGAAAATTCATGAGAAAGGATCCTGCTTTTGCCTGAACTTTGCTACAGAATTTCAGCAGCATGATCTTGGGAGCCAGAAAGTTTGCAAAAACGGTTTCAGTGACTGGTTTCAGAACTGACTTCCAGTTCTAAAGTAGCTTACACCAAACTTGTTTTACTTGACTCTGTGTGTGTGTGGGTTTGTGCGTGTATGCCTGCCTCCAGATTGTGTTGACTCTTGGCAACTGCAGACAACTCCCTGCAGTTTTCCTGTCAGGATTTCGGAAGTGGTTTGCCATTGCCTGGTTCCTAGAGCTGCAAGAGAGTGACGGGCTAAGGGCACCCAACTGGCTTCATGACTAAAGTCAGACTAGAACTCAAAATATCCTGGTTTCTAGCCTAATGCTTAACCACTACACCAAATTCATAAGGCTCTCCTTATAAATTTAGTGGGCCATAATTCCAAAGACTGAAGTACAAGTTGCACCAACAAAATGCTTAGGGAAATTAAGTGTCAAAGGATTTAGTCTTTCTAAAGATTATGGGTGAAAATAATGGCAGAACAGCCTGCTGGTAAAACAACTTCCAGCTTAAGGAGAAAAAGTTGATGGTACAGTGAAAATGCAACTAGCGGCTAATTACTTGACAACTATCTGTGATCCAGCACTGTGAATTTTCTCACAGAATCCAGGTCAAATCTTTTGCAAACAAGAATCCATTATAAAAGAGGATTACAGCCATCAGAGTTGAATTGAGACCCGCTCATAAAATTGAGGGCTGAGGCTTCACTGAAGTCTACAAAAGCTACAAGCAGGGCCACTGGCCCCAACCCTTCATTTGACTTACCACCTGGTTGCCCAACTGCTGATTCCAGTTATTTGTAAAAATCATTCGCTGTGGGAGTTTTTAAAAGCTTTGATGATTTAGAGCTATTGTTAGTACCTGGGTGTGAATTGTGGCTCCCTGTCATCAGCACAAAAGGTAGGACAAGAGCTATTCCTTCTGAACTCAGATCAAGAAAGAAGGGGTGGCAAAGAGAGAGAAAAAAATCATTACCTTCAATAAGATCATCTAGTCTTATCTTTGGGTGGGTCAAGGATTGTCTTTCAATTCATACAATAACCAACACATTCAACTGAGGTTATCTTCTAAAAAGTATAACTACAATTCAGAGAACAAACCCTTCAAAAGCAGCTACATTTCCAATTATCATCGGTACCATCAGTCCTCAACTGGCTCATGTACAGTATCCAGTTGGAAAGAAATAGTAATTGGAATTAGTGCAACAGTGGCATAAAAGCTATGTTTTTCATCTTCCAAGAGTCTATTGGTTAACCTTGAGATGCATTTTACAAGTAACTCAAACTACCTATCAGTCTTTTTGCCAAACCAAGCAGCATGCACCTGTCAAGTCTCTAAGTCATATGTATCCAATCCACAGCCTGCAGGCCACAGGTGGCCCTAGGCAGCTAGTAAATGTGGCCCCACAAGATTGTAAACTTTTAACATTGTAATATATACACACACACACACACACACACACACACTTACTATATTATATATTTTATACATGGCCCAAGGCACTCAATGCAACCCAGGCAAGCCAAAACGTTGCATACTCATTCTCTAAGCTTTCCCTTCTTTGCACCTGCTTTTTTCAAAATCCTTTCAATGGCAGCAACAATATACAAGGTACTCAGATGTTTATCACTCATAGTCAATATGCAGTTTTTAGTTGATAATCTCCCACTCCTTCTGCATTGATCATTAAATTATCATAAGCTATCACAAAACATTACATTAAACACAAAGAAGAAATTATCTAGCAGTCTCTAAAGTCAAAAGGCTGGACATTATAAAAACAGGATGGCAAGATACTGGAAAATTTAGATTTAGGAAACCAAATCTAAAGCATTTTCAGATAGTTGTTCTACCCCCATTTAACAATCAGAGAAAAATACCTTTAGTGACTGCCTTACACAGTGAATGTTTGAAGTTACGACAGGGATGAAAAAGCAACTTTGCAACCAATCCTTTGCTGAAGTAAGATCATTTCACTTAGTGACTACTTAACATCTGAGTTGTTAGTCCCAACTATGACTGCTAAAAGAAGATTAGTTGTAAATTTCTTCCATTTTTCTTGATGCTAAAAATTTACCTAAGCAGAAAAATAAAAACAAATCTTGCTGCAATGTTTTCACTTCATTTATCTCCTATCTTTGACCTCAGGGAAATTTTGACCAAAGTTCCAACATCTGGTGTCTTTATGGTTAATATGTACTTGCAAATACAGAAATCTATTTCTATGATGCTATTATTATTTGAAGAATATTAAAAATATATTCCTTAAAATGGAACTTTAGCTAATTAATAAGAAATTAATGAAGTGCAAATAATGAATTGCCTTTTCTTTCCATAGATCAAATGCAGCTCCAGAACCATGTATGATTCTTGGCTTAATTTCATTCAATCCTCTGCCTAATTTCAAGCGTCTTCTGCAAATTATCAGATTTCTAGCAGCCTGCAAGAAAGCAAACTTGGTGACAAAAAGAGGAAGCCCTGTCCTTCAGCCCCAGCAATTTTTAAATTAATTATTAGACTTACATCCCATCTTTATTTTGTACAATTCAAGATGTTGTACATTAAGCTCCTGCCTATTTTTCTTATAACAACCCAATGAGATGGATTAGGTTGAGAGTGTAATTAGCTGTCCTCCAGGCAGCTCTGCAATGTACATATAGTCTTCTGAAGTGGTCTTTCCCGTAGGAGATCTCCAAAATATTGTAAGGAGAGTAACTCTGCAATTCATGTTTTTAAAATTAGTTAAATTTTGTAAATTTTCCATTTGTCCTTAGTAAACATTACAGGTAGTCCTCAACTTACAACCACAACTGAGCCCAAAATTTATGTTGCTAGGAGAGAAATTTGTTAAGTGGGCTTTGTCCCATTTTATGACTTTTCTTGCCACATTTGTTAAGTGAATCACTGCAGTTCTTAGTCACATAGCTGTTAAGTGAATCTGGTTTCTCCATTGACTTTGCTTGTCAAAAGGTCGCAAAAGATGATTACATGATCCTGGGACACTGCAACCATCACAAATACGCATCAGTTGCTCCAGCGTCTGAATTTTGATCAGGTGACCATGGGGATGCTGCAATGGTCATAAGTGTGAAAAACGATCATAAGTCACTTTTTTCAATGCCATTGTAACTTTGAACAGTCACTAAAAGAACTGTTGTAAGTCAAGGTCTCCCTGTAATTGCTTTTTTAATGTGCAAAAAAGATTTACAATAGCAGTCTCTCATTCTTGGAATTGCTAACTGAATGAGCTGATTTGTCCATAGTTTTTTCCTCTCACTGAAATCTTTCAAAGCTAATAAAAGACTTTAAAGATCTTGGAATTTTCACAATGAGGAAAAATTATAAGCTGCTCACCAAGTCCTTTGGTTTGCAAATATACCTCAAGGAAAACAAGCAAAGGACATATGGTATGTTTGAAAATCTTATGCAAGTCCCCATATCTCCCTGAAGCTAACTGGGACTACTTCTTTTCTTGTCTTTACCAGTCCCTCTCATGTGGCTCCCGGTAAGGCAACCCCAGATGTGCAAACACATCCTTTTCAGTAGGCGTGGACAGGACAATCCCAGATCCGGTTTTGAGGCCCTCTGGTCCTCGCACTACACCACTGCAGAGGGCGTGCTCTGACAGGCTCATGCCTTTAGTCCTGGCCAGGGCTCGCATGGAGCGGTTGAAGTGGGCTGAGCCTGTGAAATACAACAAAGCACAGGCAAACTCTCTGTAGGGGACCACAATGATGTCAAGGCGTCTGTGGTGCCTGTCTGGGCCTGGCAAACGGCAGACTCCGAGGTACTTCTGCTGGATGCCATTGTCTTCCTGTTTCACCAAGTCATCCGTGAGAAAGCCTGAGCGGAAAGCACAATATGTGAGACAAATACTGTCATATTATTGGAAAAAATCGAGAAGTAAATTGACACCAAGAGCTACCTTCTTACTTATATCTGTCTCAGGTCTTGCCTGAGGACTCAGATCAGTGTCCAAGAAAGAAAGAGAAAAGCTTTTCCCAGTATAGCAGCAATTACAGGTCTACAGTAGTCAGCTTTAGAAAAAAGGGCCAAGATCAACTCAAGCTAACAAAACTAGGCCTCTTCTGTATTCCTACTTATGTTTCTTTAAATAGTTCTCAAGGTGGATACATTCAGGAATATGATTCTGAACACCCACCCCCACCACAGAACCAGCTGATATTCTCATACCACTTTTATGAAGAACGTTGAGCAGTTTGCTGAATACTCCTTGGTGGGAGTGTCCATCAGGATGAGTCACCAGTACATCCACATCTCCACAAGTAGATTTTCCACGCCGGAAAGAGCCACATGCTATACACACTAGTTCAGATATAATAGACTGAGCTGCTTTTCTAACCTTAAAGAGACAGATCAGAGAAATTAACTGCTCTCAAATACCACTTACTGAAATACCAACAATTCTCAACTTATAAAGGAGAGTATTTGAAGCTCAGAGTTGAAATGAGGGGCCCTTAGTGCTTTCTGGGCTTGATTGTTTTCTTGCAGATGTTTCATTTCCTGAACTAGGTAAAATCATCAGTGCTAGTGATGCTAGCTAGCATCACATGCTATCACTAGAAAACAACCAAGCTCAGAAACCACCAAGGATCCCTCAGTCCTCAACTTACAACCACAATTGAGACCAAAGCTTCACTAAGGGAAATAAAGGAGTCACTGACAATTTTATGAATTTTTTGCTGCAGTCATTAAGCAGGTCACATGGTTGTTAAAGGAATCTGGATTCTCCCAATGACTTTGCTTGTTGGAAACTACCTGGGAAAGTCACAAATTGTGATCATGTGACCCCAGGATACATTAACCATTGTAAATACATGCCAGTTGCCAAGTGCCGAAATTTTAATCACACAACCGTGGGGACATGTGATGATAAGTGCAAGGACCAGTAATAAGTCACTTTTTTTAGCACCCTCATAACTTCAAACAGTTGTTAAAGAAATGGTTGTAAGTCAAGGAATACCTGTAATTCAATTGCCTAGCATCTCATTTGCTTGCGATGCATAAGAAATAAAACAAACTGAAAAGTAAGTCTAACCATAATCCAAATATTTTCTAATGAACATTAAAGTAACATCATGGAAATAAAGGGAAATTCCATTAGATTTATTCTGTTTCTCTTAGAATACAGGGAGAGGTAAAGAGTATAGACAGGGCACTGGAGCCCTGCCTCTTAATCATGGAAAATTCTACAGGGGCTCATTCATTCATTATAAATTTTCTATGTGCACAAAATTCAGAAATGACATATAAGTTATGGAATAACAAAACATATACATCTATTACAAAATGTTGCTGTTCTTTAGGTAAACTCACGACAGTCCTTCCATTCCTTAAGAGTTATGCTATATAACTGGGAAAATAAAATTCTATGAAATGCCTATGATGCAAATGAGAATAAAGTTGGAATGGAGGTAGGCATTTTTAAAAGTTATTCTTTGATAGAAGAGCTAGTATGCAAGACATACAGAGAAGGCTCCACACTGAAAAGGATTCAATTTGGCCTTGCCTGAGATGGGCTGATTCTCCTGCTATAGGTCTGCATCTCTTACTTCGATATCATGTATGGGACCTTAATCACAAGAAACTGACTGTTCTTTCAGAACTGCAGTTAAATATCAAGAAGTGGAACTACCAGTCCAATAAGTGTATGCCCAGTGATAAGTTCCCTGTCAGCCACTTTCCTTCACTGTCTTTATTAAAGCATCATTTGAAGGTAATTTCGGTATGCAGGATTATCAGTATTATGATGCCAATCATCCATTTTACCAAACAAAGACATAGCTACGGGTTCAGAACATTGGGAGTGTGTGTGTGGGGGGGGGGGAAATCAGTTTAGAGGATGAGTGCCCCTTGTCAGTCTCTGGGATCATCCTTCATTAGTGAGGAATAAACCCATTAACCTTTGCCCTGCAACATTTGGAATCACCTTCATGGCTTTTCTAATGCAGATCTGCCCCCTCTGCATCCCCAATTAAGTTTTCTTGAAAGCAGCAAACCCCATACTGCACCTTGGATCTTCGACAGACAGCAGCTAATCCCCTCTTTCTCTTGTCTCTTCCCTGAGGTAGGCAAGAGAAGGGTAATCCCATCAATCCACAATAGGCCCATTCCCAAGGGCGGAGGCTCCCCAAAGAACTTTAATCCTATGTAAGGGGTGATGCCCTACCTGGCAACTATGCATTCTTTAGGGGCAGGCACTGTGACTGAGTGACAGCGTCATGCTGCCCAGTGCTGCCATGGCAATTCCACTGTACAAGAGGAACAATGAAAAGGGTTTTTATGTGGCTTAGATCTCTGAATTTAAAGAGCTGCATTAATATATAAACCTGAGGTGTGGTCCAGCCCAAACATATAAAGACAAGGGGGAAAGCATTGGGACTAGAAGAGTGCAAAGCACTGTTTCCTTGCCAAGAGAGCAAAGAGAGAAAGTCACGGATGTTTTTGTCATCATCCTACCACTTACCTGAGAATTATTTAGAGAAGGATTGGCATAACATATTGGGAATCTATTAAAGACTTCCTAAGTGGAAAAATTAAAGCAGAAATGATGTTGGTAAACTAAATTGATTTTAGGCCAGGTACAAAGATTTGCAGAGCATAGAAATAAAAATATATTAACACGGATGGAGGTTTTAATTTTTTACTTAGTCAGTTGTAAGGAACTCCAACTTTCTAAAAAGGAAATCTTCAATTTCTGCAGTAAATGTGCCTAAAAAGGGAAATTGATTTCTGATAGACAGAAGTATGGATGTGATTAGAGCCATGTTTCTTTGCTTTTGTGCAAATATGAAGAGAGAGAGAGAGAGAGAGAGAGAGAGAGAGAGAGAGAGAGAGAGAGAGAGAGAGAGCGCATGGCTTCAAATAAGACGTTTCATTAAGAGTCATGGCTTGGGTGGCTGGTATATAAAAGGAAGTTAAGTTAAGCCAGTCTTCCTCAGCTTGTGCTATTTGAAAGTAGAAAAAAAATGTGCTCTCCAGTTGTGAAAGAACATGAGGTCATAAAGACTTAGGTGGTGCTTTTTTCTATGACAGTCACATTAAATAAGACAAGAGTGAGAAATCAACTCCAAAGGAAGGCTAAAACTACTTTTACTGAGATTAGCTATAATAACTGAGCCTTGAAAGTCTGGGTTGTACATCCTCCCCCTTTGTACACTCCTATGAATCAATGAGGTGCCTGCCTGAGTCACTTCCAAATGTTATCTTACTTTGGATTTAAAAAAAAAAATCACTCCATTTTGCCTTGGTAACAGTTCCTGATATTTTCATCAAAGTCATCTGCCTTATTATCTACACTCTAATAAAGAAGTGTCCATTTTGATAAGCTGCTCTAAGGCAGGTATACTTGGGGTGGCACCTTGCCTCTTTGCAGGGCAAGGTGACTCCCATTTTAGCATCTGAAATAGTAAACTAAAGAGGGGAATGCCCCAAAAATATCTACGCGAAAGATGGGTGGGATCAACATAGAAAATATGTTAGTGTTTAAGTAAATGGTACCTCTAATATGGTATTCTTTTGGAAAATATTTTGGGGGGGGGTTTATTTGGCAAGCTGCCAAATGGAAAAAAAAATATGAGTCATCAACAAAACCAAGACCAAATAGCCTTATGATTAAAATCTGGTGAAAAATAGCATATGATTTTCTGTCAACATCTTGCTATAGTTTAAACAAGGTACCCACAGTCTGTTCAATTTCAGCAGCTTCCTGCCTTGGCATGCGCTCCAAGAAGTCCTCATAATACTTAAGGCCGATAGCTTGCTGGCTGGTGAGAGAGGCCCTAGTGCGGATGTCATGCAGAGTGCGAAAACCCTGGGTAGAACACATAACAGAAATATAGGAATTTTGTTTTCAGTAATCCTTAATAGGTGATATCATAGAAACTAGAACTGATGTGGTGTAATTGGAATGACAACACACAATGTGCTGTTTGCGATATTTCCTAATTTCCCCCTGCAGATCACATACAATGCTGAGAAGGTATCATATTTTTTTCATGAACCGAAACTCAAAATGTGTGAGCATTCATTTACACGGACACACACACACACACCACACACACACACACACACACACACCACACACACACACACACCACACACACACACACACACATACAAAGGTCATGGTGTTGCTACTGGAAAACACCATAGTGATTTCGAATGAATCTGATGCTTTTGCATAAACTGTTGCAACTGGTAATAAAGGAAAAAGATTGATACAAATAAAGTTAACGTATCTTTATATACACTATAAAGTAGGAAGAGAGGACACTAGCATTATGTGTCCAATATAGATAATATAAAATCTCCAGAGGAAGTCCCCTGAATAAATCATAACTAAAAAGTAGCAATACAAATATAAACTCATATGCCTTGCAGCAAAGATTAAACATGAACAAATAGAAGGCAATGACCACAGAATAATTGCTACATAGAGGATAGAGAATTACCTGCTGGTACCACATCTGGCTAGTCTTTACTCCTGCTCCCCATATATTGGAAAATAATTCTAGCACGGAGACACTGTCACTGATGTGGTCAAGTTTTCGAAGGTGCCCACTCTCCAGGATTTCTACAATCTTTTCTGCCATCTGTTTTCCAATTCCAGGAATCTTACAGGCTTCCTGAAAGAACAATGAAACTAGTTCAAAGCAAAGCTCAAACATTGATTTACTCTGAGTATTTTAGGTATGCTGTGTTTCATTATCCCTAGTGCATACCTAACTTGCTAATATGGACCCCATCCTAAAAAACTATGATTAGTATTTAGAAAACTATGCAAGCTTTATAAACACACCCTTGTATCTTTTACTTTTGGCCTACCGATCTGCAGCATAATCATGTTAAAAGTTTACATTGTAGAATTAGTAAAATACTTTCCAAAAAGCAGGATGGAATAATAGAGATATGTAAGTAGGATGCAGGCCTCAGCTGTTTGAAATTACTCGTCTATATAGCATTAAAGAGAACACAAATTGGAACTTTTCCTGCAAAAAACAAACAAATAAACAAAAATACTAAGGCAGAAAGGTACAGATACCTTGGAGAAAGTAGGTATGTGACAGAAAAACAGGCATGCTTAGTAAGCTTTGTCTTATTTACCTGAAATGATGTAACAGGTTTATGATAACTCTTGAGCGCATTAATAGCTTTCGAGTAGCTTAGACCCCTCCACTTGTCTCCTTGGACAGAGTAGGCTTTAGCCAGCACTTCCAGCTTCTCTGTAATGTACTGATTATGATTAGTTTTCTTGCTTTCAGAAGACTGAGCGCAAACCCACTTGCCAGGGAAAATGCCCGCTGATGAGCCTTCTGACGAAGTGTTCAGGTCCTGACCTGACCTCAGTGCCTTCAGTTCTTGCAGAGTGACAACAGCTTTGTCCTCTTCAATTTCTTCATCACCTAACATGCTCTTTGAGATACACAGAACAAGCAGAAGAGGGAGCAATGAAATTGAGTGATCATTTATCCAATCACAGAATATGAGCTCATTCTGCCACAATATATAGACATTGTAAAGTATGGGACACAATTCTTCATTTTCTTTGTTTCTTTTGTAATATTTGTATTGCTTTTATCTTGTTAAAATTTCTTCAATAAAAATTATATTAAAGAAATAAAAATAAAATACAGAGCAGAATTAAGGCCCATGAGAAATAATCACAGAAACCCAGAGTCAAAGCAAATATCAATTGAACTAACAGTTTCATATCTACAATTTATGTTCCTAGTAATGGTGATCAAGAACTAGGAAGTACAGATGGCAAAATATCTGGGATGACCAAAATACAATTGATTGTCACGGTAAATGTGTTCTATATTTAAAGCATGGTAAAAAGTAATAATGAATATTTTGTTCCACGTTTTACAGTTAGTAGGTATTTGCCACCTCCACATTCTATAGCCGTAAGAAGGAACCAAAGTTCCATATACGATACCTAGGAAGCTCAGAACAGAAAAATATTGAACAGTTTTTACTTTTTATTCAGTGAAGTTCAGATACCGTATCAAAGTCTTTAGGAAATTTACAAAATGCAACCAGAATATTCTGAAATTATGTTGTAAGCCACCCAGAGTCATTGGATATGAGATAGGTGACAAATAAATTTCATTCATAAATAAATAAGGCAAAAAAAGGCAAAATGTAAACCAATATACTTTGAATGGAGAACTGCATGATAACAGAATTTACTACATATTATTTTTTCTATTTTCTTATAATTCTCTGAAAAACAAACATAAATAAAAGACACATGCTTTATAAGCCTAGGTTTACTAAGGATGCTTTGATTTTTATTCAGTTTGTTTATTTAAATATTTAAATTTTAAAATGTATAAATAAAAAAAAACACCTTTGGATTTTTTTTTTTAAAGTATAAACTGGGCAATTTGTTTTCACAATTTCAAACAGTAAGGTGTTTCCAAATCTTAGATAAGAGTTTGGCATTGGCTAACTTTAACAGAAAATCTCTGACTTAGCCTAAAAATGTGTAATTAGGCTCACCTGTGTAGCTTCCTGTTGATCCTAGAAATTTACAAGTAGCCCTCATTTAATGACCAAAATTGGGACCAGAATCTCAGCCACTAAGTAAAGTGGTTGTTACGTGAGATGCCTACACAACCACTTCACTCAGTGACCACAATCCTGGCACTCGCAGTGCAATCATTAAGCAATTGCATAGTAGTTACACAAAGGGATTCCCAGGAAACAAGAGGCAGGAAGAGAAGGATTTTAGCACAGAGGAGCTCTTCAGGCACAGAGAGCCCCATGCCTGTGGAGCTCATAGATTGCAAATGGTAATCACAAAATTGCACTGCACTTGATTACTGATCGTAAGTGTAAATAGGTTGCCCAGCACCCAGTTTAGGAGGCACATAACGTTTTATAAGGGCCAGAAGTGCCCTTCTAAAATATTTAAAGCACCCTTTCCAAAACTGTCATAACTTCAAACAATTATTACGCAACTGTTCATAAGTCAAAGACTACCTGTACAGTATCACAGAAAGAGCTGATCTCGGTGTTTGATTCTTCTTTTAGTTCCATAACTGTGTTCTCTGCTTTGGGGTGAACCTTATCCTCATCTTGTAATGGTGACTGTTCCATTGAAAAGCCTGTCTCATCCAGATATCTGCCAAGAATTAACAAACAACAAATAATTGGATTTGGGGCATTTCTCTTATCAGCTAAAGGCAGATGAAGAATAATATAAAACAGGGCTAGGAAATTCATTTGATATATACTCTTCTGAAAGATGTGGGGGGGGGTCAGAGTTTGCTTTAGTGAAGAGTCTATTCTGGTTTCCAAATGTTTGCTGTTTATATTAAACAGGCACATACTGGAACAAAAAGATTATCACATGTACTTACATTCTATTAGTCACACACTGGTTTTACAGAACCAATTCTAAGATTTCTGCTGTATTTTTTGGTCTCCTAAACATACCATTGGCTTCTCTTGCAATGCCACACTGTGTTCATCACTGCAGTCATATATTAGTATGATTCAGTGAAAAGGTTTAGGCATTCTTGTCAAATTATAAAATTCCAATGAATTCAGAAAGTAACAGAAGTGAAACATATTTTCTGAAAATGTGAATATTTACTTATTATTTATGTGCAGTTATTTATAGATTCAAAATAAGAAAACAGTGAATTTGGCCAAAGAAAAAAATAGGTGTCCTTTCTTTTAATATTTTATATCATATCCTTTGGCTAGAATTATAGCTTACAAATATTTTCCTGTAGCTAAGCTGTTTTATTCTCGTTTGGGAATTTTCTTCCCATTCTTTCCTGTAGTTCTAGTTTCTTCTAGTTCAGAAATATTCTTAATCTCTTGCACATGGTGTACATTTGAGATTTCTCACACATATTCAATAATATTCACCTTCGTGGAATATGGAGCCCATTTCCAACAAATCAATAGAGAAATCAAATATGTACTTAATAAGAAAGACATATTTGATTCAGAGCATGTTTTGGACTGCTGTTTTGTTAAAATATCAAATTACACTTCAGCTTAATTTTTTTTTTAAACTCCTGACTGCTTTCAGGTAGATGTTAAACAGCAGAGGAGAAGACAGAATCCCATGGAACACCGCATGTGAATGATCTACATTTGAGCAGCAATGTCCCCACATCATCGTCTGGGTCATTCTAAGAGGAAGAATTGGAATCACTGCAAAACAGTGCTCCCAAGGCTCAGCCTTGCCATATAACCCATTGATATGAAGGATACTATGATCAATGCTATAGAAGCTACTGAGAGGTCCAAGAGAAATAGCAGTTACATTCCATTCCATATGGAGGTAGTTCTCGACTTATGACCACAACTGAGCCCAAAATTTCTGTTGCTGAGCAAGACCTTTGTTAAGTGAGTTTTTCCCCATTTTACAAACTTTCTTGCCAGAGTTATTAAATGAACCACTGCAGTTGTTAAGTTGCTAAGTGAATCTGGCTTCCCCATTGACTTTGCTTCTCCTGGAATACTACAACCATCATAAATATGAGACAGTTGCCAGGTGTCAGAATTTTGATCCTCATGACCATGGGGATGCTACAACGGTTATAAGTGTGAAAAATGGTCATAACTTATTTTTTCAATGCCATTATAACTTCTAATGGTCACTAAACGAACTGTTGTAAGTCGAGAGCTACCTATAGTTTCTTCTTAGCTCATCTACTACAGTAACCAAAATAGGTCCAGTGTTATTTCCCGGATGAAATATCCAGTAAAGTCAGCATCCAAATCATCAAGGCCACCACTTTCACAGACGGTTTATCAAGAAATAGGATATTTGAGACTGTCTGATGGTTTTATTAAAAATATTGAATAAAGTTCTTTTTTCTATTGCATTTTGAAGATGAATTATCAGTTTTGCATAAACCTTCCTCATTCAAATTGGATAAAGAATTTAAAAGAGAGACCTACTTCTCTGGGATGATGAGTCTATAGTCAGTAGTGTTCAAGATCTTCTGTACTGTAATACAAGAACTCAGCCATGATGCCTTAACCAGTTGCAAATCCTGAGGTAACTTTTTGAGTTTAAGGAGCCGAAAAGCCCTATCAAAATCCATGTCTTCATCCACTATTACATGTGTCACATCTGAGGAAAGCTGGCTGCAGATATGTCCTCCGTTGTGAATAATCTGCTTACAGAAGATCTCAGCTCTGGCCTGGCCAATTCCTGCTTGCAACACATAAGCTGTGATTGGCTCCAACCACCCTGGTAAAAATACCATAGAGAAAGATGACCAGCAAAATAAGGTTAGGTAACAAATCTTTTCAGAATGAAGAAAATCTGATCGTTTGGTGAAATATAATGAAAGTTAGTGTTTTATAACATATAGTCATGTTATTATATTACTGCATTGTAGAGACTGAACTTTTTAAGGATTAAGTCATTTCTCTGAAAGGAACCATAAAATTAAACCACAGAAATTAATAGCAGTAAAAGCCACACCATGAGAACTTCACATGACTAAAGTCAGAAAGAAAGAAAAAAAATCACCTTGCTGATTCTTGGTTTCTTCTTTCCAAATCTTTAAAGGCACAGTGTGTACATTTTCTCTCAACTTCTTTCGTTTGCGGAAAGCTTTGACAATTCCTTGAGGCTCCATGGGCCATAGATGTCTCCTTCTCTAACAGGAGGATGCAGATTTGCTGAAGATGTAGGAAGGAAAAGTAAAAATAATACATTCTAATGATAGGTAACTCATAGATATCCTTTTGTCAATGTTCCATCATTCTAGAACAGATTAATAGTTCTAATACATATCCCATTCAGTCACTCACATAAATGACCCTCTTCATCATGCTTAATCTACTACATTTGAAGATTGGTAATATTAGTGTTTCATAATTTATTTATGGTAACTATATATAACTATTTCCTTATATCTCTTTGGCACTGTCCACTTATATTTTTTAGCACTACTGGGAATGTTATTTTGCTGAGGTTTAGAGAAGATAAGGAGATACATTTGGGGAGACAATTGGAAACACAGAGGGAATAGGTCTGGGATGGAAAATTAGAGTTGAATGTCATCTGCATAAGGGTGTACAGAAAATCATGGGATTTTACAAGATCTCCTTAGGATAGCATGTATACTTTTTTTTACTTGAGAGCAAAACTTTAATACATTTAAATATATTATAATATATATTGTAATGTATATCATATACACATTACAAGTAGTAAACTGTATATTGTTTTCCTGTTTAGGAACAGTATCATATATGAAACAGTTCTTATTGTAACTTTCCCTGAAATGTCTAGCTGGCCTTACTTTAGAACAGTGGTTCTCAACCTTCCTAATGCCGCGACCCTTTAATACAGTTCCTCATGTTGTGGTGACCCCCAATCATAAAATTATTTTTGTTGCTACTTCATAACTGTAATTTTGCTACTGTTATGAATCGTAATGTAAACATCTGATATGCAGGATGTATTTTCATTGTTACAAATTAAACATAATTCTATTCTATTCTATTCTATTCTATTCTATTCTTCTATTCTATTCTATTCTATTCTATTCTATTCTATTCTATTCTATTCTATTCTATTCTACTCTACTCTACTCTACTCTACTCTACCCTACCCTACCCTACCCTACCCTACCCTACTCTACTCTATATTCTATTCTATTCTACTCTACTCTATTCTGGTCTATGTTCTGTTCTATTCTATTCTATTCTATTCTACTCTACTCTACTCTACTCTACTCTACTCTACTCCATATTGTCTATTCTATTCTCTCTTCCATATTGTCTACTCTACTCTACTCTACTCTGGTCTATATTCTATTCTATTCTATTCTATTCTATTCTATTCTATTCTATTCTATTCTATTCTATTCATGATTAGACAATTTAGGATCGTCTTCTTCCTGGTTATTCGAAAAAGATTCAGTTATAGAAATGACAACCTTCTGATCATTCTCTACATCTCCCAGAGATTTGGAGTGAAATGAATCCCAAATTGCCCTTAGTACATTTTATTATTTTATTTCAAAACGGTCAGAGAGGAGGGTAATTTCCCTAAGAAGTGCCTGTCGTGGCGCTCGAGGAGCTCCTGTCTCTTAGCCCTGCCCCTTTCGAGGAGGAGAGTTCAGGTGGGGGGGAGCAGAGGGAAAGCGTTCTTTTCTCACAGAGGAAATTGGCCTCGGTGGCTCGCCGTATGCGAAGCCTTAAGCAACGTGAGAGTTGGAAGAGCGCGGGGTACCCCTTTCCATCCCTGCTGCGGCGCTTGCAGCTTTGTGGGTTGGAACTTTCACACTCGCGGGATTCGAAATGTCACAATGGCTCAGAACATTCAGAGTGTTACATTGTCTCTCATGCTGCCCATCACTTGCCACATTTGCCTGGGGGATCGCGCGGAGTGGAACGTGTCCAGCACCGACGCCCCACTCCCTTGCAAAATGTGCATGGGATGCAGGAAAAAGCCCCCTCAGTGGCGGAGAGGAGAAGCGCTTTTCATTCCACGCGTTCTTTCTTCTTTTTCTCTCCCCCCCCTCCACCTATTTCTTGCGCGGCTTTGAATGAACGATTATTTCTGAATTCTAGCTTTGTCCCTAGCTTTGGAAACAGCTCGCTGAAAACTTTCTAAGTGGTGTGTCAAGCCCCTGGGCTTGACATGAACCAGTGGGGGACAGGGAAGGAGCAGCCAGCGGGCAGCCGACGTCCGTATGCCGCCCCGGGGTGCCACCTGACTTCTGAGGACCAGCTGGGAATCGGGGAGGCCACCATGCACCACGGCCGCTTCCCTCCATTGACACGGACGCCAGGGAAGTCCCTACAGCCAGCTGGGCCTCAGAGGCATGCCAGCCGGACACCGGAGGGACTGTCTTTTGCTTCAGCCACTCCTCGCTCTCACTGGATGCAGGGGGAGTCCCGAAAATCAGCTGGGCATTGGCGGCAAGACAGCCAGATGCCGGAGGAACTGCCTCCTGCCGCGGCCGCCTCTCCCTCTTGGGAGAATCCCCAGAAGCCAGCTGGGTGGCAGAGAAGACTGGTTGGATATCGGAGGGTCGTCTCTTGTCACCGCCGCCCCTCCTTTGTTGCCGGTCAGGGGAGGCTGCCGGTTTCCGGGGGGGGGAGCTATGGCCTCGTAGAAGAGCGTGGAGTCTCAGTTCCTAAGACCATCAGAAATAGGTGTTTTCCAATGGTCTTAGGCGACCCCTATGAAAAGGTCATTCGACCCCCAAAGGGGTTGCGACCCACAGGTTGAGAACCACTGCTTTAGAAGAACAGAGTCCTAAAATTAGGAGGAGCAAGGACACTATGATACTTATGATCTATAAATATGGGAATTAAGCTGGGAAGTATTTTATGAATTCAGAACCCACATGAATCAGATCACTAGTCCAGTAATGTCAATACTGTTGGGTTAAAGTTTCCTAGTAAAAGTAAAGGCCACAGAGCCTGAACCAAAGATTTTCTGAACATAAAACATGTGCTCAAACACTATAAGCTATGGTTCTTCTATCCCAGATTCAATGTTCAACCTCTTTCGTTAAAAGAATAATAATGCTATTAGAGACCAGTGTTAAGAGTTGGAATCTGAATTTGTAGGACTTTTGCCCTCTGCAATCTCTATCCTGGAAACTGTGATCAAAGTCTCTGACAAAACCACCAATGAAAAATATAGCAACTAAAAATAATAATAACGTGAATATTGTTACTTTTAAGTATCATGCTATTGTTACATTTTAAATCAAATGGCGTAGTTTTTTATTAAAATTAATGGACAATTTGATCAGGAGCTGAAGCAAAAGGTATCAGCACTACATTAATTTGATTTAAAATAAAAGTGCCTACAAGTAATCTTTCATGGGTTTTTCCCAGGAGCGCCTTCCCCAATTCAGCGTTACTCAGATGCACTTCCCACAAACTCCGGTTTACACGACATGCCAGCCAAAGATTATAGCATTGACTCCGCTCTAGAAGGAGTGGGGAAAAACCAACAGAGTAAAGCCCGAACTGGTTTGCATCTCTTCGGAGCCTGCGCTAATCCGGCTCATCGCGGTCCAGAGACTGCCCATTTAAGAGCGTCTGAATTGGGAGGCGGGATGAGAGCCAGTCGAAGGTTCCTGACAGCCAGGGCCAAATCGCCGCGGCGCTCCTCTAACCCTCAGCTTTCCTGGCTGAGGTATTCTGGGAGTTGAAGTCCACAAGACTTAAAGTTGCCAAGATTGAGGACCCCTGTTCTAGCCAATTGCCACCCGCTGCTGCTTTTCCAGTGACGATTGAGGGGCGCCGCGCCGTTCTGCGACGCTGCCTGAACCCACCTATCCACCTACGTTGCCCCTCTGGCTGGAGTGGGGGGGGGGTTGCTCCAGAGAAAGGCCGAGAAGAACGATATCGATGGTAACGTTCACTTACCGACGGTATTGCTGTGACGCCAGAACGACCTGCGCGCGGCGTCTTCTTCCGTGTCAAGGGACGAAGAGCCGGAAGACCAGGAGGGTTGCCTTGGTAACGTGCCTAGCCGAGCCGCAACATGGCTGGGACCAGCTGGCTGGAGCAGTTGCGGGCGGCTCGCAAGACCGCCCTGCTCGCGGATGGTAACCGGGTGGCGGGAACTGGGATTGTGGTGATTTGGGGAAATGACCCGCCGGTCACGGGCAAGTGGGCAGCGGCTGAAGTTGGGGAGCTTTCTAAGGTGGGAGAATCCAGGCAGTTCCAGTCTCCAGGTGGCGAGGAGGCTGAAGCCTCGTGTTGCCTTCGCTTTTGGGTGCGGCGACCTAGTCGGAATAGACTGAAAATCAAATGTTAAAATCTCCTCTAAGTTGTTTTTTTTTAAAGGAGTAATGGAAAACATTCCCGAGTCTGTTTGTTTCTAATTGAATTGTATTCACCACTGTGGGGAGCATGAGGAAATCAACCCGTTAACATTGGTTCTTACTTCCACCAAAACTTGTCTTTAGAAGAGGAGTAATTTGAATGGAGGGCTGTGAGGCATTTGGAGTCTGTAAACGTCACTCTGGCCAAGTGGGGGAAAGTATGTTGAGTCTGTGGGATGGGATTTCCTCCTATTTCTTCCTTTTAGGTCCACCCATCCTGTGCTCTCTTTAGGTAAACGAAAAATCCACTACTTGTTTGAGGATGGGAAGGAGTTGGCAGAAGAATATGACCTGAAAACACACCAGCTACTCTGTAAGCCAGCCAACTTTTCTTACTTATAGTTAAACATTGGAAATGTGAATGGTATAGGTAGATTTGAAAGACAGGTTTTGCCTTTAATAATCTTGCATATTCTGCAAGTCAGTAAAGCAAATTTTGCAATGAAAGATCCATATTAGGAAAGGGAAGTGAAATCAGTGTTGGCTTGCCACTGAGATTACAGAGCTAAGCTACATGTCTTTATCTGTTTCCTTATCCACAGCATTAACCTTAAGCATTGATGTCTCAGTTATATTACAGTATCTGATGAAACTAAAAATTAATCCACTCATTGTATTGGTATTGCTCCTGAGATTGCATGGCTTTATCATGCTTCTCTTGAGATGCAAGCAGGGATTCAAGGGCACAATGCTGTGATAGGTTTTTTTGTTGTGTGTGTGTGTGTGTTTTTAGAGAATTTGACCACCTACTATCGATCAAATGCAGGCTTTATTTTTAGTGAAATCAGACTTTATATTCTTGCACTTTAAATGAGTGATCATAACCCAGGAACCCACATGTATTCTGTTTCTGCAAAAGGAAAGAGGCATAATTAAAAATAATTTGAAATCAAAAATTGACTTTATTTGCTGTAGTTTCTTAATATCTCACTTGGGAATATTTTCCTGAAAAAATATATCGATTTCTTCTATATCCTTGTCCTTTCTGTGCAGTAAGAAAATGGAGAGAGAAGAATGCTCTGGGCGCATATGGCAATTGGGAGGTTGAAGTGGGAGAACCCACATTGCTTGCAGCAGGAACACTGGACCGTGAGTTCATAAAGGAGAGCAATACCAATGTAAATACAATATTTGTAACTCAGCATTTGATATTAGGGGAAAATATACTTTACCCAATTTCTCTATCTTGATTTTTATTCATTTAGGAAATACAGTAGTATGTAAGGCTTTCTTTGTTTACTAAGCTGCATGAATAATCCAGAAAGTTAGAAACGTCCATTATGCTCTTCATTTCTACTTTGTCTTTTTCCTATATATAACGGTTTATGTGTTAAATGTGTTGTTATGCTGTTCCTCTAGGAGTTCAATACAACTTAGGAAGCATTTGTTTCTTCCAATTTTCCTCACAACATGATAAAAGTTGAACTAAGAGATAGCAACCATCCTTTAAATTTCAATGTAATTTAAACAGAGAAATTACAATTGAAAGCTCACTATGGTCAAAAATAACTGAATTAATGTTGGGTGGAGACATTTTTGTAAATATGAAAAGTTTAATATGGCTCTTATATGAGAGACTCATATTCAAGTCCATTCTTAGCCATAGATGTGACTTAGTCATTAGGTGTCTTTGAGCCAGTCACTTTCTTTCAATCCAAACTCCCCACAAACTTTTGTTTGGGTACAAATGGGATGAAGGAGTGCCAAGTAAACCACTGTCAGCTCCTCAACAAAAGGCAGCATATATTTCTAACAAATAAATGTTTTGAATTTTGTTTATTATACATAGCAGCATGCAATTGTTAAGTTTAACACGGTAGTGATATGTCATTATATGATATTTTATAAATGTTTTTTTTAAAAAAGTAGATGTTAATAAAACCAGCCTTACTTTAAAAACTGGATGAATCTGTACTATACTAATTTGTGCATCTGTTTAAATGTTATGAGGTGAAGGGGTGCACACAACTGAATGTGGCTCAGAGTCTAAATTCCCTACATGTATCATGATGAGGTTGACATTAGGAGAAAGAGGTTTTGGGAGGAGAAGCCTATCTTTTGGAGTATTATCTTCTCTGAGAGTGCTTTTCTGGACAGAAGAAATCCTAGTACAATCCTACTACATAGTGAAAGGAAAGGAACCATCCATTCCTTCCAACCTTTTGCATAGCTTGGAAGGGACTGTCTTTCTCCAGATGAAGACAGTGGGCAGCACAACTTTCAATAAAATACATACAGGGATACAGTAGATAAAATAATCTTGGTACACGAAATACTTAGCAAGCTGAACATTGCAAGAGTGAAAATGTTTTCACTACAAGTAATAGATGTTATCTTCAAAAAGGAACGCCCACGTTTGATCACACAAGTTCTTTAGAACAAGGGTCCCCAATCTCTGGGCTGCAACAATACCGGGCCTTGAGTCGTTCAGAACTGGACCGTGGAAGTGGCAACAAGCACATGTGTACAGGTGCACATCCCCATTTGCCTGAGCGGCGGATGTGCATGCCTGCCACTCGCACAAATGGAGCTGTGCACTTGCCCGCTGCTCACACCGAACCATCCCCTCTCCCCCCCCACCAGGCCGCAAAGCTGGAAAAGTTGAGTAACTCTGCTTTAGAACTAGATTGGCAGCCATTCACTAAACCTTGGGTGCTTCCAGATATAGTGTTGTGTCATGTCATGTAATGTTTCTCAACCTCAGCAGCTTAAAAATGTGTGGCTGGGGAATTCTGGGAGTTGAAGTCCACACATTTTAAAGTTGCTTAAGTTAAGAAACACTGGTGTGGTATATTGATCACTTTAGGGAATGTAAATGCTCTCCCAATCTTTTTATGGCTCTGGGCAATTTGGGTGGCTTCCAAAATACAACAAAGTACCTATAAAAACATTTATAAAGCATAACATATATAAAACACATCAGCTAAAATAGTTACACTATAAGCCCTTGGAAAGTAAATATGTTTCCAGCTCTTTCCTGAATTATAATGAGGAGGCTTGCTTTAATTCCACTGACAATTTAGTCCATGACACAGGCTATAATTTAGTCAAAAATGCCAAAAGCTAAATGATTTTTTTAATAAAAGGTTTATGCTCTGCATTGTGGTTCTGCCTTAAAGTTAGGATCTCTTTCAAATGTTCTTCCTGCATAAACTCAGAAAGTTCAGATTGCCCAGGAGCTGCTGATGCAGTTTTACAGAGGAATTACTGAGTCTGTCATTTGCATTTTTATAACTGTCTGGTTTGGTACAGCAACCAAACAGAACAGGTACAGAGTCCAACAGATAGTCAAGACTGCAGAAAGAATAATTGCAACCAGTCTGCCTTCCATAGATGACCTCTATATTGCGCGGGTCAGAAGGAGGGCTGAGAAAATATTTGCAGACCCTTACATCCTGGACACAAACTGTTTTAACTCCTTCCCTCAGGACGGTGCTATACGGTATTGCATGCCAAGTCATCTAAATATAGGGGCAGTTTTTCCCCTTATGCCATCACTCTGCTGAACACCTAATTCTCGTAGTTTTGTCAAATGTGTATGTGTATCAACTCATAGAGTGTGGCTGTAATATTATTTATTCCTTTTTGATTACCTTCTTTACTTTCTTTTATTGGTATGGTTCACTGCACAGTCAGCCAGATGTTCAGTCTGGATTTAGCCTTTTTGTTCTCCTGTCAGGTCCTTCCCAAGGACCTGGGATAGGCAGATGTGGATGTTTTATGGTTTAGAGGTATCATCGCAGGATTTCTCTGTTGCCTTGTCAAGTACACTGAGTGCTTCTGTACCAGAGACAAATCCCTGGTGTCTAACCACGCTTGGCCAAATAAAGTATTCAATTCAAATTAGAAGACTTAGGGAAATTGTGGATATTCTTTATTGTGTTATTTTTGCTTGACCAGCAGCACGTAATGTCCTAGGAATCCACATGAAGCAGAAAATATGTCTTATTTTGAATTTCCTTCAGCAGCTTCCATTATAACTTATCTGAACTAGTCACCTCTGCCCCTGAGGGAGAAATGGACAGCCACTCTGGAATCAGTTGATCTGACGAAGAATAGTCAGAAGGGTTGGAGACTTTTAAAACATCTGAATAATGATCCAACAAATCTGTGTCAATATAAGAACATTATGGCAAGCCAAATCACTTATCAGCTGTTAAAAAGCAGAGTTAAGGGGAGGGACTTGAGAAATGCAGGCTCCCAAGGACAAGGGAAAGGGAGGCCAGTGTATTGACCTCATCCTTTGATAGAGAAGAAGTGGAAACAGCAATTCAAGATATGAAGAATGGTAAACCAGTGGGATTGGATGATAATCGTGTTGAACAAATAATTTTTGGGGGAGATTTTAGAAGCAATGGTTGTTATCCCTTTTTAATGCTTATGTGGCCCCAAAGTGTATTCTGAAGATCTGGAGGAAAGGTGGGTTATCATACTTTTGAAACCCAGGAAATTACCAAATGATCCAAAGAATTTTCATCCAAGTTCCCTCCTCTGCCATCCCTTTAAATTCTGTGAGAGAGTTCTGTTAAACAAAATGTTTCCTATGATCAGCCAACTCTTATTTCCCAACAAGCTGATTTCCGGCCAAAGAAGTCCTGCACAGGTCAGTTACTTGATCTTGTTCAGCACATAGAGGATGGCTTTCCACCAGGTCTACCATGGAAGCTGCTTTCATGGATTTATCTGTGGCTTATGATATAATATCTCCTGATATTATATACCGTATATAGTATCACTTATGACCTTGCTTTGACTAAATGATTGAGGCAATACTTGAAAAATGGCTCTTTTTCATTAACGTCCAGGGGAAAAAAGAATCAGGGAAGAGCCCAGCAACACGGTATCGTGCAAGGAATCTTCTTGCCCTACTATTATTTAATATATATATATTAATGATCGACCTGTTGGTCTTGATACATTGATACATTGTATTTCATCTACACTGATGGTTTGGCACTTACCACTCAGGAACCAACTTTGAGGAGGTGGAAGAGAAACTTACTCTGGCTCTTTAAGAATACGTTGGAATATTATAATGAGAATGGACTAAAATCTAATCCATCAAAAACTAATGTCTGTGCAGTCTATCTTAAAACAGGCAGGCCAGATATAGGTTTAATATTTGGAATGGAGTGAGTCTGGTAGTGTGAGATACTATGTTATCTTGGTGTTACACTGGACTGAACATTAACCTTTAAAAGATATTATTGCAATTTAAACAAAAGCTGACCACTCTCAATAATCTCCTTAGAAAATTGGCTGGAACCATTGGAGCACATCCTACTATTCTGCAAATGGCTGCCCTTGCATTATGTTATTCGGCAGGAGAGAATGCTTGCCCTGTCTGGGGCTGATTTGCGTACTTTATATAGGCATCAGAAGGAATGTAGGACAAAATGTGGAATATGGAAATATGGAAATGTGTTATATGATTCAGCACACCTATTATTTGGCTAAGTGCCCCCTACAAAAAGATTGAAATTGAGAAGGAGTTTTGTACAATGCACTGAGATTGTTACTATAGTGAGGGAAAAAAGTATTTAATCCCCTGCTGATTTTGTATGTTTGCCCACTGACAAAGAAATGATCAGTCTATAATTTAATGGTAGGTTTATTTTAACAATGAGAGACAGAATAATAACAAAAAAATCCAGAAAAACATATTTCAAAAAAGTCATAAATTGATTTGCATTTTAATGAGTGAAATAAGTATTTGATCTCCTATTAATCAGCAAGATTTCTGGCTCTCAGGTGTCTTTTACACAGGTAACGAGCTGAGATTAGGAGCACTCACTTAAAGAGGGTGCTCCTAATCTCAGCTTGTTATCTGTATAAGACACCTGTCCACGGAAGCAATCAATCAGATTCCACACTCTCCACCATGGCCAAAACCAAAGAGCTGTCCAAGGATGTCAGGGACAAGATTGTAGATCTACACAAGGCTGGAATGAGCTACAAGACTATTGCCAAGCAGCTTGGTGAGAAGGTGACAACAACTGGTGCGATTATTTGCAAATGGAAGAAACAGAAAATAACTGTCAATCTCCCTCGGTCTGGGGCTCCATGCAAAATCTCACCTTATGGCGTTTCAATGATCATGAGAACGGTGAGGAATCAGCCCAGAACTACACAGGAGGATCTTGTCAATGATCTCAAGGCAGCTGGGACCATAGTCACCAAGAAAACAATGGGTTACACGCTACACCGTGAAGGACTGAAATCCTGCAGCGCCCGCAAGGTCCCCCTGCTCAAGAAAGCACATGTACAGGCCCGTTTGTAGTTTGCCAATGAACATCTGAATGATTGAGAGAACTGGGTGAAAGTGTTGTGGTCTGATGAGACCAAAATCGAGCTCTTTGGCATCAACTCAACTCGCCATGTTTGGAGGAGGCATGCTGCCTATGATCCCAAGAACACCGTCCCCACCATCAAACATGGAGGTGGAAACATTATGCTTTGGGAGTGTTTTTCTGCTAAGGGGACAGGACAACTTCGCCGCATCAAAGGGACAATGGACAGGGCCATGTACCATCAAATCCTGGGTGAGAACCTCCTTTCCTCAGCTAGGGCATTGAAAATAGGCTGTGGATGGGTATTTCAGCACGGCAATGACCCAAAACACACGGCCAAAGCAACAAAGGAGTGGCTCAAGAAGAAGCACATTACAGTCCTGGAGTAGTTTAGCTAGTCTCCAGACCTTAATCCCATAGAAAATCTGTGGAGGGAGCTGAAGGTTCGAGTTGCCAAACATCAGCCTCGAAATCTTAATGACTTGGAGAGGAACTGCAAAGAGGAGTGGGACAAAATCTTTCCTGAGATGTATGCAAGCCTGGTGGGCCAACTACAAGAAACGTCTGACTTCTGTGATTGCCAACAAGGGTTTTGCCACCAAGTACTGTCATATTTTGTGAAGAGGTCAAATACTTATTTCACACATTAAAATGCAAATCAATTTATAACTTTTTTGAAATGTGTTTTTCTGGATTTTTTTGTTGTTATTCTGCCTCTCATTGTTAAAATAAACCTACCATTAAAATTATAGACCAATCATTTCTTTGTCAGTGAGCAAACATACAAAATCAGCAGGGGATCAAATACTTTTTTCTCTCACTGTATACGAGAATAGAATGATAACAAAGATGAGACTCTGAAGTAAAACACCATAATTGGACAGAACTACTTCAGAAGCTGCCTAGATGTGCAGAGAAATAATGGAAAATTTTAAACAGACTGGGCAGACTGCTTGGCTGAAACTAAAGTTTACATAGGAAAATAGGGGTTTCTCCCCGATGAGGCTATTCAGTTTCAAAGATAGTTCAATTTCATTCAATATCCAGTTGAAATGTATATGTTTCATGTATGTACAAACACCTAAACTATCTCATATATGTGTATGAAGGGTGTTCTGTGCCTTGAATGTAATTATTGAATGGATTTTTGCTTGATTGCATTTTTTTTAATGAATTGGACTTTTTTTCCTCTTGTGAGAGACTATTGTTCCTTAACCATCTTTTACTTCAGTCTATATTTTTCCAAAAATCTAATAGCACTTTACTTCACATTCCTCAGTTTAAAACACAATTTGTGTATTAAATGTATCCCACAAAAGAATGTGTTATGCAAATTGAGAAAAGCTCATGGGGAAATGTACTGAACTTAAAAATGCTGGCATCAGTGTTGCTTCAATTTAGATAAGAATTCAGCAGTTGCACGCATAATTTTGGCAATTCCTATTTATGTTGTTGTAGTAAAGTTACAGCTACTGTCTAGTTGAACTGAACAAAATTGGGCTGAATTCCATTTTTTTTTTTTTTTAGCCTGTCTTTATGCGAAAAGACACCAAAAGCAGTTTCCAGTGGCGGATCCGAAACCTGCCATACCCTAAAGATGTCTACAGTGTTTCAGTAGAAAAGGATCAGCGCTGCTGTGTGGTCCACACAACAAATAAGAAGTCAGTAAACAGAGTCACTCACTGTGGGATGAATTTGGGTGTATTTGCAGGTAGTTTGTAGAATGTGGAAATGATTTTAGTTCTCTGTTGTAATATTCTGAATTTTTCTTTTCCTAACAGTTATATTGTTAAAAGTTTTAGCAAAATAATCTGACCTTTTTATAATATTCACACTATGAAGAGTATGTTTTTGAACAAGCTATGGTACTGTATTTTGCACATACCCCTAATGGATAGGTTTGAATGCTATGCTAAATTAAAAAAAAAAAACATTGACAGGACTTAATTTTATGTATGAATCAGGCTATAGTCCTGGAACAAAGAGCATTTGTTTTTCCTACCCTTTCCATTTTTATGCAATCCCTAATATTTACCCAGAGGTGGTGCTATTGGCAAGAGCTTCTATTTTCTGTTTGACATTTATATTAGGCTAAAGTTCTTCTGAGGGCAAAGAGTATAATTAATCAATGACAATAAAAAACTAGGGACATGGTCAGGACTTGTCAAACATTTCACAATAAAGGCCAGACTACATTAACCTTATGGGACATTCTACTTAGCATCTTTGTTATCTCACTGGAACTGGCAGGTACAGAATCAGGTTCCTGAAGTTCAGTGGATTTCCTCTTGAAAGGTAGGAATATTATTTAGTATTTGTTGATTTGAGCAGTCATTAAATATGCTCAGCCTTCTGCAGTCTCATTTTAAATCAGAATCACCTATGAATTTGACTTGTGGTAGATTAAGACAGAGTACTCTTGCATACAAAATACAAGCTTTACTGTAATGACATAGACTGGCATTTACTAAGAAGATGCCTTTCAGAAAGAACTAGACACATTTATGACAAATAAGTCTGTTAGATATGATATTTAAATAAAAACTCAGGGTATAGTATTAAGTAGCTCTAAATCAGTGGTTCTCAACCTTTTTATACCAGCGACCCCGGTCGTAAGCATGCATAGCCGGCAAGGGGCGGCAGCAGGCAGGCCCGGACGCTCCCAGGCGGCCACGGCAGGCAGGGCGACCACCGGCTGGGCCACCAGCTGGCCTAGCCCAAGGCAGGTAAGGCACCCGCTGGGCCCCACACGTGCCAGCAACCCTCCCTGCGCCCGCCGCTGCCCCGCTAGGCTTACCTTGGCCGCCGGCCGTTCGGGGCGGTGGCAGGCAGGCTCAGGTGCTCCCGGGCGGCAGCGGCGGCGCAGGGCGACCACCGGCTGGGCCACCAGCTGGCCCAGCCCAAGGCAGGTAAGGCACCCGCTGGGCCCCACGCGTGCCAGCAGCCCTCCCTGCATCCACCGGCCTCCCACCCCCGGCCCTCTTTTACTTACTTTTTAGTTGCTCAGCAGGGAGGGAAGCTCTGCAGACTGTTCCCCTTGCAGCACCGTTTGCAGACTGGGGCTTTTGGTGGGCTCAGCAGGGCAGAAACAGCCCTGGACAATTCCTATTGGCTTTTGAAAGCCAATGGAATTAGACTCTGTTCAAGAGAGTCTATTCTATTGGCTTTCGAAAGCCAATAGAATAAGAGGGAGTAGCAGAGCTACGGAAAAGGGGAAAAAAATGGCGGAAAAAATGGCGGATCGCGTTGTTTGGCAACCCCCGTGAAATGGTCGATCGACCCCAAATGGGGTCGCGACCCACAGGTTGAGAACCGCTGCTCTAAATTTTAGTTGCAGATAGGCAAAGAATAGGAGAAACCTGTTTCTTTCATATCCCCCTTGAGGCTGTCAGCTAATACTAAAAAGAAGATGCAGTGTTAACCATGTGGCAGATCCAGTAAAAAATTATTTACTGCTTAGTAGCCGAATATAGACAGTGCAACATGTTTTGGACAATTCAGAAGCAATATTGCCATTGCTCCTAGCATATAAAATACAAACCATTATATAGATTTTTGGGGGGGGGGCGGGGTAGGTACCTTAATTCGCATAGACATTTTACATTGCTTGCCTTGCTTGTTGGAAATTCCAGACATGATTGAGTAAAAATTCTAAACTAAATCTCAATTATTCTGTCTACTAAAGGAACCAGGAAAAGTTGGATGAATGCTACAAGAAACAGAGCTTTTACATGATTTGTTCTGACTGGTTGGTGGTGGAACAAAAGACTAGTTCAATCATTCTATTATATATCATTATTCATTGTAACTTGTTCTTTATTGTGAGGAAGGCAGAAGATAAAATAACTTCGATTCAGATACCTTGTCCTTTTTGCTAAAGCAACAGAAGCAGTGCATGTATGTCTGCATTTTATTCATTCTTCCATACATTATTCTACTGTTTTATCGAAACTGGGATTTTTATGAAGTCTACATTGGAACTTGGGGATTTCTACCTATTGCTAAACTGGTAGCCAGGTTCTCCTTTTTCCAGATATGTCTAACAGTATTAAAAAAAATTTCCCTGTGTTGGGCTGCTGATGGATGCAACCTCTTCCCACTTCCACCCGGGACCAGCTCACAGGTTCCCAATCCCCATATTACATAATTTTCAATTCATGTTAGTGCTTGCAGCCTGATCATGTGAGAGATTCTAGTTAGTCCTTTATGGCAGGAATGGGCAGCCCACAGGCTGCATGTACTACCCCCAGCCTCCTGAGATATATTACTAAAATGGTTACCAAAAGTTTCAATTTTCAGTAACGTTTGTTTCTATTTTGTTCCTTTTGGATAAAGATGAAAATGAGAGGGGAAATTCTAGGTAACAAATCACCCAAATGTCCCACTTTTAAATTCCTCCCAAACCCATTTAAAATTGTGAATGGTGAAGAAGCTTCTTGGATGAAAAGCGTAACATCTTCAAAGAAAAACAAAGTTCAGTTGCCTTGTGATAATTTCAGTTGCCTTTTGGGATGTTGTTGTTCGTCCATTGATTTCGATGAAGACCTTGACATCTTGTGGGTTGTGGGCCATCAATGATGTGTCTGTAGGTGGCTAATAAGACCAATGTTAGCACAGAATGTTCTGCCACATACTGAACAAAGAAATGTAGACACTGTTAATTCAGCATTTGCAACTCTGGCTTTGCGGAGTGCTCGCTTTTCTTGTGCCAAGATTGTCCTTCTGTGTTCATATGTCTGGCAACCCTGGTACACCAATGTGCGCCATGTCGGTCAATCATGTGCCAGAAGTTCCCAAGAGATGGTGTTAATATCCAGGGACTTAAAAGAAGCTTTTAACATGTCTTTGTATTGCTTCTTTTGTCCCCCGTGTGATTGCTTTCCTTGAGACAGCTCACCATAGAAGAGCTGTTTAGGGATGCGATGATCTGGCATCCTTACAACATGGCTCGCCCAGCGCATCTGGGCTTTCATCAACAGAGTGTAAACTGATGATAGACCTGCTTTGGAGAGGACTTCTGTGTCTGGTATCTTATCCTGCCACCGGATCCTCAGAATTCTACGAAGGCAAGTCATGTGGAAGTAGTTCAGTTGTCTAACATGCCTCCTGTACACTGTCCAGGTCTCACTAGCATACAATAGGGTAGTTAGCACTGCTGCCTGGTAAACTTTAAGCTTGGTAGCAAGACTTATTCCACGGCGGTCCCACACGTTAGTCCGCAATCTACCAAATGCAGAACTTGCCTTGGCAATTCTACAGTTGACCTTGATGTCAATTGTCACTGCACGGGAGAGGGTACTACCAAGATACGTAAATTGGTCCACTGCTTGCAGCTTTTGTCCCTTTAGTGTGATGGTAGGCTCTTGATATTGGGCTTTTGGAGCTGGCTGGTATATCACTTCAGTTTTCTTCGTGTTGATGAAGAGGCCAAAGTTGTCACAAGTGGCTGCGAATTTGTCCATGCTGGCTTGCATTTCCTGCTCCAATCCTGCATTAAGGGCACAGTCATCAGCAAAGAGGAGATCTCGTAGCACAGTCTCCTTTACCTTGGTGACAGCCTGAAGTCTTCGCAGGTTGAACAGTTTCCCATCGGTTCTGTACCTCAGATTAACTCCCACTGAGCTGTTCTGAAAGGCGTCTGACAGCATGGCTGAGAACATCATGCTGAACAGGGTTGGTGCCAGCACGCAGCCTTGCTTAACGCCATTAGTAACAGGGAAGGCCTCTGAGGCTCCACCATTACTCAGAACACGAGCCACCATGCCATCATGGAACTGTCGTACCATCAGAATAAACCTGTCAGGGCACCCAAACTTCGACATAATGCGTCACGACTAACTGTGTCAAAAGCCTTGGTGAGATCCACGAAGGTGGTGTATAGTTCACGATTCTGCTCCTGACATTTCTCCTGGAGCTGTCGAGCTGCAAATATCATGTCCACTGTCCACTGCCTTTTGGGATAATTATGACTTGGATGACTGAGAATCTCCACAGACATTCAAAATTGTATCACTTAATTCAGCCATTTACTGTCAAATTTAAGCAGTAGTAGTTTAGGGTAGGGTCAGGGATTCAGGATAGAAATAAGGTATAGGCTGAAAAATTGATTCAGTCCCTTCTTCTGATGTCATTTTCAGCTGGTAGAAAACAATTGGGGCCTATAATCACGAGAAAGCTGTCTACCTTTGCTTTAGGAAAAGGGAGGACAATGTCATAATCTTATGACAATTAGAATTTTAGCAGATGCAGGTTTTCCCATAAGATATAACAGGAGAAACCTAGAGTTACTCAATGGTTACTCTGCAATTGTAAAGGTGAAAGAGAAGATAATTTCCCAAAGGACCTTAAAAAGAAAATATTGCCACTTGCTTCTACTCATTCAACAATGCCCCCTCTAGCCTCAGCAAAAGGCTGCTGAAGTGGAATTTGATTCAGTCCTCTTGCTGTAAAACAAACCCATTGAAGCAAACTTCCAAACAAACAGTCAAAGCGTCCTTGGCCACAGCAGATTCAATTATTGCAGGACAAGGTAGCAGTTAACATTACGCTGGAAGAGGCAAAACAGCAGATCTATTTTCCTTTGATCTTTCACAGATTTTAGTTGGAGCTCAGACCAGGTATTTTTCCCACTGCCTCAGCCCTATTGGTGGTGGTGGTGGGGGATAAAGTTAGTGTTCTCAGTGTGGGCTTCATAGGCTCTTTGAAACACCGGGCTACTTTTGGGAGTTGCTTTTTTATTGTCTCAATCAGTAAGAAGTTAACACTTCCTTAACTTGTCTTTTGTGTTTATCTAATCTTTGCTGTTTAACCTTTGACATCTCCATTATTATCCATGTCTGCCACCTTTCCCAAATATAAGCAAAAGACTCCAAGCCCTGGGGTAACATTCCTCTTTAGCAGGCAGTTAGCCCTGGCTGGTTGGCCTTTGTATGCATTTTCAGTAGGATTTGGAAAATAAAAGGTTTATGGTTTGTGTAGCACTAGTTCAACCAGTCAACCTCTGGACAAAACTAACTTAATGGAGAAGGATTGTTCATTTTAGGGCACCAAATATGCATCAATAAGTCAGCATAATTCATAAAGGAAAAGTTCCAGCCCCCAAAGGAACTAAATGGCAGTCATATTTCATGAGAAGAAAGCATACTGGCCTTCCATCTTAAACTAAAAATAGCAGAAGATGATCATTCTAAGTACCTGATAGGTATGAGGGTGTAGGTGCCATACATAATCAAGGTGATCAAACTAAACGAACATTCAAACTCTTACAGTATCCTATCTAATTCTAATTCTTATGAGCGATAATGATCTGTTTAGTAAGTATCCCACAATAAAGTTTGGGAAGCACACTTTTTGTGCCTTTAATTCCTGGTAACTGGATTAGTTTTCTTGGCAAGATTTTTGGAAATGGTTGCCACTGCTTTTTTGGCTTCCTCTGTTTTCTAAAAAGAATGGTGCTAGCTATTGTAGTTCTTATATGGCTGTATTTAAAAATAAAATCTACTGGTCAAATTAATAGTGACATAGTCAGATTTTTAAATATAACTCAATTAGTTTATGTATTTATATATTTTACTATATTAAAAATAATTCTAAGTGGAATCTTGCAGCCTGAATGGAAGATGCTCAGCTTCTAACTCTTGGAGCAATCCTGAAATTTCTTTCATGTAAAAATATAATTTAGATATTATTTATCTTCTACTAGTGAAAAAATGAATAGTCTTTATTTTCATGTCCACATTTACTTTCAGATACTACAAGAAATTCACTATTCCTGATTTGGACAGATTCCAACTACCTTTGGACAGCACTGCTTTGACTTTTACTCATGCCAACAATACATTGATCATCACAGTAAGTTCTCATAAAGCTAATCTGACACCATTAGCATATTATTGTTTTCAGCCCTCTTTTGCTATGCTGCCTTTACAGGTAGTCTTCATCTTAAAACCATTCAGTTAATGACTTCTCAAAATTACAATGGCACTGAAAGAAGTGATTTATGACTGGGTTTCACATTTGCAACCATTACAGCATCCCCATGGTCACGTGATCAAAATTCAGGGGCTTGACAACTGATATGTATTTATGGCAACTGCACTGTCCCAAGGTCAATGTGATCACCACTTGTAACCTTCCCAGCTGGCTTCCAATAAGCAAAGTCAAAGGGGGAAGCCTGATTCACTTAACAACTGCAGTGATTTGCTTAACAACTGTGGCAAAAAAAGTCACAAAATGAGGCACAACTCACTTAACAATTGACTCGCTTAGCAGTGGAAATTTTGGGTTCCATTCAGTACTACCTGAATAAAACTTGAGTAAATATACATGAAGAACAATGGCCTTTGGATGCAAATTAAGAATCAAAGCTATCCCGGTTAGGCTTATGACAAAAAAAAAAAATCATGCTGCTATTTCTGCTTCAAAAGATAACTAAATATTTTTCTTTCTAACTTGAAACAATTGTTGTTTTTTTCAATGATATTTACAATGATGCAGATTTTAAACCTGAACTAAAATGTGCATTAAAAGGAATATGTTTGAGATACAGCCTTATGTTCTAGGTATTATATCTTAAATGGCTGAAAAATGAATCTGAGAGCATGACATTCCAATCATTTTTATTTTTTTCAATGCTCCTTCTCTTTTCAAATGAGGCACTTCATTATAGCAATTCTGTTTGCGCTAACAAGAGATTCAGGCTATTTTCTTTCCTATAGTATCAAAAGCCAACAGAAATACTGGCTGCAGAAGAGGAGCTGCAAAAAGAGCTAAAGAAGATCAAAGCTTCTAATAATGGGGAAGGAGACTGCAAGACACAGTAGTCGACAGTTGTGAAATGCATTGTCTGTACTTTTATTAAATAAATGTGCTGAACGGGGATCATTCATTCCATTTATACCCTACCACAATTCTAGAGAACTCTTGGCGGATTACAAACATTAAAAACTGCAACTGAATAGTATCTAAAAACCTAAACTGGAAAATGCAAAAATCCAAAAAGGGCCTCTTAAGGGGTGGGCAATATATCACAATCTCTTTATGGCTCCCAGCACCACCTATTCTGGTAAGAAGGCATTGGCAATCTTCCAGATCCAGGGAATAAGGCCCACCCACCCCTAACTATCCTCAGTATGCCCATGTGGTACCCATGCTTTCCAAGCTGCATTGGTTACCAGTTTGTTTCTAGGTGCAATTCAATTTGCTTGTTACTGGAGGGACTGTGATGTCAACCCAGCTGATTCAGTCTGGCAAAGGTAATGTACTACATGTTCCTTTGATCAACCAATGGAAGCCTTCATTAATCATATTGGAACTTTATGATCTTTCTCTGTCATGGTGCATTCCAGAATATGATTCCTCTTTAGATCCAGAGGGCTCTCATCCTGATGGCATTCTGGCAGGCCTTAATGACTTGGCTGTGCTCCCAGGCTTTGGGCTAGGGCAGGGATGTCAAACTGCTGGCCCGCAGGCCAGATACATCATAGCAAAACCGCACCCATCCCAGTACTGGCAACGGCAAAAAAGTTGTGATATATCACGACACGCCACGTGACATTGCGAGTTTGACACCCCTGGACTAGGGTGATTGGATCCCCTTACTAGGTGTCTGATACATATTGTTGACCAGAGGTGCTATCTTCTGTATTGCTATGTCTCTTTTTGCATTATATATTTGTTGCATTGTTTTATCCTTGAGGAGCCCTGAATCAATTGGAGACTACATTGATTAAAATAAATATCTAAAGCAACTGTGAGAGACAGAGATCCAGACCATAGGTAACAGAGGGCATCTTAGAGAGCACATAAAAAGTTCCAGTTAACCTGGCAAGACATTCCAGTCAAAACTCTAAACAATACCAAAGCACTGGTGCAGGCTCAAATCTGAGCACATAATTGTGCTCAATTTCATTCTTCATACTCCTCCACTTACTCTCTGGGCACTGCTGTCTCAACTCCCACTGACAATCCAAAACCCATCAGCCACCAAGGATAGGCCCAATATTGAGTAGCTGCTTAGAAGCAGTTTCACTGAGGGCTCATGAGGGCTTGTTGCCTACGTTGAGAGCAGCGAACCAGGCACTCGGTAGACTCACACGTCACATCTTTGGGAAAAATCAAGTGCCCACCAGAAACTACTCAGATCCAAAAGTGGCTGGGGTGGATCCTCTGAATGGGCATCACCTTGGAAGTCATGGGTAGTCATCAATTTATGCTAGACCAGGAAGTATCTAATCATGACAAAGGAGTAATAATACTGTCCATATCCAGATCTAAAGTGGTCTGAAGCAAAAACTAGGTGCAATATGAGGACAAGCCCATGTTATCATGAAATGGTCAGCTTGGTATCTGCCATATTACCCTTGGCACAGAATTGCCACAATATAGCAGTTACACTCCGATTCCACACAGATTGCTCACCTCATGTAAGATCTGGTATGAATCCAACTCCCAAACTTAAACTTCACCTGTTAACAAATTTATCCATGGAATCAGCAGCCTGGCAAACCACTAGGCCAAATCCCTAATCACTTAGATCACTTAAAATTAGTGACCACTTTCTTTAAAACAAGATTGCTGATTCCAGTTGTGGTTGCTAAATGAGGACTATCTATAATCTAGTATACCAATAAGAGGGGAGATAAACGTAGTACACAGACTTTCTTCCACTATGCTAGATACTACCTCCTTATCTCTCTGATCCTTCCCCTTACTGGGAATCAGTATTTCTTCATTTCTCTTGGCTCTCACCTGAGGGACTGCCCGTTCTAGTTACTGGAGAACAAATCACACATACACAACAGCAGCAGCATATCACCAAAACATTGCTAGCATAGGAGTCCCCCAGGAAACTACACTCACCATCTTAGGCCTAGCAAAACTGCATTACTATTAGGTGTGATGCCAAGACTCCTTGCCCAACTGCCAGCAATCTGAATGCATCACATTCTGCTCTCTATCAGCTGGCCATTCTTAGGTACCACAATGGCTGCTTTGGGTAAATAATCAGAGACTAAAATCCCCACCTTCTGACAGTTCATCAAAGCCCTTCAATCTGGCCACTTAATGGAGAAGGGCCTTCCTGGAAGTTTCAAATCTAGTCCTATCAAAGTAGTTTCCTTCCAGTATGGTACCGCTATCCTCCCTGTTGTAGTAAGACTGGGAGATCAAGAATAATAGTTCTGTTCCATTTCTGTCACTGTCAGCACTGCCATACATGGAAATCCCTAAGTTAAATCTCAGTACCACCTCCTAATATCTGCTTTTAAGGTCTGTTTGCACAATTACATAACCCCTTTTTATACCATGGTATGTGGCTTGTCTTACATTTTTATTACTGATACTGAGGCCCTACTAAGTTTATCTGTTACAGCATATCAGAATTTGAATCATAGACAGTGATGACCATATCCAACTATTTTGTTTTAAAATAGATTTTCATGATATTGTCCTTGTTTCCCAATCCCTCATGTATGGAAGAATATTCAGAGTTTATAATCCAGTTTGTTCATCTCTCATTCTACTAAAAACTATTTCCCTTTTGCCTCAATTACACCGATTTATATATCAGACATTAATGAAATGAATGTGTTTCAGACACTGCTTTTTCACTCAATTCTACAAAAAGAACATATTTCTGTCTTACATTGTATTAAATTGTTTAACAATTTAATCATTGCAATTAGAATAAAAAGTAATGTGAGGCATTCCTGTTGGCTGTTTTGGCCAGCCAATACCTATTCTATTCCCATATTTTCATACTGGTTTCTTATTTTTAATGTCTGCAAACTTTTGAGTCCCCTAATAATTTCTTATTTGATGATATTCCTACCTTAAACGGTATCTTATTTAAACTCATATGTACAAGAAGGGGAGTGCATTGTTCAGAAACACTCTAGTGTTTAGAGAACACTGTCTTTAGAGTATTAGTATTCAGGGTATTTCATTTATAAATACAGATGTTTGATGAGAGTGGCCAGAATACCACCCCATGTTTTTGCATCTTCTCTCAGAATTATGCAGATGTTTTTTCAAGTATTAAAAAAAATCCTCCTTTATCTTCACAATTGTGGTAATTTTTCAGGAATATTTATTCTCAGCTTGCTGTGTACATCTTAGATAAGTTAAGTAAATCATGGTACTGAATAAAAGTCAAATGTGACTATTCAGTTACTTTTTGCAATCAAAGATACATTTTGTGTGCTACTTTAATAATTTACTCAATACCAGGCCTGTCAGCATTGATCCAATAAAGCAGTTCTTATATGGTGCCAAACAATAATATTTATACTTGATTTAATTTACAGAGAGTCAACCAAGTTTCCAATCTTATGGCCCAATATTTATTCATGAAAAAAACTGGATGTCAGTAAAGCAGAAATAAAATATTTTCTTCTACTTCACTGTCCAGATACAGTTCCTTCCTCTTTAATTAAATTACCACAATGAAATATATGAACATGCAATATTCAGAAGCCCAAACTATGCTGGTACCAAAGAATATGCACACACTAAGAGTTACTGAACTTCTAGGCATAAGAAAAGTAACCAAAATCAAAAGTGTACAAAATATTGGGTTGGAAAGATACATTAGATTTTACTAACACCAGAAGGCAGAAATGGGATGTTCTTTACCAACTGCTGTTTTATTGTCTTAAAGATGTTATTATTATTATTTTTTGTGCTCCCTGAGTCTGAAGTCCGAGCATATCATGTCAGGAGGTAGTGAAATCAAGGACATATAGTGCTGATGCCAGTGTTGCATAGAGATGAGTGGTGCTGAAACGTAGACAGTATACAGGACTGCTGATAGGGGATGACAAGGAGAAACTCTGCAAAGTAGTAAGAAAAATACTTCTAGATAAGTTATTTTAAAATTAAAATTTTAACAAAGTGACAAAATGACAATCATGTAGCATCTTCACAATTCAATTTTGTAAACCTGCATCTATTGTAAATTTGTAATTCTTTTCTACTGTACTGCAAAGAAGTATTAGAACTGGGCTAAGGCAATATATATATACAGCAATCATAACTATAACTATCTTCAGTAATTATTTCTGGAGCTACACTGAATAAGAATACACTGTTCATAGGCAGTCTTTGGCCTGATACTATTAGTTCAGCAACTGTTCAAAGTTATGATGGTGCTGAACAGTTGTGGCTATGACTGGTTCTCAGAGTTTTGGGCATCCTAGCACCCCCACAGTCATTTGATCTTGATTTGGGCACTTGGCAACTGGCTCACAGGACTGGCTGCAGCACCTGCAATCACAGAAACACTATTTGCAATCTTTTCTGCTGGCTTCTCTAGAAAGTTAGTGAGGAAGCTGGCATGGAAGGTTGCAAGATGTTGGAGTAAGTCTCTCCCACCCATGTACTCAGTCCTTTTGGGCTTGTGCTGCACTCCTTCCCTAAGCTCTAACACACCTCCCTTGCAGCCTCAAGCATCCCTGCAGACCCTTCCCAGACCCCCCCCCGTGAAGTCTCCCTAGGCCTTACCATGCCTCCCTTGCACCCTCACCTTCTTCAGACCCTCACATACTCTCCACTCAAGCCTTGCTACACCCCTCACACCATTGTGCGTCCTTGCCAAGACTCGCCTGCCTGACAGCCTGCTTGCGAGCCACCTCTAGCTTCCAACTCCTTGCCAACTTCATCACTGCCTTGATTGTGGGAAGCCGGCAGGAAGTTTCCTCACTTAACGACCATGGGATTCAGTTAATGACAGCTGACACTGCAGGGATTGCCATTGCTAATCAATGGAATTGAAGTTTATGACTCTATTTTTTAGCAATGGAAATTCCAATCCCAGTTGCCACTGCAAGTCAAGTCTACTTGTTATTATCCCAATGCCACATACATGAGTTTCATTATTCATGCCACATCTTCTCTCCCCAAATCTACCATTCTATCATGTTTATTTGAAAAGCATTAGGAATAAGCAAAAGAACACATTATCCCACTTAGTCACTGTAAGGCAATTTAAATATAGTTCTCTTTATAATCAACTTTTGGGAACATTGTGATGATGCCTCACCTGCAAGCATCTCGTTTGTCGTTTGTCCCAAAGACGTACCACTCCATAATAAGAGGAGCCACTTGCAATCATATGACTTCCATTGCTTCTAATGCAATATAGGGCACTGTCATGTGGTTCTTCCCATTTCTTCACACATTCCCTGGGAAGTCGATGGTAAACAAAATACTGTGAGATAATGTTAGAATATTTTTCACTAAATACTATTTGTCAGTTCTTGTGACAAGGGCCAGTTTGCAGTGGTTAAGGCATCAGGCTAGAAACAGGGAACTGAATTCTAGTCTCACCTTAATCACAAAGCAGTTGGGTAACTTATCCCTAGGAAGGGGGCAATGGGAAAACACTTTTGAAAATATCACCTAGAAAACTGCAGGGGCTTGACCAGGCAGTTACCAGAAGTCTATTTTGTCTTGAAGGTAACAAATTTGTGACTAGTGTGGATTGTTAACAAGTCATCTTGAAACAGCTATCAAATAAGTATTTCCCCCCCAAAAAAATTTTAAAGCAAGATTCCAAACTAACTTTGTGCTTGTTCTTAAATCCCAGTATCTTATGTAGGTATCATATCCACAAGAGAGCAAAGTTGAAGGTGTTTCATAGAAAACATCCAAGACTCCAGCTCCTCTGTGGAAATCTGTTCCAAGACAGGTGATCAGCTGCCCACTGAGGAGAGAAACAAAAATTAAACTCCAGTGCTTACTAACTATGTATCATGGGTATTACCCGAGTTTTTATCTTCACATAGATTTTCAGTAACAATAAAGAAGTGGAGTAAGGCCAAATAAGTGCAGATTAGGAAAAAAATATCAATCATTAGTTGTACAAAAGTGTATCAGATTAAACAAGTATTAGCCACTTTCAGTTTAAAATTATAAAAGCCATTACTCAGTTCTGTTTCTAGCACTATTCAGGCTTTAAGCATCTTTTATGAAGAGCAAGCACAAGTACTATTTATACAGCTATACTGATTTATTAAATTTAGAAAATACAGTAGACAGAGAATTAAGGGAAAGTATTATTTATTGTAACTGATAGTCCACATGTGAGAAGTGCAATTCTTTTGGATATTTATATTATGTTCCAAGTTCTCTGGAACTATCTATCCATGACAATATGCTGCCTCTGGATCAGGGAGAACATTTATCCAGTGAATGAATAGTACTTACTAAGAATAATAATTTTCAACAAATAATGGCTCATTTTAAAAAATTCCCTGGTAGATTGAAGGAATATTTATTTGCTATATAAAATCTCACACATGCTGAAGATATCTAGATTCTCCAAGACCTCTATCTATTTTTATTTTTCTGTTAATAGTCCTAAGAACAAGGCATAAATGCAAGCAACTGTCCCCTTTTATCTATCAATACCAACACAAATCGAATTACTATATATTATAACTGGAAGCCAACGATAATCTATATACTAAGAGTTTAAAACTGAAAAGAAATCTTATTTTGAAGGTCTACTTTCTTCAAACTTTTCTCCTTCCCATGCATTTTTTAAATATATGTATTCTGCTCAAAGACAGATATATAGTCTGTTCACTCTAAATATCCTATATTCTCAAAAAAACCCCACCTTTTTCTTCAGCCTACTTTTTACATATAATATGGACAACAGAAATGACAGTATTTGGGGTTTTTTTCCTCCCAATTCCTCAAATTGGACATTCCTAAGGAAACTATGCAGACCCTTACAATACTTGAATTTGAAGGATCTAAACAACCTTCTCTCGCTTATAATCCTGCATGAGTATTGATTTTAGAATGGTTGCAGGAAATAATGCAGCTGAAATTGGAAGGAACAAAGTCACCAATAATATTAATTCCCTTCCATTGTCCTCCCGCGGTATATAATGGAAAAGATCATTGAGGATTAAAAATAATTCACTGAAAGGCTATTTTGGCACAAATAACCAATTTCACAATCACTGCTCAAGTTTGCAGAATTTTTTAGAGCTTTTTTCCCCACAGTGTTACAGGTAGTCCTTGAGTTAATAGCAATTGGGACCAGGATTGGCATTGCTAAACAATGCAATGTAAAATGTAGGTCCTGGTTGTTCTGTGTGAGTCACTAAGTGGGAAGCAGCAGGAGTCCCAGGTAAAGAATGCAGGAGTGCCACAGGTAGATGGGGAGGCCCAGGGAGGCCTGGCACAGGCCACATGTGAGTTGAGGGAGGAGATGCTGTTGTGTGGTGCAAGCACAGGGAGATTAGGGAAGGGGGCACAGGTTTAGGCAGGCCTGGGAAGGAAGGTGGAGGATGCATGAGAGCTAAGAAAGGCCTAAGGAGAACGTTAGTATAGAGAAGTCCGGGGAACAAGAATGCTGGTTGATTTGTGCAGGTGAGCAAAGGTGTGTATGTGCAAGCAAAGAAAGGCTAGGAGGCAGGGAAGTCTTACCCAGTTGGCTTGTGGACTTCTCTGCTGGCTTTCCCATTGACTTTTCTTGCTGGAAGCTGGCAGAGAATGTCACAAATGGCAGTGACTCAACCACGGGATGCAAGAGCGAACTGATTGCCAAGTGCCCAAATTTTGTTCATGTGACCACAAGGGCACAGCAATAGCCAGGACTCTGGGGACTAGTCATACGTTCCTTCGTTCAGCAACGCTGTAACTTCAAGTGGTCACTGAACAAATGGTTGTAACTCAAGGATTACTTGTACAATTAAAAAAAAGCATAGTGTTAATTGCAGAACCTGAGGATGTATTTAAAATGTTTAATCTTAATTTTATTATTGCCACCGATCATAATACATGTAATCACGTCACAATTGCCAGTCCTTTAGCTAGTGTTCTTCCCTAGAACATGGGATTATTATTATTATTTTAATCTGGAAAAGTCATACATAGGATACATTTTAGGTTTTACATGCCCCGGGACAAATCAAGAATGCAACACTATAAAAAGTTAAGGTAGACCAAAAGAATATGCAAAACAAAATAACAGAAGGACAGCTGAGTAAGGTCCTTAAAAGGTCTGTCTGGCACAAGGTTCTCTGATTAATTAATGCATATTCCTAATTGAGAACCAACATGTCCCATCTGTCCTCCCCCTCCCCAAATCTCCTTTACAAGAGAAAGCCAGGCTGCCACAATTCTCACTAACATTCAGACAACGGCATCCAATGAAGCTCATTCAGCCACTAAAGACTCCCATGTTCCCAGCCCTTCTCCTCCTCCTCCCTAACAGTCTAATCAGAACTGGACACAAAGCACTGAACGCCTTTTCAGACTAGCGCACTGGCTCTCGGTTCATGGGACAATACAGCCTCCACTCCCTAAAGCAACTACTCCCCCCCACCCCTAGTTATTTTGTTACTTTCTGCTCCTTGATCCCATATCAGTCTTTCTGGGGCACCCGAGCCAGAGGCCTAATTCCATCTGTAATCTGGGCTAAAGCTCCATGGGGGTGGGGGGTGGGGATAAAGACCACACAATAGGTGAAATAGAGTCCCAGGAGATGTTCAAACAAGTAAACACCGTTGTGTCAGAGAAGCAAAACTGCTGAGAAAGCAGATTAGTACCAGCAGCACTGGTATCCCCCAGATCAGAAGGTGACCCTACCCGTTCACTAGAGCCAACACGCTTCTGTGATCACAGTACCGACAACATGCTGGGACCAGTCCATCTCCCCCAGTCACTCTCCAAAGAGCAGATTACAGAGAATAACAATTTCTTTGTGGCTGTGTAATTCCCTCCGTGACCGTGACTATGGGCCACTCCATTGGACCTCAATGCCAGGGCCTTAGCAACCATTTAGCAAGACCAGTCGGCCCTAGCAATGCTCCCCCCAAAGCAAACCTCTCGGACAAGCTTTAACATCAAGTATAGGAATTAATCCTCATCTCTTTCCCCCATTCTGAAACCTGAATCCAGGGGTGCTGTGTTATTACTTTGTATTTCTCAAGGCAGGAATTGCTGGACAAGCTGTTAAGATATTAACTCTTGGAGGGAAGAAGTATAGCCAGTTTGCTTTACAAACCTATGTCAAGAAGTAATGACATCTATAGTTCAAAAAGGAAGTAAGTAGAATTCCATCATCTTAGAAAAAAAAGCGGACCCGAAGAAGAAATTTTTACAAATCGGTTAGAAACTGTAAAACTGAGGTTTGATAGGCTTGATACTAGGCACCATGCCTAGTAATCATGGCCAGGTATACAGCCTCACAGAGCCATCCATGTTAGTGCAGCCTGGATTCCTTCCTCTGCCTAGTGCTAGAAATGCTGAGCCTTGCTTTCCTGTATTCCCTTAAAATGGGGAACAACTAATAGGGATGCTTCTTTACCTATAGGGGAAAAGCATCTTGATGAACTGAAAACATTTTTCTATCTGTTTAAATAAACCCAAGTGAATCAATCAGATGGGAAATGTGGTAGTGAAAGTTATCAGATATGTTCTCCAGATTTTAGCTGCAAAATCTGGAAAAATTTCACTTTGTAAAAAAAAAAAAAAAGTCTAAAATGCCATGCACATGATTGCTCATAAAGCAGACAGATGCCCCTTTGTCTAGTATGAGGAACATGTGACCCTCTGTTGGATTCCTAAGCCCATTAGCCTTAGCCAATTGCACCTATAGTTAGGGATGATGAGAACTATAGTTCATCTCAGGAGGGCAACAGGGATCCTTTAATTTCTCTTTAATTTCAATTGGCACTGTTCCTCAGCTGGATATGCTTAAAGAATATCACTCTTTACTTTTTCAGTATTCAACAGAACGGATATAAAGAAAAAATAAAATAGAAAATAGAATAAAATAGGGGGGTTTTTTTAGTTTAAGTTACCAAAAGGTTTAAAAGCAAGAATTGGTATAATAGACGATCCACAAATGCAGAAATGTGGGCTGCTTCTGTAAATTGTATTATATAGGATACGGATTTTGAATTCTTGTTTTGCCTGGTTAATTCTAATATGAGAGAAATAGCTAAACACTTTTAACATTTAGGATTAATATCACTATCATCACAATTTTTGATATTACACTAATCAACATTAGAAGCAAGATGCAGAGGATTCATAATAGTGCTGAATAAATAACTGCCCCTTCTCATTCACCAAATTTTGTTAGAGTTCCAGACATTATCCTCCATTAATAACCTCCCTATTTTTACTGTTTATTCTTTTTTCTTTCAAAGAAAAAGAAGCGGGGGAAGGAAAACAGCATTTTTAAAACCCTGTGATTGACAGCCTCAGAAAGTCTTTTTCATTTTCAGACAAGACAGGCAGATGCTGACTGAGGTTCATCCGATATGATAGAGGCCTTGCCTCTGATACAGAGATGGCATTTCAGTATGGAAGCATAACATTGGTATGTTCTACATCTCCATTTATGAGATCCCATTACTGTGAGGCCTATACTGTAACTATTCCACAGGAACTTGCTTTATCCTGGCAAGAGATATTCAGCATTTACAAGTGCCCATTTTCTCTTTTGTCCCAGACTTGGCTTCCCATCAGCATGCTCCTCACCTATATTCCAGGCCACAAAAGAATAAAATTTAAAGCTGATGGCAGATGGAACAGTTTAACTTTAAGAGTTAATCCTGAGACCTCTCATTTATATATAAAAATATTTCAGAAAAGTTAGCTATAATATCTGCAAATGCAATAATCTTCCTAATAACAGGATTATTGTATCATAAATTGTTATTAAGATGGAGCATATTTCATCAAACATATGTAAAATGTACTAGGGGAGAGATAAAATAAGCAGACCAAAATCATAGTTATATGCAATAGAGCCACAGAAAAAAATAAAACCAGAATGCATGGTTACAAGGTAGAATTCAGCCTCAAGAGATTTTTTTGCAAAATTAAATCTGCAAGAAAGTGGGAATTAGAGAGCAACAGAACTGGAGAAATCATTGCTCTGGATATAGTGGGATGGATGAAAGACAGAAAGCAGTTTGCCATTTCTTCCATCTTTTTAATGCCGCGACCCCCAACCGGTCATAAGTCGAGGACAACTCAACCGGTCGTAAGTCGAGGACTACTCAACTGGTGCAGCACCGTTTGCAGAATGGGACTTTTGGCGGGCTCAGCAGGGCAGAGACAGCCTGGACAATTCCTATTGGCTTTTGAAAGCCAATAGAATTAGACTCTATTCAAGAGAGTCTATTCTATTGGCTTTCAAAAGCCAATAGAATAAAAGGGAGTAGCACAGCTAAGGAAAAGGGGAAAAAAAAGGCGGACTGCGTTGTTTGGCGACCCCCGTGAAATGGTCGTTCGACCCCAAATGGGGTACCGACCCACAGGTTGAGAACCACTGATCTATCTCTTCAAAGTATTGTTTCTGGACACTTGTTCATTTATCTTTTGAGCTATTATGGTATTCTGTAGCAAAAGTAAACCTTGGGAATAAGATCCAGTTGACAAATTGATTTAACCACTCAAATAAGTACTTATAACTGCTTGTGTGGGTCATCTGGCAGAAACAATCACCCCCTTCAGTTCCATAGATCAGAGAGGTAAATCATAATCCCATTTTATCCTATATTAGTTGAATATCATCTGACTAGTTTATGGAAGAGAAAGTTCTTAAATTATCTTAAATCAATACTTAAAGTATTTTTTTCTGTTCATAAATACTACAGAAATATCGGAATTCCTACTAATAATGTCTTTTTTCAGTTGATAAGAAGCTCTTGTATCTATCACTACCACCCAAGTTCTTTTCAAGTAGCATAGTTATCATCTTAACAAAGTCAAAGGTTGCCTGCTCAATAGCTGGAGTGCTGAATACACAGTCATCTGGAGGAGGAATCAGTTTGTTTTAATTTGCCACAATAGTATTCTTCTTGAAATGGTGCTCAAACAGCAAATTTCACTAACTAAAAAAATAAATCGCATACGATTAATAAGCCAGAACAGAATCAAATAAGTTGGTAAGTTGTTACTGGATTTCTTATCTTTGCTGCTGAATACACTTCATTTTGTAAAGGTAAGCTCTAGTCATTTTCTGAAACATCAATAGAGTATCTTATACCATAGTATTTAATGATCAATCACAGACAGACATGTATTTTCACAGACAAAAATCTATTTTAATACACAGTTGCTTTTAAATTCCACATCTCTAGATAGCCCACAGTGGTTAGTTAAGTAAAATAGCAATGGGTTATTTGTGAGATGTCTATACACCTTGTACAGTTTTTGTGTACTTATTCTTGAGGAGCAAATATTACAATTTTGCAAACATGAAAGAATATCCTTTTCTCCTTTCCAAGCTTTGGGAGTATCACCTGCATTTTCTCCCTTTTGATTCTTTCAATTGGAAAACAAATGTGCTTCTCTGAATATATAGAAGTGTTTTTTTGTCCTGTTCTTTATTTTTATTATCAGGATGTACTAACCCAATGATATGGTTTTGATTTAAATTCACTATTAATGTGTGAATACCTAAGAATAGTAATTTTGATATAAATAAGTCAACATTAACAATGTATTTCTTTTACAACATTTCAAAAATCAAAAATAAGTTTTGAACCAAAAACCTGTCTTATATGAGCACTAAGACAGCAACACTTTTCCAACAATTATTTTTAATAATTGTAAGTTTCCTAAAAGATAAAGCACTACCAAGCTAATTCTGTGTGGTCATACCCAAAATTCACATCTTAAATATTCTCAATCATGTAATCATATAATTCATCCATTTTCAGTCATGTAATCATATAGTTCATTCATATGCACTAATATAAATAATGTATATTTTTAATATAGACTTTTTTTTTAATCGGACATTTACTTTTTAGTAATGATTCCTATTCTTTCATTGAAGAAAGAAAAATTGAAAATATAGTTAAAGAGAGCAGGAACCATTTAGTTAAAGTACATGAAATATAGAAAACACTGTATTTTCTCCATCAGATACAACAGTGAACAGGAGCCAGGATCTATCATGTTCCAGGAGCGTGTGTCTGTGTTTATATAAATAAATAAAACACTTTATATATGGCCATGTTTTGCCATTTTTATATATGGCCATGATGTGCCATTTTTTAAAACCAGATATCTCTCCTGGCACATGTTAATAATGGGAAAAAGTCTTTTTTGTTTGCTTTTATTTGCAATTTGCATTTCTAATAAACTTTTTGGCTGTACAAGACATTCATTCATGAGAAACAATCAATCAGAAGAAAAGCAATTTATTCCTTTGATGAACTCCTAGCTAAAAGTTTATTAATACATTAACAAGTTTCCAAGACTGTTTATAAAAAGAATAAACATAAAAAGCACTCTGGGGCACAACAATAACAATAGTTTTCTAAGCAGTCTCCTCTCCTGAAAAAAGTTAACTCCAGACAATACCTAATTTATAATGCTTCCTTTAGCCAGCTGGAGGCATACATGTCTTTAGTTTGGCTAGGATCGTAATGATAGCTGCACTGATGGAGACAGAGAAAGCTTTTGCCCTCTTTTCTTCTGGTGACTCTGAATTAGCCCACACACACTTTAAAGGATCCAATAAAGAGATACAATTTCTTTACCTTTCCTAGCTCTGAGACCCTGGACGTTTTTGTTGTCCTGGTTGTCGTAAGGTTAAGTTCAGAGGATAAATTGACAAGCTAGCGATGGGAAAAAGGCAGTTTCCTCAAATAAAGCCAAAATGATGCAAAAGAGACCCCTCTGGGGCTTTTATTTGGGAAAACAAACAGAAATGGCACTAAGTCCTTCTGCTTTACAGGCCAATTTAACTATCAAACCAATTCTCTCCCTCCCAGAAGCAAAGAGGGAAGAGAGACACGGCAATATGACAATGGCAAGAAACATTCAGGAGAGAAAGGACAAAGCAAACTGTCTGTCTCCTTGCCTTTCTTACCCAAGGTCCTTTTTTTAAGCACACGTGTGTTCTTGTAAAAACTATTAGATTGCAATTTGTATAACATGGTGACCCCCAAATTCAGACGTTTAACCCTTTTTCTCTGCAAAGAATGTGAAGAATGTCTTGAAGGTGGGGGAATTCTCTGAAATGGGGTGAATGTAGTATGGAGAATTGGTAGGGAGTTGTGTGAGAATAAGCCACTGTATAGCTTCTTTCTGAACAGTCAGCACTTTGGGGGTCTCAGAGAAGAAAGAAAGAAAGAAAGAAAGAAAGAAAGAAAGAAAGAAAGAAAGAAAGAAAGAAAGAAAGAAAGAAAGAAAGAAAGAAAGAAAGAAAGAATTAGGTAGGTAGGTAGGTAGGTACAGGATTGAGCTAAACCCAGGAATAAAATATGTTCCTGTACCATATTTAGATGCTGTTTATGATTTATTCTCTTGTCATCTAAAGAAATAGCAAAAATGCCTTATAAACATGAATCTGCTCAGAATCAAAGAATCTCATCTCATATATAATGGAAGATAATTTATTTAGGGTGTTATAGAAATGCTCTGTAGGCAAGGCAATGGGAGCCAAAAAAAGAATGGAGAAGGTCAAAAGTCATTAATTCAAGGGAAACTCAAGGGTGTTCTAGTGTGCAGAAAAAGAATTCTCCAAGCTACAAAGAGCAGCTAAAAAAAAGAAAGTTCAAGTCTCCCCAGAACACATTAAAGCTGTGATGGTAGTACATGTTTACTTGAAAACATGTTTCATTGAAATCAATGAAATTCCATTTAAGGATTGGGAGTGAGGTACAAATGTTTCTCTTTTGTTTAGGGTATATGTGTGTATGAAAGAGACACACTAGTAATAGTCAAGTTAGGAATTTTCCTACGTTTTGATGCACCGAGCCCAAAAAATTTGCCATCACTGGGTGTAGGATAACAATTATTGAATCAAAATAACTAACTGGACTAACTTACAAAATGCTGGGATCCATGACTCCTGTGGGAATGAAATTTGGGAAGTTATAACTGCTTCAGTGCTACTCCATCTTCCAACTACATTTCCCAGAAACCCATAGGATAAGTGGCACAAGGGAAGGTGGGAGGGACATATCCCCATCCCTCTTCCCGCTTCTCTCTAGCCCCTGCACCCAACTGACTGGCAGAAACAGGGAAGCAATGATTGGCTGCTTTGAAACCAAGGGCTGCTTTGAAACCAAGGCTGAAATTTGAAATCCTTTAAGAGGAGTGGGCAGCAAGCAAACAATGAGATAATGACTCAGATGCCTGTTGGCAAGATAAGGCTGGCTGGGAGATGTTGCCAGTCCATAGGTCAGCCCTCTTCCACCCTGAAGGGAGGCAGACCTTAGGGATATGCCGGAATGGGGAGTGGGGTGGAATTTACATCACAAACTGAGGTTCCCTGTATTTGCCCTCTTCCCAAGAAAATGGTAGGCAGTTCCATGGATCAATTAAAGAACAGGAATGATTTCCCATGCTCCCTGCAAGTTTCCCACAAACAAAGTCAATAGAGAAGCTGGCAGGAAGTCCAATTCCCTCTTACTCTCGCTGTTGTGCTCAGTTGACTGGCTGCAAGGGTCTGATGGGTGAGCAAGAATGGGCTGCTTTGGAACAGAGGCTGAAATCTGCTCCTGGTGCACCTGATTCTAATTTTAGGTATTTGAGGTAGTATAAATGTAGGGGTTTATTTTTTCCACATGTGAAATTTATATTCATCTAAATTGCACAATAGATTTCAAAGTGTAAATGGTGCGTATTTATTATATCACCTTTGTCAGTCAATCAACAATATTGATCATAATGATCAAATATCTGTATGTTGAAACATATTGAGAGTCAAACATTTCATTGAGGTGCATTTATTTTTTTTACAAAACTGTACATAAAAGGCAATTTGGTTATCTTGATCAATACTGAGATGCAAATTCCAAATTTGTGTGGAGCTTATCCATTTCTCCAAAGGGGAGATGCAAAAAACCATTATAAGAGAATGTCAAATTATGCATGTGCAGCTTTGCTGTGCTTCTATAACACACAAAAATCAACTGCAGAACAATTCCTCATGGCTTTTACATTCAACTCAGGTTTCGATTTTATATATGATATGTTGAACTTTCCTATTAAAACATTTGGAAGATGTTTAAACCTGGCTCTGTACAGATCAGGTGTGTCTAGAAATCAGTCATGACTCCTAATAACTGCCAATCCAAGCAGTTTTCTTGGCAGCATATTTGGAAATGGTTTCCCTCTGCCTTCCTCCTAGAGTTGGGATAAAGTTAGTGCTTCAAAATTATCCAGTTAACTAAAGCGTTAAAACTCACAGTGTTCTGTTTCTGGCCTAGCGTCCTTAATCTCAATCTCATTGTATGAATTCCCTAAAGCTAACATGCATGTAGATCAGGGGTGTCAAACTGCCGGCCCGCAGGTTGGATGCATCGTGAAACCACGCCCACCCTATTGCCGACAATGGAAAAACAGTCACGATACATCACGACACATCACATGACGTTGCGAGTTTGACACACTGTGTTGATGCATCTGCAAGCAAGTTTGCACAAATTCATATGCATATGTAGGCTGTAGTCAACTTATAACTGTTATGGTACCTGCTCATTAAGGTCCTAATTGTGATAGTTGTAAAGCAACTTACCCACATAACCGACCCCTATTTTACAACCATGTGCAAATCACCATGGTTGTTAAGCAAATTCAAGGCTGTTAAGCAAATGGTCATTAAGCAAACCCATTGTTTGTTGTGGAATGTTTTTGCTGAAAACCGGAAATAAACATTGGTCTTTAGCAAATATACTGTAAATTGCAATCAAGTGAGCATGGGATATTGCAAATGGCTGTAAATGCAGACTGATTGCTGAGGGCCCAAAATGTGGTCATGTCACTATGTGGAGAGGACAGTGGCTGTCAGAACTTTGGAACCAGTTTGTAATACCTTTGGGAGGGGGGGATCAGTGGCAACTTCAAACGGTTGCTATCAGTTGTACGTCACGGCTACTTCTACATGTACAAATACATATATAAGCATTTAAACTAAATGTAGCATACCAGCTACCTCAATATATCCCTATCTGAAGAAAGAAGAAAAAGCACCAAAAAGATGAAAAAGAACAAATCCAAGAGCCTGAAAGGTAAAGACTTATGTCTTTCTCTTCACACAGGCTCTCCCTCATTCCATTTCCTTTTTTCCTTCTTCTTCCATTGGGAAAAAGAACTGCAATCTTTATCTTTCTCTCCACTGCTATTACCTGGGGGTGGGGTGGAACCACAGGCCAAAAGCAACCACATGTGCTTACTCATAATGATTCAAAAAGTAGAGTAGGTAGCAGGCCAGCCCACTTTACACGGCTAATAAGAAAAACTAATTACCGAAAGAGGTTAAAGAGGGACAGATAAAAGGGATACAAAATTTCAATATGCTAGGAGACAATTTGGGTTAGAAATGTAAAATTTACTCAAGCGCAAAATTTAAGAGAAAATTTTTATAAAATGTTTTATAGATGGCATTTGGACCCCCAAAAGTTGTCCCGCATGTATCCTAATTTACAGCCCAAATGTTGAGATGTGGAAGCTCAGATGCAACTTATTTTCATATTTGGTGGACTTGTAGAGATATAAAAGCTTTTTGGATTAAGATTTGGTGGAATATTCAAAAAATTTTTAAGAGAAAGATAAAGTTTACTCCACAATTATTTTTGTTGGGTATTACGGTTGATTTTGATGTTAAAGAAATTAATTTGATGCAAGATTATTGGTGGGGCAAAATTGGAAGAAAAACTCTTTGCCTACTATGGAAGAATGGATAGTTAAGGTGTCTAACTTAGCAGAAATGGTGAAAATTTCCGCTTATCTGAAGGACCATTCACAAGAAAAATATATTTCGGTCTGGAGAAGATGGATTGATTATATTCAAAAGAAATATGAGACTGAAAAGTATTATCTTGCTTATGAGTAGATTTTAGGTTATTGTTAATAGCTTAATATGATTGAATTTATACTATTTTTAGTGTTATGGTTTAACTGTATTATTATTTTTATTTTTAATTTGTTAATATTTGTTTTGAAAAAGGAGTTAAAGTATGTTATGGATTTGATTGTTAGTAGAGTTGGGTAATGTTAGTTAGATTATGATTATTTATTTGTAACCCCGTTATCAGCTCTGGGAAGTGGGGGAGGGAGGGAGGGGTGGGAGGGTTTTAAGTTACATATTGTAAAAAATTTTTAAAACTTTTAATAAAAAAAATTCAATATGCTAAAAAGGGTTAAGAAGTAGGGCAATGCAACAATATTGATTAGGTGTCAGAGATAGCATGAAACCAGTTTCAGTGCATTAAAGAAATTGAGAACTGAAACATAAAAATTACATGGTTCCTTTTTTAAGGAAAGAAAAAGCAGTCACAATTACTTTTTAAAAAAGAGTATTTATAGGAATGGGAAAGAGAACAAATGTTTTTAAATATATCATTTTTTAATATATTTAAATATGATGGATGTGCAGTATTTCAAACCTGGAAAAGGAAACTTGGACTGTGCATGGCCACAATCACAGCACTCATTCACTATTCCTTAAACCAAGCACATCTCTTCCCAGGATCATGCTTCAGCCTGTAATGGCACCTGTGCAATCCAAGAAGAGATGCAACCACACATGCTCTGAAGCATACTTCCTTTAAGCATTGCACAGCCCTATGACACTGAGCTATGGTATCAAGAGTATATATTAGAGCAGAGATCCCCAACCTTTTGGGCACCAGGGACTAGTTCCGTCAGGAGAGGGGTTTTTTTGCAGACTGGAGGGGGTGTGGTTTGCGTGCTGCCTGCATCCTGGGGATGGGGCTTCGCTTGTTTGCACGGACCGGTTTCTGGCATGCCACAGACCGGTGCTGGTCCTCGGACCGGGGGTTGGGGACCTCTGTATCACAGTATGAAGAAAAGACTCCTTGATCAGATGATCATTTCTCCTGGCTTAGCATTCACTAGCAGCCAGTTTTACTGCCACAGATATTTAAAGAAGAAAGCACGTATATTCAAGTGTTTACACTTATTTAGCAACACACAGATTCATAGTGCGTTTGGTCACTTCCAGCTTGTCTTTTTGAGGTTTTTCTGTTTCTAAAGTTTCTGCAGAAACCACAATAGTTGTGATCATTAGGAGATTCAGCAGTGATTAGTAACACTAACTTTTAATGGTTGTGAATGCCTGTATGTGAACCTGGGCTATCTAGGTAACGTTGGGTTGGTGTACCAGCTGGGCCATTGTGCAATAGCAGCATTTCACAAGTGATGCTCAAATCCCTGAGACTATTGGTATTAAGGAACTAAAACATACATACTTTGAGCAAGGAATTTGAGTTGATGTTACAAAATTCAGGGCGGCAAGGACAACCAGAAGCTTGTTCTGAGTCATTCTGCCCCCAAATCATATTGGTGGATATATGCTTGATGTGGATGATATAATCTGAACATAAAAAATCACAATGTCTTATTTTTGCCAATGGTCAGAGCACATGAGGACAGCAAGGATGAAGCAATTAGGATGGTCTATTCCAGACACTCAATAGAGTCTGAGGATTTTCTGAGAGGACTTGGGGACTTTCTGGTAGGCTGCTCCATGTCACATTGGTCAACCTCTGAAAGGAGGAGAGGATAAGAGTATTGAACAATATTGCTCCTGTGAAGACTCTTCCCAGTTCCTGACTGTGAGATCCTTGGATTTGCAAAGCCCAAGTTCAAACTGTCAAAGTAACATATTTCTTCACTCTTATTTAGTCTTCAGATTCTCACCCAAAGTAACTCAGAAACTCTTAAGAAAGGACAAACAGGGTAATGTTTCTGCAGGCCAAGTGAATATATTTGAAGGCTTCTCTGATAGTAAAGTTGCTTGTATTTATTCGGGTTCCCGATATCATTTGAATAGAATCATGTAAGATAAGAGGGGCAGTATCTTGCATTGTTACCTGGGATTCTTTTGAGTGAACAGAGAAGAAATCTACTAACAAAGTGGACAGAAGCTCTGCAGTATGAGCATTGCCACTTGGTGACTAGACCCATGCTGTCTCTCTCCTTTTAGGCAATTGTGATGTAATTAATGCTTCTCTAAGGGATGACCCAATGCCACCTACCTTGAAAATGATGGTGTTGGTCCTTTTTTTAAAGAGGCTTTCAACTGAACTGGACAGGTTTTAACTCTTCCTATTTAGAGGAAGATTGTTAAACAGATTTTATAAGTAAATTGGGATAAAGTATCATTTGTTTGCTGATGGACTAGAAATATTGTAGAAATCTTGGAAAATATTAATGGTTGTAAGGGAATAGATGGGGAAAAAAGAAATAAGACTAAGCCCTAGCAGTGATGGTAAACCTTTTAGAGATCGAGTGCCCAAAACCTGGCCCCATCCCCTGCCCCCATCCCACCCATCCACAGGGACACTCACTGTCTCCATGGCCTGCTGCAGATTGCCCAGGCAGCCCAGCAGTGCCATGATGGCCACACCATCCACCCGTGCCCCACAGCATCAACTGTGTGCGATGGGGCGCGAGGGCAGAATCTTGTCCCCGCTGCCCGGCTGCCATGTCCTTGGCTGCATTGCTCCGCGTGGGCTGCATTCGGGGGTGACTCTCCTCCGGGGGGGACTGCTGGTAAGGAGGGGCCGTGGGGAGAGGTGGGGCTGGGGCGACGGCACACATGCCCACAGAGAGGGCTCTGAGTACCGCCTCTGGCACCCGTGCCATAGGTTCGCCACCACTGCCCTAGCAATATGACAATGATATTTATCAATAAATATCTGAATCTTCTGGGAAGATTATTTCTGGTGGTTGCTCCATTTCTACTCCCCTGAAAGCAGATGTCCTTCCCTTGTGGCTCGTGGCTCTTGCTGAAATAGGAGATGAAAGTTGCAGCCAGGGGAGCCTTTGCTATTGTGGCCCAACTTTTAAGTTAGAAAAATATGAGCATGATAACTTATACCCTTATTACCATGTAACTAGATTATTATCATGCACTCTTAATGGAGCTACCTTTGAAGATGACTTATATGGTACAGTTGAAGAGTCTGCCTTATGCTATATGCAGTGGTGGGATTCAAATATCTGAACAACTGGTTCTCTGTGTGGACACCACTTCCGGAAGTCTGTTCTGAACCAGGGAGGCCTCCCCAGCTCAGAATGGATTTCCGGAAGTAGTGTCCATGCACTTCCAGCAGTCTGTTCTGAGCCTTGCAAAAAAGGGCTAGGGCATCAGCTGGTTCGACGAAGTCAACAAAAACTGAACCGGCTGAATCCCACCATTGGCTATATAATTTTGCCCTTACTATATGAATATTCAGATAAAGTGACCCAAGATTCTGCCTTTATAAGAGATCTATATACTGGAATGCTGGTTTTCTCAGTGGTAACCCTTATTCTAGAATACACTGAAATTTTGTAAAGCCATGAAAACTGTACATTTAAAACAGACACTTGATATCTAGTAATCAGCAATGATTATGTGCCATTAAGTTGGTGCTGATTTTCAGCTACCACACAGATAAATATTCTCCAGGACATCTGTCTCCAGTCTGATCCTTTATATTTAATTTTTTTCAATGTTGTAAAAATATACAGAACAAATAAAAACAAAAATATAAAATAAGAACTAGAAAAAAAGAAATAAGAAAAAGTAAAGCACAACTATGCCTTCTACCCTCTATCGAATATCCTCTTAACTTTTTCCCCAACCTCTTCTTAATCTGCAAATCCTGAGATTATCAATTCAATTTCTTGTTCTTTCAATAAAAAGTCCATATAAGATTTTCAGTCTTTGAGAAGAGTATTACTTTTTCTCTGACCAAGCTTGTCAGCTTCACCATTTCTGCAAATTTGGTTAATTTTACAATCCAATATCCAATCTGATCCTTTACCTGATCTGTTCAATAGTGCCATAGTAACTGAGTCCATCCTCCTTGCTGCTGGTCTTCCTCTTTTTTCTTCCATCTTTCCCAATATTATAGACTTCTACAGAGAACTAGGTTTTCTATAATATGTCTAAAATATGATAATCTAAGACTGGTCTTTGTGCTTTGAATGAGAGCTCTGTATCGATTTATTTTATGATCCATTGATTTGTTTTTTTGATTGAATTATTAACTTGGGGCAACTGAGTTTTATGAATTAATGGATTTTATACAGATTTTGTGAGAAGGATATTAATGGATTTTATATTGCTGGTATTTTGGAATATAACAATGTGTCTAATGAGAGAGCGGTATAAAAATGTAAAAAATAGATCTGTATCTGGCATATATCAAGGAGAAACAAGTAAGATATTATATGAGGGTTACAGAAAAAGGAGAAAAATAAACAAAAAAATCTGATGGCATACTGACAAATTGAACCAATTTGATATAGTTAGTGGTTAAGGTGCTGGCCTAGAAACCAGGAGATTGCTTACTGGTGTACACCGCTTAGAGAGTGCTTGCACTTAAAGCGGTATATAAATCTCATAAATAAATAAATAAATAAATAAATGTGAGTTCTAGTCCTGCCTTAAGCATGAATGTTGATTAACTGACTGGGCTGGTCACTCTCTCAGCCCAACCTGCCTCACAGGGTTCTTCTTGTGGAGAAAACAGGAGGAGGAGAAGGAAGGTATGTTGCTGCCTTGAATTACTTATAAAGTAATAAAGATGGGATTAAAAAAATCTAAAAATCCACATTCTTTTTGAATAACAAGGATGAAAAATGAGGTAGCACTATCACCAAGGACCAAGACTACTGTAAAGAAATAATATTCAGTGCTCTAAATTATACCACAAATAATGCATTATGATCGGAATGTCCCAAAATGAGAATATTCCTAAAACATTTGAGATTGAAAAGTCAATTTGAATGTAGTTTTATTTTATTTATATTGTACAATAAATTGCAGAAAAAGACACAATTACAGTTACCTCATACCAGTGTATGTTTTTTAGAGTAAGAAGCAAAATGTAGTGAATGTTGCATTATTCTGAATGCTTGAAGCTACTCATAACAACAGAGAAAGAGATGGACATAGTTTTCTCTATAATATAAGATCAACGGTCCTCTAAAAAGAAACACCCCCAAATAAAAATAGTCCTTGTTTAAAAAAGAATAATGTAGTAACAAATAAAAAAAAAAGACAAAAGGATGGCATAGAGAGCTATAGACACACCTATTTGATCCTTTTTCTCTAAAGGCCCCGTTTTCACCAGTAATCATTCCTCATGTGAGGATGTCTGACCAACTATAGATTATATCTAAATTATGCAATGTCCACTCCTCCCCATTTGAGAGGCCCAAGAGGAGCTGCCCATTGGTATACTACATTCCATTACAACAACTGAAAAGGGAGGGATCCATGAATTTGCACCCACTGTAAGAAGAATCTTATTGGCTAGTCTCCCAGGCTTTAGCTTTGCCTGTCAGTCAGGCTTTTGCCTTATTGAAAGATCAAACTCCATCCTGCCTGTTCATTACCGTAATCCTGTTTTCTACATAGCTTTATTATCTGTGGAAGCTTCCTTGGGAAAGGCAGAAAAGGTGACATAGTCACTCCCTATTTGCTTTTAAGAGTTGTTTCTATGTGCAGTAACCCAGAAAAAGTTCATGGGCAAGGAGACTGGATATATGAAGTAAACTGAACATCATCTTCCCATAGTCTAAATGCAATACTTAGATTAAGCCTTCTTAATGCAAAGAAACCATGATATTATTCTGTATCACAGTATTATAGTCAATTAATTTTATAAGCATACTGCTCTGCAAAAAGATTTCTGTGTACAGAATGTTTTTCTGTGAATCGTACTTATGTCTCAGGAATGAGACATCATTCCCTGAAAACATGTCATGTATTTATTCCTTATATTTAAATGGCAAACAATCCACAGTAAGTTACCAAATATGATAGCAAGAACAAATTTAGGGGCATAAGTCACTTCTTGATGTAGGTTCAACAATGCCAATAAAATGGATTATTGGCTATGAAATGTATCCTAATAATTTAATCATTTGACAGAAAAGGGAAGACAAGCCAACTCTTAGCAAAAAGCAGAATAGACAAAAGAAGACCCTGTAGATTTACATTGCCAATAACTAGGGAAACAAGACACAAAGCATAGATAAGGTTACTATTTTATATTAGGATGGATGGAAGGTTGAGCCAACCTTGAGCCCATCAGGATCAAACTCCAGGCAGGCTGGGGCAGAGTTTGCTTGCAATACTGCATTCTAATCACTGCACCACTAGGGCTCCTAGTTCTTCTTCTATTTAGAAGAACTAAATGATTTCATTAGTTCCTATTCATGCCATTCTTACCTCCCTAAGTCCCAGATTCTCAAAGGTGAATTATGTCCACAGCATGCTGTTCCAGTCACAAATGAACTATTAAAGAAGAAAACAAGGAATATTAGATTTGTATCACTATTAAATATTTGTGCTATAAGTAAATGAATATGCCAAAGACTTGTGAATTGCAATGCACAGAGTTTCCATGCCTGACAGTTCAACAGACAAAGAAAGAATAGTACAAATCTCAAGAAGTCCATGTCTAGTCATTGAAGTAGGACAATTTGTATATTCCCTCATGCTAGCTGAGTTTATTGGATTGAAATCCAATATCACTGGAGAGCAGCAGATTAGGGAGAACTAGAATAAGGAATATGGGAAACTGTTCTTTTAATACCAGTTCTGATATGCAGAACATTAATATAGGCAAAATCATAACTGTGCCATAATGATCATATGATATCCATTTCCTAAAACAAGGGAAGCATCTGTCAGCAAACTATTTCAAGATGCTTTGATAACACTGGACAGCCAAACACATACCTGAATCATCCTAATATCTGTAACATGGTTCCATTTGGGACATTCTTCCCCAGAAGTGAGAAGGACCCCCAGTCTCCTGGCCTTTCAAAACTGTCTAAAAAACTGGCTCTTTCATGCTGCTTGGGGCTAAAAGAGGAGCACCCTGAAGGACCTCCCCTGCCTTTTAATTTATATTTAATAATGAATTTTGGCAATTCTTGCCTCTATTTTAAATGTTTTATATTCAGTTTTGATGCTTTAACCTTTTTGTTTGTACATCATTCAGAGATGGGTAGTTTCTAAATAAAAAAATAAAACAATATTGGTACTGGTGGGGAGAATTACATAGGAATTCAGCGAAGGCTTGGAATGGAAAGATCAAATGCAATGTTGCACTTCATTTATACTCTCTAAATCTAATCTATTAGTAAAATTATCTTTGTTCCTTTTCCAGTTAAGAAAACTTTATTTAACAATATTAAAGAGCATATAGATGATACTGTATATAAAACTATAGCATTTCTGACTTTTAAGAAGTGCATTAACTATGCTTTTATAATTATTGTTTTTAGTCTTATAATCCTTATATTTTATTTATTAAAAACATTTGTATAGTATTTATAACATTTAAAACAAAGATATATTTTCAAAAGAGGTATTTATGAATGAACAGATCTTGACTGGGATTGCACAATTATTACTCAATGTAACATTAATACAAATTTCATGCAGAGTATACTGAAATGTTTATTATATAAAGTATAAATTTTAATGTCAACATCTCCACTATATTATTGTTTATAAATGTCAAAAAAGAAGACAAAGAAAAAAAAATCCCTAAAAATAATACAGGTAGTCCTCCACTACTCTTGAGCCCAAAATTTCTGTTGCTTAGTGAAAAAGTTAAGTGAGTTTTGCCCCATTTTACAACCTTTCTTAACACAGTTGTTAAGTGAATCACTGACACTGTGAAGTTAGTAACACTGTTGCTAAGTGAAACTGGCTTCCCCATTGACTCTGTTAGAAAATTACAAAAGGGGATCACGTAACCCCAGGACACTGCAACCATCATAAATACATGCTAGTTGCCAACTTCCGAGGCCTGACAAAAAGTGACTGACCCAAAATTATCAATCTTGTGGATGTGGAAGCACTAGAACTCACTGCATCCAGGCTTCTAGTCTAATGCCTTAATCACTATATCAAACAGGCTCTCATTCATGAATTACTTTTTTAAAAAGTGGTTTCATTTCAACGTTGATTCCTCAAATTCTCCGAGTAGTGCTGTGAATATTTTTCCAATATTTGGGGGGGGGTTGTTACATGTCCACCACGTTATAATAGAATATTTTTCTTCTTTTCTTCTTTTCTTTTGTGGCACTTCCAACATTTATCGCTGCATGATTTATCTATTTTAGCTATTATTGATAGAATTTTACATCATCAGTAAAACATTTTATACCAGTTCTTTCTCAAAACATAATTTGGATGGAATTTTATAGATATGTTCTATATTACTGATCTTTGCATACAAGTGCCCTTCTCTCTAAAATACAAATATAAAATAAAATAAAATAAAATAAAAAGTGACTACATTATATAGCACTATATCAGTGGTTCTCAACCTTTTTATACGGCGACCCCCGGTCACATGGACGTGCTGCGCATGCGCGGCGTGCGTGCCCGGCGGCGCCCCCATGTGTGGCGCGCGTGCGCGGCGGCGCCCCCTGAGGGGGAAAAATGGCGGATCGCGTTGTTTGGCGACCCCCGTAAAATGGTTGTTCGACCCCAAATGGGGTCGCGACCCATAGGTTGAGAACCGCTGCACTATATGGATCAGAACTGACCATCCATTTTACTGGCTATGTAATGTATACACAGGAAAGAAGTTAAAAATTATATTCACAACTATTTATGAAGAAACTGTGGCTCCTTCTATCTAAGAGATCAATTCAAAGAAATCAAAATATTTGTTAATCTGGAAATTCTGATAAAATATAATCAGTTCACACATTAAACTACTTATCCCTAAGACGCTGTGCTTAGATGTACTGTAGTACAATTCTCATATTCTTGGAAGCTAAGCTACTCAGGCATATTTCTAGAATTTATAAATCCTCCATCACATTTTGAGGACATAAACGTATTAACTTTTTGGATTTTGTTTTGTTAAGATCTACACTGAGAATGCCAAGAACCTGAGCTAACAAACTGCTTTTTATGCATCAACCAGCAGCATATTCTTTTCACCAAAATATCCGAACACAAGAATTCATTCCACACCTCATGGGTTACCCAAGATAAGTCTTTAGAACATCTGCAAGCTCTTAAATATAGGGCGGCACATCAATTGATCCCCCAAGTCAGCAAGCAGTCTTGTACTCAATGGAGCCCAGAACTAAAAAAAAAAAATCCTGAATTTTGTCTCTTTTTGTCTCTTTAGCATAAGCCATTAATAAATGGTAAAGCCAATTACCGTGGTTAGAAACATAATAGCAGCTTGGAAATCACTGAAGTGGGCAATTCAGTTTTTAAGATTTCTGTCTTGCTTTTTCTCTCTCTCCCTTGCTCAACACAGACACACAGGTCTTTCAGAAGAAGGTATGCAACATCCTTCCAGTGGCTGCACAGGTCTAAATTAGCATCAAGGTATGTCAATAGGACTGAAGAGAGGGGTGGAGACCATCAACACTAATCCCCGCTATTCTGCTTGTATAGCCTGTTGTGATTGGGATTAGAAATTTCTTGGTGGGTTGGCTTGCAAATTGCACCACTTCCCGCAAACTACACAGAATCTGAACCACAAATTCATCCCATTCTAGAAGAATCTGAAAGTTTTCATAATTCAAATAAAAATAATTTCTAATATTGAGGCAAATATAAGGTCCTAACATCGCATTTCACTTCCACAACTGTAACTTTTGTTGTTAGCACAAATAATTTATTTTTTAAATGTCTGAATTGTAATTACTAGGAAGAAAATGTTATTTGCTCCTCTAATATTTTATACTTTGTTTTATTATGAAGAAGTAGAATTGGGATTAAAAACTTTCAGAATAATAGCAATAGAATTATATGCCCTGGATATATTTAGATACATATAATCTTTTTATAATTGTGCATTCTAATTTTCTCTAAATAAATTTGTTTTCTTCATGCAAAGGATATCTACAATCACTTCACCTATTCCTTCCTAAAAACATTGATAATAAAGATGTCAATATCAGGTCAGCTATTCCCACTCATCTCTTGCAAACTGATTTTGAGAAAATGTAGGTATCTCAAATATTTTCATCTTTGCTCAACCCTAAATTGATTTAATTTAACCTTCCATATTAGAAAAGCCGTTTATTCTTCATCTATTATTTTTTGAGTCTTTAAGAAGGAACACCATCTTCCAAACAAATTCTTTCCAGGTACAATAATAATCTTCTCTATTAGAAATATCCCTCAATCTCCATCTATTATTTTATTGGACAAATCTTCCGGAACTAACAAGGAAATTTGGTTGGGAAAAAGTAATTTCTATCTCCTACAAAAAGTAGAACAGAAGATTCTGAGAGAACTTCTAACACTTACATTTTGTTCAGCAACTCTTTCCATTCCACGGTTTCCCGTTAAGGATGGGTAGGGGATATGCAGAGGAGAATTGTCTCTGTCCCCCTAAGAACAAAGAGCCAGCAGGGAGAAACTTCAATGTTGCATCTTCTTCATTTATCTCCCATTTTTCAAAGCTCTTCCCATAACTTTGGGCATAGGGTGCTATATTTCTCTGTTGGTAGTAACCCTACCAGTTGCCTTATTACCAAATCAGGATCCCTTTACTTCAGACTCCAAAGAATCAGTAGATTCAGGCTGGGCTTGTGCAGCTATTGCCAATGAACCTGTTGTAATAGATTGGAAACATGAGCATCATTAGCTGATTTCTACACTCTTTCTACGCTTGAATAGCCTTTTCAATTAATTAGATATTTTACTCTGCATCTCTTCACCAGGAATCCAAACAATAATTCCCGTCTCAAATTTTTCCTCTCCCATCATCGAGATAGGTATGTGACAGAAGTGCACATGAGGCAAGAAATTTTAGGACCCAAAAGGAACACTTTGAAATCAGATTACAGAAACTGCAGATGAAAAATGACAACCTTTATTAGTACTGCCATGAGAAAATGACCAATAATTGTCATCTAGCATCTTGAGTGATCATCTAGAGCAGAGGTCCCCAACCCCCAGTCCGTGGACTAGTACTGGGCCTCGGCATGCCAGCAACCAGTCCGTACAAACAAGCAAAGCCCCATCCGCAGGATGCAGGCAGCACACAACCTCCGGCCCGTGGAAAAATCTCTTTCCATGGAATCGGTCCTTGGTGCTCAAAAGGATGGGGGACCTCTGATCTAGAGGAAAAGTATGCTGATAGAAAGTCATATGTAGTTCCAAAAGCACTTGGTGGGACTTCTTGACAATGTTAGTTACCATTCATTTGTAGAAAGCCTTGGCAAATCTAGTTATTCTATGCTGCTTGGAGTTCCTACAGAAAACCCGAAGCCTTCAGAACAGAGAAGGGTGGGAAGGCATTAGGCAACAGGTGTGGATGGTAATTATATGAGATCTGAGGCAGTGACATGTGAGTGGAAGAATGAACTGAAGTATTACTAGAGATAAAGTCAGCCACAGGCAACAGACTGGGCCAGCTGTCTGGCTTATATAACAACAATGGTACTGTTCCAATGGTACTGTTTTCCCACTGAATGTGGATGATCATCAAAAGAAAAATGGAGTTTAAGGGCTGAAAAGATCTTGACTATTAGAAATCAGATTATTCAGCAGTATTAGGTAACATGGAAACTAAACTAGCCATCTCAGAAGTGGAGGTGAGGCCTTAACAGGGGAAGTATTCAAGCCTTCATGATAGAGAATCTTATGTTTCATAAATTAGGAGCATAGATATGAAAGACGAAATTAGAAATGTGCCCACCTCATGTAAGATATAGGCAGTCTTAATGCCCAACTTAACAGCAACTCTGACCACACTACAGAGTTATGTGATGATATAATCCAAAACACCACAGTTATTAGGTTATCTATCTGTATGTTATTTTGCTGTATAGCTTACATGAATATACTTTTCCTTGCATGTAGGAAAAAGAAAACTGCTCAGGAAGTGTATGGAACCCAACAAAATAAAATACTGTTCTAAAGAAGCAATTACAAACAATTCCCAAAAGGCAAAATTGACAATTGAAGACACAATTGATTGTTCCCAGCGAGTGCTCATTGATGCTTCCACTTCAGCATGAAGAGAAGTTATTAAGTAGAGTTCAATGGAGCTCTGTTCTAGGCCTATACTGCTCAACATTTTTTATCAATGACTTGGACAAAAGTGTTGAGTGAATGCTTATCATGTCTGCAGGTGATATAAAGTTAGAATGGGTAGTTAACACTTTAAATCTGACATGAAATGAAATGAATAAACTGAATTTAATAAGAAGAAATGTTACATCTAGGTCCATCAAAAAAAAATGAAAGGCACAAGTATAGCATGAATGAGATCTGGCTTGCTACCAAATATATAGCTAAGGAGAGATATGATATTAGTCTTCAAACATCTGAAGAGTTGTCACGTAGAAGAGGGAGTGGATTAATTCTATATTATCCAGAGACAGGACCAGAATCAGTGAGTTAAAGCTATAGGGAAATATATCAGGCTAGGTATCAGAAAGAATTTCCTGATAATATAAACAGTCTGCTAGCATAACAGGTGATTGCCACATTAAGTGCTGGGTTCTCTTTTCTGGAGTTTCAAGCAGAAGCTGGATGGTAATCTCTTAAAAAAGGTCTAGTGGACCCTGACTGAGTAGCAGGTTGGAGTAGATAAAATCTAAGGTTCTCCTTATATCTTTTTAAAAAATATTTAATTTTTGTCTCATCATAAGTCAATAATTTTATCTGAGAACTTTTTACATACTGGACTACTAATCCAGTATATAGTATCTGGATTACACATGCAGGTTTTAATCTGAGTCCTTGCTCTCATCTGCATATATTTTAAATTAGTTCTAATTGTCCCATTCTGAAAACTACTGTATATAAAGAATCACTGACGCAAGAGAAAGCTATTTCTTAGGAACAGATCTGGTATATGACAAAGTAGGTTAACAACATCTTGTTTGGATAAAGAGTTTAGATATGGGGAAGGAATGAACCTAAGTGTCAAAAAAGAAACAGAGGGACAGAGCATGCTGACAAGAGAGCCTCTTCCAACCACAGAACTGTATTATCCACACAGTCGTAAACTTATGCAGCCTTTGAGTCTGCACCAACACGTTAGTGCGAGAGCAACCACCAAAGCTGTCAGATCCTTCACCAATGTGCCCATCAACTGCATTCAGCTTTTCCCAACACACATTGGCATCTTAATTACTGTTGGGTAAACTAATTTGTCCAAATGAAGGCAACTCAGTCTCATAGAATATGCAGGCTCCATGACCTCTGACAGGCAATGACACAAGATACAAAAGGAGGCAAAGGAAAGCTTTTTTTAAATCAGAGCCTTATTACTCTCTATTACTCCAATTAGTCAAGCTTCAATACTTTGAATTGGGGGGAAAATTGCAATTAAATCAATTTTTGATGGTCTGGAAGTGGGTTACCAAACCGCCTGGCCTGTGAAATACTGATATTATAGCAACAAAGGTTAAAATCTTTGTCAGCACCTGTGGACCCTCTGTCTTTCCTGTATCTTCCTCCATGCTGCTTCTGTGTCCCTGCTAAAATAAGTCATTAGAGCATGTCATGTCTTATTGTAGCTGCCATCAACCTGCTAACCTAATCAGTTGACATCATTATGAAAAGTAATTCCTACAGTTATATTTAGTGCTAAGGTCACACAAACTTACAGCACCCCCTCCTCTGGAAAATGACAGAAGGAAGGCCCTAACATTAGAAACATAGTCAAGAGTAGGAAAGAAGTAAGCATTGCACAGCAAATTGTCTCAAGCTGTGTCTGCATTGAGAAGCATTTCCACATGTCTGCCTATTCTCATGAGATGGCTGGACTTCGAAAAAATGTTCTTCTCTCCAGAGAAACCTCACACAAACAGAGCAAATAAACAATCAGCAGATTAGTGTTATAGAGCAGTCTCTAGTTTTCATATAGTTATGAATGGAAGCAGAAAGAAACACCATCAGCAGTTACTGCAACAAGAATACTTGAGAGATACTCTGAAAAATCGGAATGCAACAGAATAGAAAAACATTTCCATTGTATTATCTGTGATTTGGTCTTAGTGCTAAGTATTGTAGGCTGTTTATATACAACAATTATGTATTTTTTATTTTCAACAGTACTCTCTTTTTAAATAGCATATATTTTTATTATATTCTACTACTTATCTACTACTAGTTATTGACTTGTATAAGATTAGTACATCATTTAATATTAATACTATTCACAATGTATATTCTACATCTCTTTTATAATTATTTTACAGCTCTATGCAATTAATCTTTTATCTACTTTCTTGATAGGCTGTATACATAAATTGCTATGACTCTGGTTTATTTTTAAAAAGTAGTTTATTTTTCCTTTTACAATGTCAGGGAGCTGCATTAGTGTTAACATCTCTGGGGGATTAAAAACCTATAGTTTGAAACATTTTTATGCTGTTCTTGGACTGAAATAAATTTGTTTCAAAAATAAAAATATATTTAGCTAAAGGAGAAGAGTTAGACAAGAATGTATATTGGCCCAGTTTTATTTAATTATTAAATAAATGCTCTGGTACCTCATTTGCTTTTCACCTTTCAATGCTAGCCCACAGGAGCATCAGTGGTTTATTAAACACTAATGAAGCAGTAATTTTGCCTTTGATCCTTAAAAGAGGATCAGTTAAATCAGTTAAAAGAGTGTTGAGATCACTCTTTTGCAATTGCAATAAGGAAAAATTAATAACAGACTTTGCCAAGACAAGATCCATGTATCTCATTACCCAAAACAGTGAATCTGGCAGTTAGGTGGATATACCATCAAGTAGGTCAAGATATTTAAATAGTAATTTTACTAGCCTCTGGCAGTCAAAATGTTCATCTGGATTCTGTGGCTTAATTGCATAGAAATCAGCTTCAGCAATTTAAACTTATTAATTTTGCCTAACATACAGAGTTTATACCTGCTTCAATCACGTTATTTGACTCACGACTGAATAGCAACAAGGCTATCCTATGCAATTTTTAAGAACTGTCTTCCCCCATTTACTTGGCTAAAAGTAGTCCATAACCATTTGGATTGGTCCTTTTAATTTTGGCAGACATCTTAATATCCTCATGGGAAAAAATAACACTAATGAAATTGAATTATTATGGGATTTCCAGTGATGCTATCTTATCACTAAGCCCAGATTGCTGTTCTTCTACAGGATATATTCACTTTGAAAAATCATATTTTAGATTCTAAACCAGCTTCTTATCTACAACATTTCAATTCCCTAATTTAGAGCTAGTTCAATGTCCATCACAAAGCATTGTAGGAGGGGAAATATAGAAATACTTTTGAAGCACAGCACTGCCCTATGGCACAGGTGCCATATAAAATACAGCCCATGTCCTCCTTGACTGCCATTCTAACAGGAACTTTAGGGTCTGGTTACCCCTCATTTGTCCAAATTTCTTAAATACTGATAAATTTTATTTATTTTAATTACCATATTTTCATAATAACTTTACTTCTCTAAATGTATTAAAACTCTGTTATATTATATGAAAACTCCACCCACAGATGGTTAGTAACCACTAATGATATAGTTTAGAGCACGGGTATCAAATTGCCGGCCTCCAGGCCGGATGCGTCATACTGAAACCGCGCCCACCCATTGCCAGCAATGGAAAAAGAGTTGCGATACATTGCAACACGTCACGTGACGTTGCGAGTTTGACACCCCTGGTTTAGGTGCTTTTCTATGACATATGGAGCATGATTACACTAATATACATCACTTACCCATAATCATTAGATCCATCAGGCTGACATAACTATGCCCATAAATCTGTATATTAGTGGGGGGGGGGGTTTACCATTTTTAGCTCTTCAGCCTTTTTAGTTACTGTCATTCCTTTGTATACTATTTTAACCACATTACTATATTTTTATATTTACAATATTAATTAGTTTGCTTGCAGATTTTATATTTCACGTTAGCTATTTTTATTTTAGTTATTATCCCATAGTTTTATCCAAATTACATAAATCTATTCTGTATTCACTTTTGTTTTTGATGGCATACCATCTTTATAATCTTAATCTTAAAATGTTGATGTTTAACTTGTGCTGGTAATTTAAATTTTAATCATTTCTTATACTGATTAGATTATTACAACAGGAGGACTATAATTTTATTCTTGAATGTTATATTATGGCTGTTGATGCCCAGAATAAAGATACTACTACTATTATGAATTATTATTGTTGTTGTTGTTGTTTCTAAGTTACTATCTCAGGTAAGACATTGTCTACATATCCAGAGGACTCAGTTACCGGTGGGATTTAGTTACAGCAGCATTTTTGGAATATTATTAGGAACGTTCACTAATCTTCCTTTGTATAGTCTCCCCGCCTCTCACTAGACACATAGAGTTCAACTCTGCTGAAAATGTTACCTAGCCTGGTAACGAAATGTTCAGAAACCAACTCACAAGCTTGGAGAACAAACCTTTACCCTCAACATAGAGTACAAGCAAAAAAAAAAAAAAAAATCCTTCAGGGACCCAAGTTATACTCTATTCTGTTTCTTATAGGCTGTATTCCTATTTGCATGGCTTACTTTCTTTTTAAGATAAAAACATTCAAAGATATAATCTCAACCTGAATTACTTCCAGATGGACTTTTAATGTGCATTGACAACAGTTCATTGCCCCATTTTTCCAGACATCATTATATTTTGGTCATCAGCCCCTTTGCCATTTTTTCTCTATAAATATGGAAAAACAGTTACTGTATCTGGTAATAAATGGAAGTATGGCTTTCCAAAAGGGAGGATGTTCTTTTGGAAAGGAAATGAGAAATTTGATAGCTGCGGTAATATTCACTGTCTATATTTCTCATCCTTTAATCTCCTAAATATACTAATTAATATGAAGGTGCACATAGATAATTAAAATCAATTGGAGAATTTACTAATGTACTAATTAATATGCATGCAGTTTTTTAATACTTATCTAAGTATTCCATTTTGCAACTTATTGGATGACTTGTCTCCATCTATCCATTTTGCCCACTGCAAAAAAAGTTTGTTTTCTTGTCACAGAAGACAGAAATACAAATATGATAGGAAGTCAGCAAAGACAAATAAATAGCTGGAGTTTTTTGAAATGAAATTACTTTTTTCCCAAAATAGTCTTCAAAAAGAAAGTGTGTGCAGATGCAACTAATGCTTGCAGGTATACTCAAAACTACCAACGTGCTTGAAGGAATAAAGAATGATGTTAAGAGAGAGGTTCAGGTACAGCTTCAGGTTCAGAACAAATATGCAGAAGTCCAAGAACATACAACTGTGATTTCAATTTGATATGAAAGATGGGAAGATAACAGCGTTCCATGTGCCTTGGTATATAGTCATGCTGGCCACGTGACCACGTAAATGTTTTTAGACAATCCTGGCTCTCCCAGGTAAGAAACAGAGATAAGCACTGCCTCCTAGATTCAGACATGATTGTACAGGGGAAACCTTTACCTTTACATTTATGAAAAATATAGAATGGATTCCTCTGAAATTCAGCACTCAACATTTATAAGCTGTATAGATATTAAGTTGTTGTTCTATAAAGAATAAGACAAAACCCAGGAATGTGTGAGAGAAAATTCATATCTGGGCACAGATCCAGTTTTTATCCAGAACTGATATTATTTTAGTTTAACAAAACCTACTATTAATTTAGTTGCTTCGGAAATATTTCTAAGAATTAACGTACAGTAGCTGTTAGAAGAAAATTAGAAAAAGAAATTAGGTTCTTTTTAATTTTACTAATACATGGGGAATACTGCTAAAGTTATCTGGCAGACTTACAGAGGAATGCTTAGAATTTTCCCAGCCACTGATTCTGTTCTGAAGACGCATCATTTTTATTTGAATTCCTTCTTCTAGTCCAAATGCTTAGTGGGTGATTCTGGGTTGACTTTCTGCATCTGCCCTACAATCTCCCAGGATATACCTTGCATTCTCAAGCAAACGTGTTCCAAATGGACATTAAATTATACCACAGTGGATCATTCCATACCTGCTTTGATTATGGAAAACTGTTCCTTCTCCTACAGAGGTCTCTAACCTTTCTCGGTTGGCAGATCAGAGGGAAAGGAAGGGGGAAGCATTTTACGCACGTGCACGTTCACACACCCAAACGGAGCCCCGTGCATGCATGATGCAAACGGGATGATGCTAGTGGCTGTGTGACACTCACTAGCACCACCCCATTTTCACCACGCAGCACCCCGTTTTCGTCACACGGTACCCCGTTTTTGCCATGTGGTGTGCTATTTTAACTGCACGGTAGCGGTACTAGCACAAGTGGGGGTGAGCACAAGCACACACGTGCACCCTGGCCAGCCCTGTTCCGTGGCCTGCTGGCTACAGCCCAGTAGAGGGCCGCGGCCCACAGGTTGGGGACCCCGTTCTACTACATGAGACACCAAGAACTGCTGACATACAAGAACATCTATCTAGCATCTATCTACCATAAAAGATACAACTCTTGGTAGCTAAACAGAATAAGCGAGCAACTTTTTTAGGCCGAAAGCCACATTCAGTCTTGTAGCAGTCTTGTGGCTGAATGTATTAAAGACAATAAAGTTTGATCAGGAAAAGATTGGTGAGAACAGAGCAAAATAGATGGGAAAACATATTACAAAAATATCTGCTATATTAAATAAATGAGCAAATTATCTGGAAGCAGCCAAAAGTTCAACTGAATCAAAAGTTGGAAAAATCTGATTAGGAGAAATAGTCTAATTTGGTCAGTGTAGATGATACCTGTTCAACCTCTGATTGTACATACCGGTGGAAGGGAGCCTACTGCCTCTCATGATTAACGATTCTACTTCTCAAACTGGTCTTACTATTAGGATGGTTTTCCATTATTTAAAATAGACCCTGCCTTCTTCTAACATAATACCTCAGTTTATTTTATCATGACTTTTAGATGGACTAGTTTATCTTTTGTGAGAGCCTGATTGGTCTAGAAGTTAAGGCACCATGTTAGAAACTGGGAGAGTGCAAATTCTAGACCAACCTTAGGCATGAAAGCAGGCTGGATGATTTGGGGCCAATCACTTTCTCTCACCCCAACCCACCTCATAGGGTTGTTGCTGTGAGGAAATTAGGAAAGAGTATTAGGTATGTTTGCTGCCTTAAGCTATTTATACAAATAATAAATGTGGTATGTAAATAAATGTTCACACATATGTATGCATATGCATGTATGTGAATATATGTCGGTGTATACATATATAATGTGTATTATATATATATTCTAAATAAAACAAATAAAATCATTCTAAAAATTATATAGAAGAATTTAAGAACCTATTAGAGTTATTAAATTGATACTGTATTATCTACCAAAGTGAAAGAGCTAAAAAGAACTAAAATTGTAAGCTACTCCCATGGAGACAACATCATCTGGGCTAAATCAACAGAGGAATAATATCAAGATCAAGGAAAGTGATAGTAGTGCTCTATACTGATAGGCCACATTTAGAATATTATGCCCAATTCTGGTTACCACATTGCAAAAAAAAAAAAAATGCTAAGGCCCTAGAAAGAGTGCAGAGAAGAGCAACTAAGATAATAAGGATCTGGAGGCTAAATCCTATGAAGAACAGTTAAAGAAACTAAGTGCTTTAGCTTAACAAAGAGAAGACTGAGGGGAGATATGATAGCAGTATTCCAATACTTGAAAGCTGCCATAGGAAAGAAGACATTAATTTATTCTCCATAGCACCTGAGGGTATGTCCTATGGGTGGAAACTTGTTACAGAAAGATGCAATCTGGAAATAAGGAGGAATTTCCTGACAGTAAGAACTATTAAGCATTGGAACAGATTGCCTTCAAGAGTTGTGGGTGTTCCATTGCTGGAGGTTTTAAGAAAACATTGGATAATCATTTGTCTGATGAAGACTCCTGCCTTGGGTGGGGTGGGCTAGTTCCCTTCCAACCCTATGATTCTATGAGCTATGCCAATTATGAAACAGTCTATGAATTATCCAAACAATATGAAGATTAGTTCCTGAAGAGGCCTGCAAAATTTAAGTGAGATTCCTGATTTTTATGTTCACAAAGTTACTTAGATCAGGAATTGACACCCATTCATGGGTACTGTTGTTGTTGTTGTTAATTGTGAAGTTGTGTCCGACCCATCACGACCCCATGGATAACGTTCCTCTAGGTCTTCCTGTCCTCTACCATTTTCTGGAGTCCATTTAAGTTCACACCTACTGCTTCAGTGACTCCATCCAGCCACCTCATTCTCTGTTGTCCCCTTCTTCTATTGCCCTCAATCTTTCCCAGCATTAGGCCCTTCTCCAGTGAGTCCTTCCTTCTCATTAGGTGGGCCAAAGTATTTGAGTTTCAATTTCAGGATCTGGCCTTCTAAAGAGCAGTCGGGGTTGATCTCTTCTAGGACTGACCGGTTTGAATGCCTTGCAGTACCCATAATCTAGAAACGTACCCATAATCTAGAAACGTACCCATAATCTAGAAAACTGCATTTATTTCCCTCTCCAAATAAATTACGTTATTAAAAAATAAATAAAAATAAAAAACAAAGAAAAGGGGATCAGCCTACTTCTCAAAAAACTAAAAGGCAAGATAAGAAACAATGGGTGGAAACTAATCATGGAGAGAAGCAACCTTAGAACTAAGGAGAAATTTCCTAACAGTGAGAACAATTAACCAGGGCAACGGCTTGCCTTCAGAAGTTGTGGGTGTTCCATCACTGGAGGCTTTTAAGAGGAGAGTGGATGTCCACTTGTCTGGAATGCTTGAGCAGGGGGTTGGACTAGAAGATTTCAAAAGTCCCTTCCAATTCTGTTATTCTGTCTGTTAAAAATAACAAGCTTTTCCATGATGTCATATGCACCAGCTGTTCTTCAACTGTCATACAGACAGCAACTATGATGCCAAACCATCCGTGGACATAATGTAAAGTACATTTACCCAAGGCCCAGTATCAACAAATAGTCCAGAAAAAAAACAAACAAAAAAAATCTCAAACTATATTGTGTCCAGTTAAAACAGATCTAATTAACACCCTCTAGATGTATGTGATATTAATATGTAGCTACTACTTTCTCAATCTTGTTGGCCAAAGATGATATGACCTATAATTGCACTATTCTCTTGAGTCAAGAGAAGGTATAAACACTCTTCTTTCAGCATTCTGTTGAATCAAGGTTCTGATGCTCATACACAATGCTATCAAGTCTCTAAACCAGGGGTGTCAAACTTGCAATGTCATGTGACGTGTCGCAATGTATCGCAACTTTTTTCCCATTGCCGGCAATGGGGTGGGCGCAGTTTCGGCATGATGCATCCAGCCCGCAGGCCAGCAGTTTGACACCCCTGCTCTAAACTGTTCCTATGGAATGGCCAAGGTTCAGTAATATCATTGATAGCTGAGGGAGGAAAATCTCTAATTGCGTTAAGGAAAATATTAAGATCTATCAGACATTGTATATTGTTATCTCCTATTTACTTAACTTTCTAATTTTTTTCACAGTAAAACAGCCTCAAGATAATACAATAATTTAAACTGTAATTTATCTTTGATCTATGAATATATAAAAATTAGTACTTGAAAGTATCTCTAAACACAGCTGATGGAAATTTGAGTTCTTTTATTGTTTCAAAATACTATTCGTGCATATTCCTGCTTCCTAAAATTTGGGAAAAATATGGCATTCCTATTTTCAGTAAAGGAGAAAGTACTGTAATCCTAACTGTGAAGTTTCTTTGTTATTTGTTTCCCAAATGTATGGTCAAAAACAATATGAAGGTTTCTATTTAAAAAAAAAAAAGGATAGAATTGCCCAGAAAATCAAGGGAGGGTATTAAATGGTCCCTGCTCAGTGATAGACTACATAAACAAGTTCTGTTTATTTTCTTATGTGTCATCTTCTGCCCCTTTTCCTTCACTCCTCTGCAGGTTTCTAACAGCTGAGAGGAATGTGGATTGTTCTATATCTTCCCTACACTGAGGAAAAAGAGCACCATTCCCGTTTCTTTGCTGAGATGATTCTTATGCCCACTTACACCCATATCTAACAACAGGTTGTGAATGGCATTGTCAAAATCTTCAAAGCCTGCTCAGGTGTAAAGCTCCAGTGATTCCTTTTTGTGCTTTATTTGTTCTCTCCCTCCTCTGTTCCCCACTAGGTACATTCAAGCCACTTAACAACCAGGGAAATTGGGGTATATATGTGGGAATCATTCCTTCCTCCTTGTTTCCTCAAGCAATGACAAACAAGGGCAAAGGGGGGAAAAAGACTCACAATTTCTAAGCCGCTTGCTAACCCTTCACTGGGTGAAATTATTTCCCCTTAATTGCCTGGTGGGAATCATTTATTTAGGGAATGGGAATTCTGCCCTCTTTCCCCCCCCCCCAATACCAGCTACATGGAACTATTGAAGTTCAGAGGGGCTTTCACCTGGAGACACTGGTAATTATCCCCTTTATTTTAAAGCTTCTACCTGTAGCTTCATACTTAGGACTGAACCCGCTCTGCAGGATGGCTTTGTTCCCACTAAATACAGCCCCTGAATAAACAGCCTCAGCAGCAGGAGTGCACAGCAAAGTGGTAATTTCCAGTCCAGCATAATTAGCCAAAGTTCTTTCAGCCATCATCTCTGAATAGTGCAACTTTGCCAAGGGAGGGTGCCCCATGTGGGAATAGCAACGCCAGACATGCATGCAGGATGCAGACAAAAGCTTCTTGGGGGATCAACATGTTGAGGGAGTGAAGAGAAATGGCACCTCTAACCAGAGAGTTCTCTATGCAAAGGCTAAAGCACAGGTACCATCACAAAAGACAGGCTCTCCTATCTTTAGCTACACAACTTCTCCCAAACTCAAAAACAGAATGAAAAAGAAAACAGGGTTGTATTAGAAAAATTTATTTTCCTATGAAGATGCCTTAATTACAGTACTTTGATATCCCAAGGCAGAATTTATAATAAAGCGATACTAGACCAAATGATTGAAAAACAGCATATTTCACTTACAAATTAAGAGGAACTATTTGTTTGTTTGGAATTTTCTCCTTAGAAACATGTTCATGTGCTAGGATATTATGACAGTTGGAAACTTTAAAAAAAATCATCAATTTTATTCTTGAGCTCTGTCCCATGAAAGAGTCAAACAAGATACCACTATAAGTCCCAGCATGTGAAAGATCTATAAGAACAATCTAACTCAGACACCTACCATTATCTGTGACACATACAGAAGATATTTATTTAAAGAAAAGAGAAATGCAGGCAAAAAAAAGGAAAGAAATAAAATATCCTGGCAGCTCCAGTTTTTATTGGACTTATTTTCAGTGCTATACTGAACAACATGAGGACAATTCTTGAAGAAAACGCATAAAGTAAGTGGAATGTCAAGTGTCCTTCACAGCTTGGTCTCTCTCTTTCATCATTTTAAACTTTTCTGCTCCTTATGTTTTCATAGCCATCTAGCCATCAACTGGAACCTCGACTGCCTCACTGCCTTTTATTTTGCTATCCAAATTCTTGGAAACTTTAAGCACTGATGCAATGCACACACATACATATAACGTGTGTGTGCACATACATGTACACATATACTGCACATATACATGTATACGCGTATACATACATACATACATACATACATACATACATACATATACATATACAATTTTGTTTGTATTTTCCATAGTAAAAATGTACATACTCCTGTATAAAACTGGCTAAGGAACGAAGACAAATCCCAATTCCCGCTGATAAAATCAGCTATAAATAGTGTTCAGCTCATAATTTCTGTTCAATTTGGAGATGTTCCTTTACTGTGAAGATTTAACAGTTATGCAGCAATTAAAAGCATACGGGAAACCATGTTAACAAAATTTGATGGCAGAGGCTGTATTGTCGAATTAGGAAAATCATCCACATATGTAAAAGGAGCAGACTATGTTACAGACTTAAAAATGATGTCTCTATATGTTATTAAAAAAATCCTTATTGCTGGTTACACATTACAGTGAATTTCAATTTCTTATATACAGAGGAGGGGGAAATCAGTGTGTGAAGTGACCTTCAATAAGGCATACATCTTCTCTATACTGTATTAAGACTGCAAAGAGTAGGTACACTCTGTAATTTAAAAAGTGTGTCTATTTTGTTTTTCCACAGCAAATAAAGGCACCACCAGAAATCAAATGGACCCCCAAAATAAGGCTTCTTATGTTGCCCTATTTCAAACATTCAAAAGTCACAAATATTATTTCAGCCTCCAAGAGCAAATACAATATAGCAGGCATGTCAAACTCGCAATGTCACGTGACATTGCAAACGTATTGGGCCAATTTTGCCATTGCCGGCAATGGGGTGAGCGTGGCTTCCACATGACGCATCCGGCCCACGGGCCGGCAGTTTGACACCCCTGCAATACAGTATACTTAGCTATTAGCTACAGCTGCCACACAATCAGAAACACTCTTCTACACCAGGACATCTACAGTGCTGGAATTTCTATCACCCTGGTGGTGCCCACCATTTTGATATTGTTAATCATCTTCTGTGCATGCCCATCTCCCACAAATAACTGTAAGGAAGCTAAATCGAAGTCTTCCCATTTAATTTCGCCTAGGACATTATCTAATTCATTAAGAATTTTTATTGAAATAGCTGGAAATATGACACCAATCATAATCCCACTAAATACTTAACAAACTACCATCAATATTACATATTTAGTCAGGCTGAAGAAGAAAATGATGTCATTTTAATCCAAGGAACTTTTGGACTGAACAGATTGTTTTGACTTTTCTAGTCTTGATTTAGACCTAGTTTTGACACAAAGTCAGCTTCAGAAATGCAGCATGTTACTCATGGATTTTTTGGTGGCATAATTGATTATAATGTTGCTAAAGCACTCCACTATGGTTCCACTTTTATCTCTCAATCACTAGACTCTGGCAGTATTTAGATGAAGATAAGGTGAAAGGCAAAGCAAGCATCAGGATGGTTCTTCTCAACCACTTGTCCTAAGGATCCTGCCAGATTTGAAGTACATATGGAAAAGGCCCAGCATCAACAAGCAGTCTAGAAAGAGAGCAGAACATTCTCTAACCCTATTATGGTAGAAAGTACAACTAAAGCAGATTCAAATAATCAATATAGTTCAGGTTTATGTGATTTTGTTTATTTATTTAAACAACTTACAGCTCCCCGTTTCACAACAGTAACTGAGTGATGCACAGGTAAACAAGCCAGAAACAAAAACATACTAAGTCAAGGAGAGAAGCAACCTAGAACTAAGGAGAAACTTCCTGACAGTTAGAACAATTAACCAGTGGAACAACCTGCCTCCAGAAGTGGTGAATGCTCCAACACTGGAAGTTTTTAAGAAGAGACTGGACAGCCATTTGTCCGAAATGGTATAGGGCTTCCTGCCTGAGCAGGGGATTGGACTAGATGACCTCCAAGGTCCCTTCCAACTTTATTATTATTATTATTATTATTATTATTATTATTATTATATAAACATATACCAATAGAAGAGAATATTTATAGCTGAGGGTTGAACAGTGGGGTCGCTGTTTTCTTGAATCTAGCATAAACTAGATGAATTGTTATCTAGTTGGGTAATGAAACATCTGCAATAAACAACCAAGCTCAGAAAGCACCAAGGACCCCACATAAACATATTTGTGGATATAAAGCATTCCATTTTCAACCCATAAAAGACCAAGCAAACAATTTCACCAGTAGAGTTGACTTAATCTCCATGCCACATGTCTGAAGGAGTATTATTTAAGGCAAAAATTGGGTATGTTTAGTTTAATGAAGAGAAGGACGAGAGGGGAGATGATAGCAGTGTTCCAATATCTCAGGGGCTGCCACAAAGAAGAGGGAGTCAAGCTCTTTTCCAAAGCACCTGAAGGCAGGACAAGAAGCAATGGATGGAAACTAACCAAAGAGAGAAGCAGCCTAGAACTAAGGAGAAACTTCCTGACAGTTAGAACAATTAACCAGTGGAACAACCTGCCTCCAGAAGTTGTGAATGCTCCAACACTGGAAGTCTTTAAGAAGAAATTGGACAGCCATTTGTCTGAAATGGTATAGGATTTCCTGCCTGAGCAGGGGATTGGACTAGATGACCTCCAAGGTCCCTTACATCATCATCATCATTATTAAAAGGATCGGTCCATCTAGTTCTGTTAGGGAATGCTGTTCCATAAGGCAAGTGCTGCAACAGATAAAGAACAATTCCTAGGCTTCTTTGGATGACAGTTCCTAGTAGTGAAAGGGACTGGAGCATTCCAGCCCTGACAGTTCTGATGGGACAAAAATCAATAGATTGGCATGGTTTATACTTTCTCAAGTTCCTTAACCAGAGTTGGTATGGTTTATAACTGCCCCATTATCATGGAACAAGGAAAAGTATACATGGCCTTTTTTTCAGCATAAACAAAAAACCCATTTTACAAAAAGGCATTAACACTTCCTTCAACCATAAAGTCAGTTCCATTTTTCCAATTAATTCAGATGCTTTGCAGGTTATAGATCTTATGGATGTGCCCAAGATACGTAGAGAGATGGCTTGCTCCTTGTTCATACCAATTTATTATATATGCCACAAAACCTGAGCACATCCACAAGATCTATAACCTGAAAAATTTCTGAATTAATTGAAAACATTGACTTGCCCCAACATTGGAGTCCAAACTGAAGCAGTTATGACTTCATCAGCAATTCAAATTATTCACAACCATTGACTCATTCCACATCTTGCTGAAGAAGTCTTTAAAGTGCATGGGACAGCATTACTGGTACATTCTGAATTATAGAACAGCAACGAGAGAGCAACTATTACTTCACAGGCACAGAATATATATATCCAAGTGGATTCTAGTCTGTATCCAGTATTAATCCTGAATACTTAAGAAATTATAATTATCATTTAATTGTGGTAACATCCTGTTGAACTTCTGAAAGGCGAGAGATAAAAATCTCCAATTACATTAAGGAAAATGGTAAGATACATTGCATGTCGGGCTGACTATTTTAACTGCTCAGGCACACTTGTGGATGTTCATAATAGCAACTAGTCTAAAACTAAGCAAAGTACCTTGGCCATGAAAACAGTCATAGGTAACCCCACCATTTCTGATCACTACACTAAGTTCAACAGAATACATGAATGATAATAAGAGTGCTGGCAGTTGATAGCAATTTTATCTTCCCATCCTCCAGTCCTCAACTGCTGTACTATAAAGTAATCTAACAAAAACTGATCTTTGCCTCAGTGAAGCATTTGTGATTTAGCATAAATCAGCATTTTCATCCATAAAAAATATATTTTCCCATAACTGACTTGGTATTTAGAAATATCTTTAGACTAAAGAATTTATTTTGTTGTCACCAAGACTTCATTTAGATGGCATCCAAAAGGAAGAAAGTGAAAGTCTGACCTCTTCAAAAAGGTTGGCATCTCCTTCCATCCTCTTTCTCCTACTGGTAGAAATCATTTAACAGTTGCTTCTAAACCACTCTCCATTCTACAAGACATATTGTTCGAAAAGCTCCATTAAATTATTCAAAAGGTCCAGTAGCCTGAATCAAAGGCTGCTCGAAAATACTATTGATATTAACTTAAGTTCCTTAGTGAAAGAAAAGTCAGTATAAACATCATATTACAATTAATTATTTTGTTTTCCTAGAACATTTTGAACAAATAGTTCCTTTCCCCAAAAGGGAAAAGCTTAACAAAAAAATGAAGCAGAAGAAAAATTTAATGCCAATTAAATACCACTTTTAAGGGTACCAAAATAATATTTGTGGATACATTTAATGGGAAAAGAATGGAAAAGTTTAAGCACAAAGAAAACAAAGTCGATGTGCCAAAGTAAAGCATATGCGATACTTTCCATTCTAATCCTGAAAAAATGACTATTCTATTTTATTTAATTACTAAATTCACAAGTATAAATTTAACACAGAACTAGACCTAACTATTGATTTAGATTTGGAGCTATATGTCTAAATTATAAGCAAATTCTAGAAGACACCCAAGGCTCCCCACCTATTATATATTGGTCAGTTCAGAAACACAGATATAGCAGAATGGAAGAAATGCTTGCATCTTCCAATGATGCTACATGGTTGGGCTCTAAGAAGCAAGGATTCAGGCAACAGGTGTGCTATCAAACAGCTGCCCCCCACTTTGAAATTTCAGAATCAATCTAAAAAGAGACAAAAAACGAAAAGCAGCCTTGTGGTTATCTTCAAACAAACTGTTCCTTCCAATTATCCTTTTTTTTTCTTCTTCATCTTTCTGGAGTGGGGAAAAGCAACAAGCACAGACTCCTGATTCCTTTTCTGAAGGAAATAATCTGCTGGTGCTGGTTTTAAGCACCAAGCATTTGCTAATAAATCTTTAAACCATCCATCACTTCTATGCAGTCTGCATTCCACAGAGGAAATGGGCTTCTCCTTCCAATTAGCCAACCATGGAGCAACCTTCATTTAACTTTTTTCAACAGGTGAAAAAGGTGTTCAAAGCAAGCAGTGCACTTTGAGGTGGGGATAAAGAAAACTGAATTAAATGTAATATAAGAAATATTTTCATATATACATATCCAAATAATCTGCACAATAATGCCTGCTCTTTCAAAATTTATGAAAACATTACTTAGAAACAGATTGAAATGAACCAGAGTGAAAATACTATTTTTCCAAAACCTCTTTTCAAACTATCTCTTGCACCAATCTATATCAGCATTAGTAACTATTTCAAAATGATCAAAACTTTTCTGAGTTTACATTTCTCTCTGTTTGCCATAATCTCTTCCAAAGTTTCCCAGCAGAATTTAAAAGGCCCATCATCCAATTTATTCTTTTTCTAATGAATAATAGTTAATATTTACATATTGTATCATAAGTTTAAAAACACCTGTACAGTAGGTTTGCTTATTTATTGCTTATTTGTTTATACCACTTCAATAAAAAGGACTCTAAACAGTTGACAAGCAGCAAAATACCAAATGCTATACAAAATAAATCATAACCAACATCAACATACATAATAATTTATCAATATAGTCACAAAACGTAGCCCCATACATTATCAGAAACAATCTTCCTACTCCTCAAGTAACTGATTGTCATGAATCAGTGTCAAAATGCACCCTGGTAAAGCCACATTTTCAAAAACCAAACTCTTCTGGATGCCAACAATAACTGTGCAGTTCTTCTATCAGGAAAAAAGGATATTTCATAGGAGGAGAGTTCCTGCAAAAATGCTGAGTCCCCTCTTCTTACACTTTGCAGCAAGTGTAAGAGAATTTCATCAAACACTTTCTGCAGGCAGGCCTTGGGTGAACAGATTATTTATTATCCTCAATAAAAAATTAAAGAACAGAAATTTTTTTAAATATACCTAGAAACTTCACAGCTGAGAAGTTGAACTTCCTGTACCAGGCATCAAACTCTTAATCATTTATGCTGAATCACATCTAACTCAGAATCAATTATATGAATCGATTAGGGAAGAAAGTCTCTCTCCTTAATTTTACTGGAATTATAATGCATAGGTAAGAAACAGGAACAGTATACAATACTTTATTAAAGTTTTTTTTAACACATGGCTCTCAACCATCAAATATTTAATTACTTTGTAAGTGATTTTAATTGGAAAAAATCATTATGATGGCCTGCATCACTTCAGACCTACAATTCTGGATTGTTGTGTTCACTTTCTGCATTTGAACTGCTTCTCAAACTGGATCTCAAAAAAAAATAGAAAGATTATTAAATGTTCTATTATTCTATGAGTTCAATGTTGTATTTAAAAACTGAGTTCCATGCAAAAGACATGACAGTAATTTTTTTGTACTCTTTTCAGTTTTCTCTTCTTTTTTTGTTTTGTCTGTCTCCTTGCTTTATACTTTTATTTCTTTTCATTTTCTGTGTAAATTCTCCAGTTTTCTTGGAGAAGGAGGAGAGGAAATTTAATTCTGAGGTTCACTGTTGCTGTTCTTGTCATGCTAAATTTTTTTTAACATAATCCCTAATCACTGTGTGCCTTTTATTGTATATAACTCGTGAAAGATAATTCTGATGAAATAGCTCATACATGTACAAGATGAATATGAATATGAATCCCATTCTTAACTTGATACATTTTTCCATTCTCCAAAACACTATACAGGGATTCAAATACATGCCAATTACAAGCACAAGATCTAAGCTATTCTCATATATATTGTAGTTTGTCAACAGGTAGTTTCATTCTTATTATTTGTGATATATTAAAATCCCTTTTGAAGGTTTAGAGAGGGTGGACGCAGCCTGGGGGGAATGGGCAGGCGGTATCTATGGTTAGGAATTTATTTTAATTGAATTGTATTTTGTATGAATAAATGGAAAATAAAAACTTTTTAATAATAAAAAAAGAAAATCCCTTTTATCTTATTTCATTTCTCAAGGTGTGAGAAATGCTGAAATAAAGATTATGGATGCTGAATATTTTGTTCAGATTTTTAAGCATTTTCTTCAGCATTATCATAATCTGATGGAAATCTTAGTATTTAGAACTTTAGAAAGCAGTACAGATAATGCACTTCTTCAAATGTAGCCCTACAGCTCCAAAACTGGATGTAGAATCAAATGTATAAACTGTAAACATAAAATATTGTGTATCTGTGTATATTAATCTATAAGCATTGATAGTTCAAGACTAGGTTTCTTTGTCTACTATTTTTAAATATTTATAAATGTATAAAATTAGATGAGGTATTTTTCTTTAAGAAACCATTCTGTGAAGAGGCCCGGCACCCTCTTCCCCTAGTAATGAATCCTTGAAATGGAATGCCCTGCACACCAATTAGGAAGAAATGCTAATTTTCTCCAGTTGAGCACTCCCTATAGATGTATCTAATTTGTTTCAATGCTTTCATCTCTCCCCTCCATTGCATTTTCATTTAAAGGTTATGATCTGTTTGTGCCCTTCATGCTGCGCCCTGACAAGACACCCCTATGAGAGGGCTATGTGCCCCCTGCAACCTTTCTAACCTCTGTCTTGAACAAAAATCAAAGCTTTTCCCCCTGCCCAACAGAGGGGCACAAGGGAGAACAAGCAGGAAAATTTGAAGAAAAATAATCATTAATATAATCACAACTTTGCCACTTTCAATGGACTGTTCTCTGTTCTGGAACCAATGCAAGTTCTTCAAATGTCACTGATGCTTACTTCTGCTTTCAGACGAAATCAGACTATTTTCTTGCGGTATAAATGTGTCAGTGCGAAAAATTGTTTAAACAATCCTCATGAACACATCATTCCAGGAACTGAAATACACCAGAGGATAAATGAAATATGCATTCTTCTAAAAATAATTGAATGGGATTGGGAGGGGGGGAGAGGCAGAGAAATTCAATTTCATAATCAAAGTAAATTATATTAATTTGCTTAATCAAATTCAATTTCCTTTCAGGACATGAAGTTTATACAAACGTTGTGTTGCACCGGAGAAGGACCCCTCCCTCCCAGAATTCTGTTCCCATAGTATTGAGACAAGACCTATGGTAGGTCAAAAAATGTGTACATTAACATTAATAACATTTTTTTCACTCAAATTTTCCAAAATGTACTGAGATGCACATTGTCTCCAATTCTGTCATCCTGACTAGTAGCTGTTCATAGAATTATTCACTATGATTTTTTTTCTAAGCCCTTATAAAGCTAGTAAAGTTAATAGCCATTACTGTGGCTATTAGCTTTGCTGGCTTTATAAGAGCTTAGAAAAAAAATCATAGTGAATACAGTGAACTACTGTATCTATGCTTAATTATATATTGGCCATGTGTCCAAGAACTGGAGTATGAAGCAATAAATTGTCAATCAGAATAAAAAGAGGAAACTTGCATGATATACAGTAAGCCATGGTGCTGCATTTAAAATCCATTTCTAAATCTCCAAAAGCCCTACCCAGATCATCTTGTAAGCTTTTAAAGGAACTGCCAACACATATATACTGTTTTCATTGTACAATGATTACAGACTAACACAGTAGCACTACAGCCTTGTAACAAAATAATTAAAAAGGTCTGATAAATAAGAGACTGAGATGAAAAGCCCTCATTGGATATATTTATACACATCAGGAAAAATGTTTTAATTAAAATCCCGTTTTACTTTTTGCAGAAGTGCTTTTATTCAAGATCTGAAGATAATAAAATATGATCTATGCCAAGAGCCATACTTCTCTCTTTCTTTTTTCTAGAAAAATAGCAGAAGCCTTTTGGTTTCCACATTTAATACTCAAAGGTTCAGATAAGGATCTATCCTACACTACTTCTCTATACAAACAGCAACATGAACAATTGCTCTGTACAATATCTTATTCTGAAAGAGTTTTCTTCATTGCAAAGTTTGAAGATTTTTTTCTACTGAAGCTGAATTATGTATAATTATATTTATTTATTTGTATCAGCCTTTATTTCTACAAACAGTATTACAAATTACTTAAGGCAGTGAACATATCCAACACACTTTCCTTCTCCTATTTTCCACACAACAATCTACATATGTATGTATATGACAGGGATGGATATAATTGGGCCAGATTAGACTCCTCCTGGGACTGGTAAAAGCCAAAAAGTTGCTTTTTTATCTATTTAACAGATTTCTATCCCATATTTTCTCCCAGAGTTTAAAGCAAGTTGCATGAGCTTTTCCTTATGTCCCCAGTAACAAAGGATCCTGAAGTAGACTGGGCTAAGAGAAAGCGTCTCAAAATCACCAATGAGCTTCCATAGCTGAAAGTGGATTTGAACTGATCTCAACACTGTAACCAATCATTTAACGTGAAAAAGAAAACATTCCTACAATTAGATGAATTAGATATGACAAATTCAGAAACTAAATGCAAATCATTTCAATGCTGTTCAGCTTTATTTTCATTATAGAAATTGTTCCTCATATTTCTCCCATTTGGTTGAAAGATCCACTTGTTTTGCACTGCAGTCCATTTACTACACTTATAGCAAAACATTTTATTTTTTAGCTAGCTAATGGTAGACCCTAATGGTGATTAGGGCTGACAAAATGATCTAGCTGAGTTCCATCCATGCTTAAGGAAAGACAAAAACCTGGATCTCTATATTCATAATCCATAATCCAACTCCTGAATCACAACACCATCCTGGCTCTCTTTCATTGTAGAAATATTCTTTGGTTCTTCTATATGGCTGCCTTTTCCACCACAAGCACCCTAAAATGTACAGACTTCAACTACCAGGATTTCCAGTCCAGCATGGCCATTGCTACAAGGTCTCAAAACAGATGTCCATGCATCTGTAGGGCATTTAAGTTCAGGAAGGCAATATAGAAGACTGATTTTGAAAACAGAGTGAATAAAAACTTGTATTTTAAATATAAATTATTTTGTGGGCAAAAATAATAAAAGATAAATGTAGTAGTTGCAACATACACATTTTAATTACTCTAACAACCTATTAATGCATTTTTGTTTGCACACTTACAGGTAGTCCTCAATTTACGACCACAATTGGGACCAGAATTTCCTTCAGAAGCCATTGTGGTCATCAGCTGAGATCACGTGACCAGGGGACACTGCAACCAGTTATAAATGTGAGCTAGTTGCCAAGCACTCTAACTGTGATCATGGGACCACTGAGGTGGGCCAACAATCATAAGTTTGAATCTAGGTCATAACTGACGTTTTCAGAACTTGTCGTTAATTTGAACAGTGATTAAGCAAGCAGCTGTAAATTGAGGACTACTTGTACACCGAAAACAGAAATATACTCTTGGCACCAGCAATTCAAGCCCACAAAATTAGTTTACTGAATTGTGGAATTAAGTATGATTCACTAGAGAAAACTCTTGCCATAATAACATTGAAATAATTCCATGCCCAAATTCCCATATAATATTCCCTCTCCCATTAATTTACATAAATACACCCTTTTCTCTTTTCTCCCTGCTTTCTGACGAGTTTGTAAACAAACATTTGAGTAGGAACAATACTTCCAGCTGATCTTACTGTCTTTTATTCATATATCTTTCCCCTAAAAAATACATTCTGTGAAAATACACAAACATACACAAAAACATACACGTGTTCTTGTTTCTTCCTATACACAGAAGATGCCAGCTTGAGAGATATTTAAGAATGTCATCAGTTCTCTTAGGTGCTGGCTAACATAAAAAAGTGAGAATATATTGGATGGATACTTTGGGCTTATTCTACTCCAGGAAATTCTTTGATTACTTCTGCAAAATGCAAAGTTGCATGCCTGTTCCCTCCATTATCAACCCTCTTTAACAAAGCAAGAGAAAAAGGGGGCAGAGATAGTAAAGGGATAGAAAGAGAAAGCAAAGGATGTATTTCAAAGTTTCTCCAAGAACTGAAAAGGAAAAGAAAAGCTGGGTCTGATGTGAAATCATAGAGGTCAAAGGTGGGCCTCCCTCTCTTGTGAGAAAGCGGCAAATAAGGCCGGTTTATCAAACGATCATTTTCTTTTGAAACTGGGAGGCAGCAGCTGGGACAATTCTGCAGATGTGCTTGATGAGTTTGGGACAAAAATGGGCCACTCCTCTCCCCCTCCTCTTCTGAGGAGTTCCCAACAGGGTCTGCTTCTCCCTTCACTGCCTTCAGGACCCTCCCCTCCTTTCTTTGGCGGGTCAGCTGAGGCCCCCACCCACTGATCTCTTTTGTATTCTTGGCCTTTAGACACACTGGCAAAGCCCTTTATGAGACCCCAATCAAGACCCCCGTGTCACAGGTACCTAGTAGAGATACCAGGCCCTTTTCAAAGGAGGAACAACAAGGAAAATATGCTGAGCCTATTGTCTCCAAGCTACACTACAAAAGATGAAAGGGACTGACCACTCTTTCGGCCAAGATTGTCTGCCAATCATTTCCACTTATTAAGGTCACAGTATAAAAAAATTGACAACATCTAATAAAAGATTCATTGGACCTTTATAAGCCGCTGGTCAAGGATGATATTGCAAGATACCATGGAATAGATTTACTTCTTTTCCCAGCAACAGAGAGGTTTCCAAGGTTAAAAGAGTCCTGAGGAACAGGATGGGGCATCTCCTATGATAGTGAGTCACATAAATATCTGACAACAACACCTTCGGTTTTATTTATTTATGTATCATTTGCTAGCTCTCATGTTATTGGCTTCATAGGCCTTAAAAACTTTGGGCTGGCAAACAAATTCCAAAATACAATACATTAATGCAATAAATATTAAACCATCTATCATAGCTGCCCAAATTCAAGTAAGGGCCAAATGTCTACTAGAGTAGTACCAGTATAATTTGCTTCTAGAAAATGAGAATTGGAGGCCAGAGAGTGGGGGTCACCATGCAGGACTGTTTACTTGACGTATACATGTACCGTACAAGCAGAGTGGACCCTCTTTACATAATTATACTAGGAAGCAGATTCTATTTTGACAGAAATTTAAAACAGTGGTTCACTGCTAATGTACTGATTGGCCCTTGCTAAATACCATTCAAAGGGTGATCAACTTCTTATTATAAGTAACCAAAATTTTCCATCAAGAGAAAACAGAAAGACAAAAATAGAAACAAACAAAGCCTCATAACATGTACCTCACATACATACCTACAAACATCCCTTATTCCAAGTATTACTGACTCCTTCAATACCTAGATAAGATAGTGATTTCCATCAAATATACAGATCAATAAATCCCTGGATCCATTTACATTCCTAAAGTTTTAAGAGGCAGCTTTAATTTGTCACACAACACCAAGCCAGGCCCTTTAGACTTCTGTTTATCATAAATAAAGAATTCCTTCTACCTGTTTTTTTTTACCAACATAAGCACCTGAGCAATCTTGAATGCCACATGTTTTTTAAAGTTAGGTATAGATCAGTATTCCTGTTTTGTCTTTTCCAGATAAATCAGGAATCAGAATCAGAGCTTCAGATCCTGGTTTCTATAAGGATTAGAGAGATTCTCCCACAGAATTCTTTATGCACCAGAAAATAAATTACTGCATGGAAAATGTAGCATGCCAATTCCTCCATATTGTTCAGCAACAGTGTGCCACTGAAGATATAATAGAAAAAAAATACAACTAAAATGTATAATCAAGGAAAAAGATACTCAATAAGAGCTGCTCAAAGTAAACAGATGAAAATATTATTTGGAGCATTAACTTTCAGAGAAAGTTATCACCACGGCAGAATAAGAATGCGTATTCCCTGCATCCTACATTAATCATCAGGCTGGGTAGCTTTAATAGCAGTCCTGCAATTCAATACAGCCAGCACCTGGAGAGACAGAGGCTGGCAGCTTTCACCTCCTTGTTACTGTAAGCGCTTGCAATACTGATCGGGTTTCCTGGAACTGATGCAACATGTAAGCTACTAAAGTAATTTGGTCACATAGCACAACTAACTAACCTTCTTTGGAGGGCAAGTGCTATCACATCTCAGTCAAGGGGGGGGAGATAAAAAAGGTATAATGTATATACTTAACATCACACTGTGTCTTCAAAGTCTCTTCACAGTTTACACCTGACTCAGCTATAACTTCAGAATTCAGTATATATCAATTCTTAATATATGCTATAAATAAGTAACAAAAGGTGTGTAGAATCCATTTTTCCTATTACTTAAATAAGCTGCTGTTTGTACTACAACATTTACTTGATGGACAGATAAAACAGACTACATTTTTATTCTTCAAAAAAAATGATGTAATTCTTCTTTCGGGTCTCAGACACAAAGCATATATGACAATAAGTCGGATTTTTAGAAAGAAAGAACTACATGCGATAGGCTGTCACTTAAATCTTTGGACTAGTTTTGCCCCCCCACACACACCTCCATATTTCCATTGACCACACAATGTCCTGCTTTCAAAAAAGATGGAGTGCTTTGTATGACATAATCTGCTACAGTACTCTATACTGAATATCATCTGAAGATGATCAAAATTCTTGAGCAAATTTAACACATCAATACCCAATTCTTTCATTCCATTAACTCCCTTTAATATATATTCCCACTCACCTAGCCATATACCCTCTCAGAAGCTCACCTCCCTCCAGAGTCTTAACATAAGAATTCAAAAGTAAAGGCAGTGGTAAAGAGAAATAGGACATACAGTGCTATTAGGAATACTCCATACCCCATACTTGTTTTCCATTTCCCTTATAGATTCTTTGCCCCCATAAGTTCTTGTTTAAAGCATGAAAGTTGTCCAATGTTCATGCACCCAAGGCGATCACAAATCAAATGCGCCTCAAAAGAGTCTTTGAAGACCAGAGAGAAGAGGAGGAAGGCAAGAAACATGGAAAACTTTAATTATAAGAAAGTAGCTATCATCCAGCTGCCTTGGTACCTGGGCAGATTTGTTGTGGATTATCTTTGTACACACATTGTAGTCTCTTGGAAAATATAACATCACCATATATTAAATCAGTGGTTCTCAACCTTTTTAATGCCGCGACCCCCAACCAGTCATAAGTCGAGGACTACTCAACCGGTCGTAAGTCGAGGACTACTCAACTGGTGCAGCACCATTTGCAGAATGGGACTTTTGGCGGGCTCAGCAGGGCAGAGACAGTCTGGACAATTCCTATTGGCTTTCGAAAGCCAATAGAATTAGACTCTATTCAAGAGAGTCTATTCTATTGGCTTTCAAAAGCCAATAGAATAAAAGGGAGTAGCACAGCTAAGGAAAAGAGGGAAATAATGGCGGACTGCGTTTGGCGACCCCCGTGAAATGGTCGTTCGACCCCAAATGGGGTCCTGACCCACAGGTTGAGAACCACTGTATTAAATAAATAAAAAATGAACACTTGTCAGGTCTCTGTCCTCCTCACGGAGTTTTAAACAAACAAACTATGATTGCTATTGTACTTGACTAGAAAAACAGCTTTGCATGACTTAGGCCATAAAAGGCCTGGTTGCTGAAAAACAAACCCTTAATTTAAATGTTAATGAAAGTGCTGTGGAGACATCAGAAGGTTTTATTTTTGCAACAGCTACACGAGTAATAGAATTTATGGCCTCTATTGCCTCCTCTCTTGTAATCCCTGCTTCTTCAACCAGTAAAGTTTTATTTTTTTTTTGTTTTTTTTTTTAAGGAAAGCTAATTTTAACATTAACTTCACAGTTCCATTCTGGGATGCTATTGCTAAATTATCTGCTGGCAGGGCACTGATCAAAGGTGGAAAAACAAAGGCATGGTGCACAGTCAAGCAAAAGTAAACAGCGACCATGGCCCAGGAAAATTACCTTCTTCATTCTTCCCCTTGGATGTTTGAAAAATGAAGGGAAAAGTTCAGTGACTGGAAATGGAAACCTGCAGTCCTATGACCGAAATGTAATCAAGGTGACAAGAAAAATTAATACGGGCATTTTGTCCTTATGGTACAAGATATAAGTTTGTCTCCTAACCTTTCAGGAAGCGCCTCTGCCCTTGGAAGTAATTAAAATCTTACAAACTACAATACCAGAAAAAAACAGGAGAATCAAAATAAAAGAAGAATTATGCATTTCCATTAAGTTATATTTCTCATCTACTTTTTATGTAGGAAATCTATTAAATTATGTAACTATTCTGACACAACAAAAGTTCAAGTTATTTTTCTCCTATTTACTAGCATAATGAAAAAAGTTGATTATATTGAAAAATCATGAATCAATATGCCCTCCAAATATTCAGAATCAAATTATTTAATGTTCAGTACGATAACTGGGCATGAAAAACATAAAAAAACAGCTGCTTTAAACAAATTAGTTAACAAAGTCCCACCTATTTTTTATATTTTATGGCAAAATTATTAGCATCCAAGGAAATAGTCTGACTGGTCCGAAAGGAAAGGCCTCAGGGTAAATAGAATCTGTAGGGCCATGATATTTTGCTATGTAAAGATAAATAAAGTGAATTCTTGAATCCTGGATTCAAGAATTCAAAGCTACCACATACAAGTAGTCCTTGACTTACAACAGTTCATTTAGTGACCGTTCAAAGTTACAACGGCATTGAAAAATGAGACTTATGACTGTTTTTCAGTTACAACCTTTGCAACATCCCCTGATCATGTGATCAAAATTCAGTTGCTTAGCAACTGGTTTATATTTTTGACCATTGCTGTGTCCCAAGGTCATGTGATCACCTTTTGCTATCTTCCGACAAGCAAAGTCAAAGGGCAAGCCATATTCACTTAACAACGGAGTTATTATCAGTTGCAGGAATTTATTTAACAACTGTAGCAAGAAAGGGCATAAAATGGGGCTAAGCTCGCTTAATAAGTGTCTCACTTAACAACAGAAATTTTGGGCTGAATTGTGGTCATAAGTAGAGTTTTACCTGTAATAAAACATGAGCAGTAGATTCAATAGCACCTATGTCACAAGGTCATAATTAAATAGCATAAGGTACTCTTTTTTATACCTGCCATCTAGTACAACAGATAGCAGAACATTAAGCTGAACTAATATTAAAATCCTACTGAGCTTGGAAACTGTTAGCATTTAAGTATCCTACATGTTTTAGAGAGGAAAATCAACTACTTAAGAAAACATATTTGGGTGGCTAAGATTGATCCAATTGTCTTTCTGTGTTCAGCACATACTGTGTCAGTACATTTTTGGTCTGTTGATACCTAGAAAAAAAGAGAGCCTCTCTGGAGAACCCACAGAAATGTAGCTACTCAGGTAGGTATCTCCTCCATCTAGCACTAAAATTATCTGCTAGCATCAGAAGGGTCAGTTTATTGGCAGAAATTTTGACTTTAATAAGAAGGAAAATTAATCAAAACTTTATTTCAATCTTAATTACATGGACCCCATAGCAGAGGATGTGTTTGAGCCACAGTGTGGAATTTGAAAGATACTTCATAGAAAATTAGATTGTACAGTTTCCAATTCTGGATAATTACCAGAGGGCCTTAACTGAGCATCAATTCAGGAACTGAAAGAATACTTTTCAGAAAATAACTTTAATGCAGTAGGATTGATTGATTGATTGAATAATTGATAGAATGCTTGATCAACAGAAAGTTCTGATTGCCAAGACTGATTTTTGGCTATTCTGGGTTACCTAGTCTGAGTGAATACTTCTCCCACTGGAAAAACAATTCCAAAATATTTGAAAGTCTTGATTTGCTCAGTATTGCGACAGTTTAATTGGTACTTGTGGATTCTGGATATTCAGTAAATATGAGGACTTTTGTGCTCCTTTCATAATTTAATATTAATTATTCATCCTTGCAAGAATTTAGTCTAATTGAGATCTGGGACAGAAGAACATAATTAGCATTCAAAATCATGGATAAGTGTCTGTGGACTAATTTGGGGAGAGGGAAGTTGGGTTGTTCTGATGGTCAACCAAAGAATTTGTGTAAAAATTGTATGATACAGGTAGTCCTCGATTTATGACCAAAATTGAACTCAAAATTTCTGTTGTTAAACAAGACAGTTATTAAATGAATTTTGCCTCATTTATGACCTTCCTTGCCACAGTTGTTAAGTGAATCACTGCAATTGTTAACTTAGTAACACAGTTGTTTAAGTGAATCTGGCTTCCCCACTGACTTTGCTTTTCTAAAGTTGCAAAAGGTGATCACAAGACTCTGGGACACTGCAGCTGTCATAAATATGAGTCAATTGCCAAGCGTCTGAATATTGATCACATGACAATGGAGATACTGCAATGGTTGTGTGAAAAATTGTGTCATAAATCACTTTTTTTAGGGCTGTTGTAACTTCTAACGGTCACTAAATGAATTATAGGAGATGACCAGGCTGAGCCCAAAGGAGGGGGTCAAATGTATCATCAGTCATGAGTCCCTTCCTGCATATAAGAGATCTAATTCCAGACCATCTTGTATTCCTTTCACTCTTATCTACCACCAATTTGCTTGACAGTCTAGTTCAGATTCTTGTAGAAAATTTATTTGAACTGCCTGGATTTTTTGATTTCCCTGGCACTTGACATGAATTGTTGTAACTCAAGGACTACCTGTATTGTGATGGTGCTAGTGTACAGCCTTGTCTACTCCCCTTATTGAGTTGATTGCTTTAATTAAACGCCTTGTGGGGTAAAATAAACAGACCTATATATCAGATATCTCAGGACATTGGTACCCATCTACGGTAGAATTAGCAAGTTTGTTCCATAGGCTAACTCTCAATATTGAATCTAAGGTGGACCTAAAGTCAATAAAACAGAATAGTGCATTCTCTTATTAAATTGGTTAACAGTTAATAAAACTGCAGACATAACCAAAGGCAAGCCTTAATATTGTAGGGCGTGATGAAAATTAAATACAAGTAGCCCTAGTAAACCCAAAAGCTAGATCTTTAGTCTTTTCTTGCCTCTTTCCATCTGCCCCATAGATACCAAAGAGGCAACCAAGCTTAACTTGTATGATAGTGTACATTTTGGTATTCAAGATGCTTCTGACTTCAACCCTCCAAACTGATATACCCGTTTCTACTATAAAAAAGTTAGGTTATTGAAGTGCTTGAAGTGCTATCACAAATCCTTAGAATTCTAAAATATTGTAAGGAAAAAATAATCAGTCACAACACATGTCAGCAATTTTGAATTAATGCAAATTTATGTTCCATTATACAGGCAATAATTCATCGTTTTAAATATGTACATGTTCAGAGCAAAAAAGTTTGGGAATCTAAAACCAGACTAGGATACTTAGCCATCTTGAAATTATTTTTATTCAAAGCCCTAAGTTGGATGAAGAAAAACCTACCCTGTATCAGTCTTGCTCCCCACCCCACAGTTTGTTCTTTTTAGGATAGCAGCAATAGGTTTTGTTTTGTTTTGGGTTTTTTTGAACTGACAGGTTTATAGGTTAACTGACACCTTCTCTCTGTGGAATTTTAATTAACTTCTCCCATCATTAATATGTTAAGGAGCTAAGGTTCTATTATATAGGGTCAGCAGTGTGTTTCAGGCCTTGCTATATCAGCCATCAAATTGAAGAATTAATGACGTGGCTAATCGTCTCTAATACTGGGGGTGGGAAGGAAAAAGAAATGTGATGTGATCAGCAGTCTCATAAAACAAGCAAGTGATCCAAACCTGGTGGCTGATGGAGAAGCCACTCTGCAAGCTTCCATTTATCACCCAGTGGGGGGGAAAACACACTAGGTAAATATTGTGACAGAGAGTGTGTGTTCACTCCAGGGAGAGACGTTAGTGTTCTGACAAGAGGCCAGCCCTGCAGGTCATCACTTAGGAAGATAAAACAGTGTGCAGTACAAGAGCATGCCCAGTAATAGCAATTCACTCAGTGCTTAGCACCTGAAACTCTAGAAGCTCTGAACAAGCAGCTCAAAGATTCTTAATATTGGTGCAACTAATAAAAAAAATCTTCAACGGCTATATTCACTGTTGGTGCTGGAAATATTGAGCTGCTCTGATAGTTTCTAACTCCATATTCAAACAAAATGTCAAACAGTGCTCAGTTAGTAGAATGGAAAGAAACTGGTCTCCCTTACATGCTCATTAATTCAAACTACTAAAGTGAATTAGGAGCAAATTATTCAATAAAGATACCATCTGACTCCAAATTTACATTAGGCAATGTAGAATAAAATCAACAGAATAAATATAAAATGTTATAATTACCGAAGAAGAAGAAGAAGAAGAAGAAGAAGAAGAAGAAGAAGAAGAAGAAGAAGAAGAAGAAGAAGAAGAAGAGGAGGAGGAGGAGGAGGAGGAGGAGGAGGAGGAGGAGGAGGAGGAGGAGGAGGAGGAGGGGGGGGGGGGAGGAGGAGAAATAGACAACCATCCTAACCCAAGAACTGGGAGAAAAACCTGGTCTTTAAGCCTTTTCAGAATGCCAGCAGGGTGGAAGTCACATAGATTTCAGGAGGAATCTCATTCCAGAGTGCAGGCAGGCAACACTGAAGGCATGTTTCTAACTGAAGAGACCCAGAACACATCAACTACGTCTGACTGAACTGGTCAGACTTTTTGCTAGTCAGCTAACTAAGGTATGTAGGAAGCACATCAAAATAGTAATGGGAGACTTTAACTACCCTGACATCAACTGGGAGACAAACTCTGCACCAAGTGGAAGATCAAACAGATTCCTGACAAACCTAGCAGACAATTTTGTCTCCCAAAAAGTAGAGAAGGGGAGCTAGGAGATTAGCCATTTTGGACCTAATTCTCACTAACAGAGATGAAATGATAGAAGGTGTTGAAGCCATAGGAACCTTGGGAGGAAGTGATCATGCAATATTGGAATTCAACATTATGGAAGCACAAGCAATAGAACACAGTCAAACTAGAGTCTTGGACTTCAAGAGAGCTAATTTCAATAAACTTAGAGAGGGCTTGGGAAGGATTCCATGGATGAGAATCCTCCAGGGGAAAACAACTCAAGAGGCTTGGGAAATTTTGAAAAGTGAGATAATAAAGGCCCAGTCTAGCACAATACCAACAAAGAGGAAAAATAACAGCTCTCAAAAGAAACCAGCATGGTTGCATAAAGAACTCTCTGATCAATTGAAAGATAAAAAGGACAAGTATAGAAAGTGAAAAGAGGGACACATAACTAAGTCAAAATATCAGCAAACAGCCTGAGCCTGCAAAGATGAAGTGAGGAAATCCAAGGCTCAAAATGAACTAAGGCTTGCAACCAAAGTCAAAAATAACAAAAAAAGCTTCTTTCAACATGTAAAAAACAAGAAAAAAGTGAAGGGAACAATTGGTCCATTAATGGGTGAAAGTGGCAAGAAGGTGACAAGCAACAGGGAGAAAGCATAACTATTTAACTTGTTTTTCGCATCTGTCTTTACACAAAGGGAAAAAACAGACCAACCTATCAAAAATAGTACCATAAAAAACAGAATAGAAACACAAGTTAAGATAGGCAAGAAAATGGTAAGTGAGCACCTGTCCAACCTAAATGAGTTCAAATCGCCAGGACCAGATGGATTACACCCCAAGGTTCTCAAGGAACTGGCAGATGTGATCTCAGAACCACTGAACTATATTTTTCAAAGATCCTGGAGCACTGGGGAACTACCAGAGGACTGGAAAAGAGCTGATGTAGTTCCCATTTTAAAAAAGGGGGGAAAAAGGACCCAGGAAATTACAGACCTATCAGTCTGACCTCAATACCTGGGAAGATTCTGGAAAAGATAATCAAACAACAAATCAGCGAACACCTAGAGGCAAACAAAGTAATTACTAAAAGCCAACATGGGTTTGCCAAAAACAGATCATGACAAATCTTATTGCATTCTTTGACCAAGTGACAAAATTAGTGGACCAGAGGAATGCTGTGGATATAATTTACTTGGACTTCAGTAAGGCATTTGACAAAGTAGACCACAACCTACTACTTGAGAAGATAGAAAAATGTAGGTTAGACAGCATCACCACCAGATGGATCCGTAGCTGGCTGACTGGCTGTAATCAGCATGTGGTCCTCAATGGAACCGCATCTACATGGAGGGAAGTGTGTAGTGGGGTGCCCCATGGCTCTGCTCTGGGCCCAGAGCTCTTCAACAACTTCATCAACGATCTGTACGAGGGGATAGATGGGGAACTCATCAAATTTGCAGACAACACCAAGCTAGCAGGAATAGCCAACACTCCAGAAGACAGGCTCAGGATACAGGAGGATCTGGACAGACTTGAACACTGGGCGCTATCTAACAAAATGAAATTCAGTGGTGAAAAAAGCAAGGTTCTACATTTAGGCAAGAAAAAACAAATGTACAGGTATAGTATAGGGGTTACCTTGCTCAATAGTAGTAACTGTGAGAGGGATTTCGGAGTCCTAGTGGACAATCATTTAAATATGAGCCAACAGTGTGGTGCAGCTGCCAAAAAAGCCAACACAGTGCTAGGCTGCATTAACAGAGAGATAGAATCAAGATCACGTGAAGTATTAATACCACTTTACAATGCCTTGG